>NC_057803.1:77147387-77473026 GCF_018294505.1 Triticum aestivum | reverse complement strand
TCCCACGTGTCAGTGAAGAGGCAAGCCGAAGAGCGTTCCGTATGCGTGAGCCGTGTGTAGGACCGAACATGTGTCGGGTGCAATGCGGCTGCGATAGGGGTGTTGTGAGTGTACCGCCTTTTTTGCTTTTAAACTAGGTGCTTCTCCCCCTCAAAAAAAACTTGTAGCTTCACGCGATCCATCGATACTACTACTAGTAATCCGGTAATCCCGACTAAAACGGCGCGACCGAGTCTTTCCCGCGCGATATGCTGGGAGGTTGGCTTAGTTGGTTTTTTAGGACAAGTAATGCTACACCTACGTAGTCCTAGTTACATAATTAACATAATGTGAAACGTGTGAACTATTGATTGTAGATTGGGGGGAGGGGGGGCCCACCACCAAGAAAATCAGGGGAGGAGAGAGAGAGGCAATTTACGTTAACCCTTTCGTAGGTTCCCGTAGATGTAGAAAAATGTGAAATGCGTGAATGTGCATTTGCAGATAAGGCCTTCCCTCGTTCATCCTTTTCCCCCACAAGATCTTGATCTTCCGTGCAACGCACGGGCATCTTGCTAGTATTCCTACAATATACTATTTTATTGTGAAAGTTCATATACACCGGCCGAGATTAATGCAAACACGGCAGATTTTCATTACATTTTGAACTTTTATAGGACAGAAAAATAAAAGAAACCCGACCCTAAACCTATTCTACGGTAGCGACCGACGTCCTCCATCTGCGATCTCCATGTACGGGGGCGGGGTTCAAGACCCGTGAAGTGAAGGTGCAGTCTCCGGCGAGGAAAAGTATAACACGGGAGACGGACCGGCCAGTTCTGCCACCTCCCATGCCCTACTCATCCTTGGAGCAGTCCCCGACCTCGGCGGTGCCGGACGTTGGAAGGCGGCAAGTAGCACGCGTGGCTGACGGTGCTCTCGTCGTCGGCCACCAGCGTGGCCACTGCTTTTGCGGCGACTTGAGCAAGGACGGCGACTTGAGCGAGGGCGGCGACCTCGAGCTCCATCCCCTAAGACAAGCTCTCCCGCAGAGCGTTCGTGCTTGCGGTCATGGCGGATGTGGTGCCAGGTAGGAGGACGATGCACTATGGTGTGGAGGTTAGATGGGCGTTGCCGCTTTAAGTAGCGCATTCTGGTGAGGCCAAGTGTCCTGGTGCGTCATTAAGTCGTTGGAGTTGGTTCCTCGGGCACCGAGCCTCTTAACGACAGCATATGGATGGACGACATGAATGGAGGTAGCTGGCGCCGGCTGGGAACGCACCACGAGATGGCGCAAGGGGCGAGGGTTTTTGGTGTGCCAGGGTAGTCAGCTGCGGTCATGGCAACGTTGGAGATGCCCTTTGCTCACATGCGATCGACGCATGTCATTGAAAAAGCAAGATGACCCGGCATGGTCTCGGGTCCTGAGGATGCAGTTGGCCGTGCTACACCAATCCGCGGACGCATCCCAGCACCCCGTGCATCCTCGACGATCCGGGTGTTGGGGTGTGTTTGGATTGTGGCCAAAGTGCACCTTACCAAAATTTTGGTCATGACCCAAAGATTGGTCTTTGTTTGGATGGTTGCCATTTTGTTTTGAGGTTTTGGTCATGACCCAAAACTGGATGGTTGCCATTTTTTTTGCCATGCCAATGAACTCTAGCCAACTCTAGTTCATTTTTCCTGCCGATGTCGGCCAAATCATGGGCAACCAAAACCTCAACCAAAATTTTGGCTACCCAATAATTTTATGGGGCAACCTTGGGCCCAAACCAAACATACTGTTGGTCGTGCCACAACACTAACACCACCCTCAGCACACTGAAACCGAATGTGTCTAGCGACGATGAGCGTGTCACTCACCGCGGTCGCCGTGTCCAGAGGTGGTGCTGGAGCTGCGACACGTTGTTGCCCCTCACGACCCACATGAACGGTTGCCGGTGGCGAGGAGGTCATGGGCCAGCTCCTCCATTGGACTAGTTTGCGCTACGTCGTCCCGATAGGTGTGCCCCACATGTCGGTTTCCCTGTTTTCCCGTCCATATTCGAGCCTCTGTGCTCCAGGTTGCACATTAGGCCTTTCACTATGTAGGCCAAGTGAGACAACTTATTGTTTATTTGAGCCGTTCAAGTATAATCATGTGGCGTTTGCTTATTTCTCATTCCTCTCCAACCCTCTTCTCCATCGACCATGTCGTCCTCCGGTCGAGTCCATCCTCCCGCATATCTCATTTGAACATTCCGCCGAGTATCATTCGCATGTGGACCTAGACCATGCTTGAATTTCCAATGTTTATTTGTAATTTGTCGAACATGCATACAAACAAACGGTTCGTTTGAAGTTTCACTTTGCCTCCACTACGTGTCGCTTCGCGTCTTTGTTTTGACATCCCATTCGGTTCATGCCCCGACACATCTTGATGAGATCGATTGATGTTCAGAGATCAATTGCGTGTCGTGCAAGGAGATAAAGGTTTGGTCTGTTTCTATGATATAAATGACCCGCAGGGGGGGGGGGGTCTGTGGGGATCAGAGGGAGTATATTGTATGTTCATAAGCGAAACGAACGTATTGTACCCACCCTAGTCCTCTATCAATCGATCTCCGGACCCCGAGATGAAATCAAGAGAGAACGATTGGGGGCATGTGTGATACCTAAGGCAGATTCAAAATTTTGAACCGGTGATCATAGCATCCGCAAATCATATATAAAGGGTATTCAATGTTCGTTTCGTTTTTGAACGTACAATATACTCCCTCTTATACTTTCTAGTTTACATATAAGTTTTATGTGTAGTCAAAGTATCTCTACTTTGATAAAAAAAAGTATCAACATTCAACAACTCCCAATCAATATTGTTAGATTGTATGTACTCCTAGATTTGTAGTCGAGATGGTTTCCAATTTGTTTTCAACCACGTGAATGTGCTTGTTCTCGCGCATGCTCTTCCTACTAGGATTTCGCCACGTATAGCCAATCCAATAGTAACTTTTTTTAAGCTCCCTGTCCAATAGTACTAGTGGAGTACTGACAACATCTGTACTAGAGTATGCAGTGCTCATAGTTGTACTCCCTCCTTCCATTTATATAGGGCCTATGCGTAGGAGAGAGATGTGAAAAAGTAAGGGGAGTGAGCTCTCATGCAAGAGCCTAGCTATATACGCATTCCTAGTTAAGTACGTACAACAAATATGAAGAAAGAGATGGAGAGGAGATGGAAAAAAGTACTAATACAATAGCCAACCTTATAATTTTTTTTGCGGGAAATAGCCCACACTACTGTATGAGTGCATATAATAGATGATGGCTATAGATGACATGGCAGTTCCTTATAGCCATCAACTGGCTATATTATTAACCATGCTCTAATGTGTTCTTCAAAACTGCATTTGACTATTGACAAGATTAATAGTACATGAGATGTATAATGTGAAAATTATATCATTGGAAGCTCCTTTCACATACGTATCCCTGCCTTACCCTCCCTTTCGGTCACTTACTGGCAGACCCCATGCTTGCTAGGCCCCGCATGTCAGTTACTCAATGGGTTCGGCCACGTTAGGGGATCCGCATCCGTAGTATACTCCCTATGTTTTTATTTACTCCGCATAAAATGACGTGGGCGGGGGAGGGGGAGGGACGCCGGTTTGATCTCAACTGCGGTCCCACAAGCGACCAAAAACGCAAGACGAAGCGCGTTCCATTCGGTGAGTGACATGGAGGGTCCAGCGTGCCGGGCTGCAACGCGAACGCGACAAGAGCAATGTACAGTCAAAACCGATTGACCGGTCGTCACCGGAACCACTATTCACACCAGAACCTTTGCTGCTCGGCCTACGCCAGCCACTGCCCTAAAACCACACCTAATCTCCAGCCCCTTCCCCCACCTTTCGATCCCCTAGCCCGCATGAAGCGTCCCCTAGTTCGCCGGAAAGCCATGGTGCGCCGCAAGATCACGTACTACAAGATGCTGACGCTGGAGCGCCGCATAGAAATCACGGCAGCGGTCGGCGCCAGAGACCTCCATTCCCAAGCTCGCTTTGCAGCGGGCCAATCCCCGAGTTCTCTGGAGCCAAGCTACGAGGAGGAGGAAGCCGATCCAATGTTCATGGAGGAGGTCGCGGCACAAAAGGCCCCCCAAGGGTATGAGACGATGGGCGTCAACTTCGTGTCGGCGTTCGAGTCCCCCATGGTGCAGGCGGACCAGCGGTTCAACCTAGCGATACTAAAGGAGGACCAGGAGGCAGAGGCTCAACTCGACACGGAGCACGCGCATGCCGCTGCCATTGAGGCTCTCCCGCAGGCGGAACCGGATGTCGTGGATGTGAACCGGGCGGCGGAGGCGGAGCGCGCGGATGCCACTGCCATCGACGCCCTCCTGCAGGCGGAACCGGACGTCCTAGACTTGAACCGGGCGACAGAGGCTCAACTCGACGCGGAGTGCGCGGATGCCGCTCTCATCGAGGCCCTCTTGCAGGCGGAACCGGACGTCCTGGACTTGAACCGGGCGGCGGAGGCTCGACTCGACACGGAGCGCACGGATGCCGCTGCCATCGAGGCCCTCCTGCAGGCGGAACCGGACGTCCTCGACTTGAACCGGGCGGTGCTCTCGTCCGTGCAGAGTGCCCGCACACTCTGCGTGAACGAGTAGCTGGAGGCCGAGGACAACCACGGTGCGGAGAGACACGTCGGCAGCTACGGCTGGTTCGCGCCGGCAGCCAAAGACGACGAGGCCGTCTCGTTCCACGAGCAGTGATATTTTTTCTTTATGTTGTTGTTTTTATGGATCTTTTGCTGTGTAGTAAAATCATATATTGTTATGCAAGTCGCCTGACTTGGGTCAGTCGGTCAGTCTACCATTTCAGGCAGTTGGATGAATATCCTACGTCTCCTAACCCTTCTTCCTCACCTCTTCTTCTTCCCCAACAGACCACCGCACAGGCCGTACGGATACTCCCCAACATGCGGTTGGATAAACATACTCTATGAACGAAAATTATGTGTTAGCGGTAGGATGGCTGAGTTTGGTTTGTTCACATGTGACAGCACGTGTAAGTGAGGGTGCGTTCCCTTGGTTGGGTTTGCGGCGTGCAGGAGCGACTGTGCATGTGAGGGTGCGGTGCGACCTCGACGTGCAGGAGCGACCGTGTGAGGGTGTGGTGCGACCGCGACAGCCGTGCGCAAGTGTACCTCCTTTTCATTTTGAAAACTTTAGGCAAGCTTGGAAAAAATGTGTGGCAAAGTATGGCAATGCAAGGCCTAGACCCAAACAGGATAAGTACGTAGTACTACGTACTAGGAGTACTAGTGTTAAAAAAGAAAGGCGGGGTTTTCCTTCGCGGGATTAATCGATACAAATCCTCGTTTCACGTGTCAATTAATGCATATTTTTTTCTCCAAAGCCCAAAGATCTAACCATCTCACTCCTCATCGCTTGATTAATGCAGCGTCATGCAAACCAACCTTCTCACTTCCGCATGCATGCAGGGGATATTAATGTCCTTGGTTGCTAGTATGAGGCAAACCCCATCAATTTTGCCTCGATTAGTGTTAGTGGCCTTTTGCAAATTGTAATTTTGATGTGTACAAAAAAATGGAGGTAGTAACTATATTTGACTTCCTTCCCCATTGAGGTGACGTCGATGATATCTCGAACGTTGTGGTTTGGCGAAGTGCGTTCGACGGAGAACACCATTGAGGGAGACCACGGTAAGTCGTTCGCAAATGCCGCCTGCAAGCCGAGACAACCGCCTTATTTGCATCCAGGAAGTCCATTGAACCAAAGGACGCGTAAATGTACTAGTACTACTCGTACACAATAGCGTCATCTGTCCAGCTTAGTGCGGTGAGATGGTTTCTCAAAGAAGACGATGGAGAAGCAGAGTCAGCGAAGAGTGAAATGATGGTTGCTTCATCCGTGCTTTGTGATTTGACGTCTCGCTGCTTTGTGATTTGTGATAGAAGGGACAGGGGAGTAGACTCTGTCCTCTATACTATACATGCGTCCAAGCATGGGAGAAAGAGGAGAGACATTGCATTTTTCTATTCCTTCAATCAATCAATCAGGGAGCTTCGGTTCCATCCTTTTGGCTTTGGCAACACCGTCCACAATGGTTCCCACGATGCCAAAATCTATTTTCACATTTGGCTACACATTGTGGATGCCCTTAACCGTACCACTTGGTTTTGCTCCTGTGTGCTATCTATACAAATCTCAATTATATTGATCTAAAAAATTATAGAATCAAGATTAGTAAAAAGGAGGTGATTTTGCCGCACGGATGGCGGGGGAGGTTTCTTATTTTTAGGGGACGTTGTCCTGGTGGTTTGCTAACATGCGGTCCCATGTGTCAGTGCTTTACCAAGCTGATCCGCTTCCCACATGAGGCAGGACAACGGCAGAAGCAACACGTGGTTAACTTGAAGAAGATGAGGGAGAAGCGGATTCGACAACGAGTGAAATGATGGTTGCTTTGTCCCTCCAACTTCTTTTCTTTAGAATTATTACTTCGTCCCTCCAACTTAACTGCGGGAAAGGTGCAGCTTTGTGATTTGACGCCTCATTGCTCATTACTACGCCGACGCCATGACTGGGTGCTTCACCCTGGCTGCTATGCACTGTATTCCGGTATGGCACGTGGAACCGGTAGCTTAATGCCCCACATGTAGGCGAAAGGGGCTAGAATATTTATGAAAGTGAGCGCTCCACTCTTACGACGGAGGAGTACACGACACGACGGCCTAGTGAACTGTCACTTGTACTGTATATAGTACTATAGTTTTGTTGTTTCGCATGATCCATTGATACAAACCCGATTAAACAGGAAAGGACGGGATTTTTCCCGCGCGGTATATGATACTGGCCATACATTTCAAAGGCAATTTTAATGTATGCAAACTGAATAATTAAGTAACAATATGATATCTAGTAAAACTAAAAACACATATGATTTATTGTGTTAGAGTGTAGTAGTAGTAGTGTTGTATTGCATAGTTGTTAGATGTAACATGCGAGAACATGTAGAGATGTAGTTTTGGAGGGCCTACAGAGAGAAAAGCGTAATACATTCACCGAACTTCATAATAAGCTGATTACGGTCACTATATACGTTTTGCGGTGATTATACGGTCACTTGCTCATGGGTCAGCATCGGATTGCACTTGACCGACCAAATAGTCTGCGTGGCACCATGTTGACTAGTTAAATTGACCATGTTCCTTGTGGGTCCCACCTGTCAGTTCGCATAGGGAAAAGGTCAGATAAACACAAATTTACGCAGGCGCGACAAGACTCCACCCCGTGCGCGGGAATCACCTGGTTGTGTATGTGTCTGTCAGGGCCTGATGTGTGCGCATGCACGTGTAGGTTGAGCACTTGAGCATGAGAGTGTGTGTTGGTCATGTGGTGTACTGGTGTGTGCATGCATGCGTGTGTGTGTGTGTGTGCGTGTGAGTCTTGCGTGCGTGTGTGGCTGCGTGCGTGCGTGGGTGCATGTGTTCGTGTGAGTGTTGCGTGCATGCAGTTCGTGTGCATGTGTGCGTGTGCGTATAATCACCACACCAGCTCATGTGTGTTAAAACAGACGGCTCAGCATACCAATACAAGGCCACCTTGTCCGTTGTGCCCGCGGTCATGACTTCGAACCACCGTCCAATTTTTTTTGTCGTTTGTTTTCATTCTTACTAGCAAGATGCCCGTGCGTTGCACGTAACATCAAGATGCATTTGTATGGCTAGTTTATATTGTGATAGAAAAGGATGAACGAGGGAAGGCCTTATATGCAAATGTGGAGAGGTGTGCGGGTACCTTTTTGCAAAATTTTCATAGTTTCTTTCCTATCCTTCAGATATAAATCGGGCGGCCTATATTGCAGGATGGCAGGCACACCATCATCACCACCTCTATTTTTTACAAGAGTGTATATTATCCCTACTCTTATAAAAAGCATAGTTGGTGATGATCTTGTGCCTGCCATCCTGCAATATAGGCCGTCCGATCTATATCTGACGGATAGGAAGGAAACTTTGGCAATTTTGCAAAAAGATGCCCACACCCCTCTCCACACTTGCAAATAAGGCCTTCCATTGTTCATCCTTTTCTCCCACAAGATAAACTACTCATACAAATGCATATTGATGTTCTGTGCAACGCATGGGCATCTTGCTAGTATTTTATAAGAGTGTAGATGTAGAGTAGATACAAGCCGACAGGTGGGCCCGATGGTAGTGAGATAATGTGATGCAACACTAGAGGTGCCATGTGGAGCGTTTAACTGGTCAACTAGTCGTGTCTTGAGCAAATACAGAGTTGTACGGTGATCCCATGACTGTATAATAACCACAAAATGTAAATGCTGACCGTAATGAGTGGATTCTAAAGTCCAATGTATGTATCGTGCTTTCGCTTCAAATACAATGATCGTCACTGTATATATCGAGAGAGAAAGATGAAACATGCGTAAATGTGCTGGGGGCTTACTTTTAGAGGACCTGGAGATAGTTTGTGTGCGTACGTGAAAGGGGCATAGAGGGGGGTATGCGATGGAGAGAGAGATGCTCTTCGTTTCTCTTTATTATGACTAACTTTATATATAGTATAAAAATATACAAATTCAAAGTGTGGAATAAATATCATTGTGGGCACCATGCAATGCAAGCGTTCATACTCCTCCATATAACTTTGTAATGTTGTATATATGTAAAAATTCTAAAACATTTTTTGGCCACACTTAATTCAAAAGGAATGTTGTATGCGAAATAAACGTGAAGAGAGGGCTTTTTAGATCAATGGGGTACGTGATGAAACATGTGTGAATGTGTAGTTGATGCATTTGGCAGGGCCTAGAGAGGTATGTGTGTGTATTACATATTTGAGAGAGGCATGGATAGAGGGGCCGATAGGGGGCGTGGGAGAGATAGCACGAGAAATGAGAGTGGTCTAGAGAGAGATGAATATGACATCACGGCGAGAGATTCCCTTGAGTGTGTATATGCAAGGGGGGAGTGGATAGAGGCACCAGGAGAATATATTTTTTGTGTGTGGTGTCTGTGTTGGTATGTGTGGGTGTGAGAAGATAACGAGACGTGGGGGCAGAGGGTGTGTCACCGCATGAGGTCCGGTGGGTCGAGGTGAGGCCCTTCATTCGGTTCCGTCCTGCGCCACATTGGTCGGCCCATGACGCATTTAGGGAGACCCATGGATGACTAGTCGTACAAGACAAAGATAGCATAATTGTGAAGGACTCTATGTCCACTGACAAAGTCGGCTAGGATTTGTAACCCTAGGTTCTCGGACTAAGGTAACTCCTTTATCTCTGATATTACTATTCATCCAACCTAACTTTAAGGGGCATCCTACAGAATGCTCTGCTAGAATCATACTCGTCGATTAGGAAGAGTGGTGTGAGGCAATGCGTGAGAGACATGCCTAAAGATAATGTGCGTACAGGAGACACGTTGGAATGTCTATGTATATAGAAAGGGTCGATGGGGATTGTGCGTGTGTATGCTTGTGAGAGGAAGAGTGCTTGTGATAAAGGTTAGTGAAAACTGTCGTAAATGGTTACGAGAGGGAGGGAGGGTTATATCGAGAGCATGTGTGCAAGAAACACACCTCGGGAGAGAGTGTGTGAGCATGTGTGAGAGACCACCGATGGAGAGTGAAACTACATGTACAATACTGCTGTACACATTGATTAAAGATATAAATTGTATCCAAATATTAGGATGGGATCATGATATTTGCAATTCGCGTAAGGAACGGTCATTGATCCATCACACATCTAGATTCTATCAAATTTGAGCGTGTCTATGTTATTATTCAACACAATTGATCCACATAGTTAGTTTTTTGAACTCCAGACAATGCATCGCTTTAGCAATCGGATATAAACGTGAGTATAGTTCATGTTGTGTGTGTAAAGCACATTATACATACGAAAGTTACACAATGAACACTATAAATAGCTACCTATGAACTAGCATACATTTGAATTCAACTTAAGGTGGTTTAAAAAAATCGAATTCAACATGAAGTCCATTCAATTGTTTGAATTTGATATCATGGCATTTGTAAATCATACCTAAATTATGGGGGCACCAATATTTGCTCTGATTTTGTACATAATAGCATATGTAGTCGTGTACAAAATAGATTCTAATTTAGCTCCTCCATTCCAAAATAATCGTAGTTATAGGATTTTCAAGTGTCAAAATTTCAAAAAGAAGCGGATAATTTAATGAGGTTTTCAAACATACAAGGTCAAATTTAACGTTGTCTATTTAGGTCCATCCTCAAAGTTCAAGAGTACTCTAAACATGAATGCTTGTGTTTCAAAATTTCGAACGAAGCGCCAAAAGAGCCTCTACTCGCCCGAAACCGCATGAGACCAATGTTTGGTAGTACAAGGAAATTACTTTTCTAATTAATAACTCCGACCTGTGAAACCTACCAGCCCGGTGTCCAAAGGTCTAAACCGGGGTAGGTTTGTAGCTTCATCTAGAAGCCACGCAACCGCCTCCGAAAAACATTCATACACAATGGCCGCCTAAGCACACATGCTCGCGGCCGTAATTGCTCCCGCCCACTATTTGGGACACCTGGGATTACCATCCTACGCCCGACCCGCAGTAGGTCCGAAATTTAAGAGGGGGGCAAAGTTTGTACTTTCCCCAAATTTCAAACAAGCGCGTCCCATCTTCTGTTCAAAAAAGCCAAAAACAAGCACGTCCTAGACCGAAACATGTTTCTCCCCCTCCCCCCACCCACCTGTCCGATTCCCCATTCGTACTCCATGGGCGCAAAAACTACCTCTCCACCAGCCGCAAAACCCCGGCGTCCTCCGTCCGCCACCCCATTCCACCCATCAACCGTCGCCCTCCTCCATCACGCCGGAACCGATACCCCGACATCGTCGTCCACCGCAACCTCAACCGCAACGCCCTCCACGGCTAGTAGTTGAAGCCGAGGCCGAGCCGTCCGTACCTGAGCCAGTTCAACCACGCCGTCCTGCGCCTCACCGCTACCGCTCCAACTTCGCCACCCTCCACCGCACCGGAGCTGTTCCTGCTACGCCGTCCTTCGCCGCCTCGGATCTGCTTCCCCTCCACTGACATACAACCACGGCAACACAGTCAACAATTTGGCCATGTGTTCGTCCAAGCCTGCACCCTCCAGAACATCGGTTTCCCCGGCAAAAAGAAGAAGATCGGTGTGACATGTGGAGGCGACCACACTGGCAACCGAAAATGGTACTCCTCTTCCCTTATTCGTGCAAATCTTACGTGTCTGCTTGCACGGTATTCATCCCATAGAAGACACTAGTTGACCGCTTCTTCTTGATACTAGATGTTCCTAGTAACTCGCGATGCACAAGGTTTCTCCTCATATACTATTTCACCTTAGCTAGAGGTCCGTCGCCCCCCTGAATTTCAATTCCTGGTCAGTTGATTCCCAATTAACAGAAGCATTCCCCGGCGTAACAGGCGCTAGTCCGCCTAGTACGCTGGGGAAGCAGCGCATCGGTGTTTATCTTAGGGGCATGTGGGGCTTAGAGCTACTGGCGCCTGATCTGGAGGTCAGCCAGGATTAAAGGGATGGCCTGGGGGCGCTGCCAAGCACGGCGGTGGTGTGAGGTCGAGGGGAGGGCGGGGCGGCGGAGGCAGGGGTCTGGGCCGGTGGTCGCTGGCGGTTCAAGAAAGATCGTCAACAGTGACTGGCGGGAGGTAGACGAAGGCCACCTACCCATTCCTTATAGATCGGATGGTTCATTAAAAAATCGACTGACCTATTTATTTTCAGTCGACTGTTATCTTGATATGACCACATGTGGTGTTGTGCTGGAGGAGTACCTGCATTTCCTGTGCTCATATATTACAAAATCATCTAGAGTAGAATCTGATTTTGTTTGCCATGCAATGTTGTAGAGCTATCATATGTCTCCTGTCATTTATTTTTTAGCCACCTGGTATCTACTACTTTTACAGTGCACTAGTTCTGCACACACTTCACCCATACTCTCACTATTGTGTTTTTATGCAAGGGTATTTCAGAGTCTGCCTCGAGAGAAGCAGAAAAGAAAAGAGAGAAGTTGCTCCAGCTTTCTACGCGGGTAAGCACAGCACGTTACAATGTTATAAAGGGTGCAGTGTCAGCAGATGGAGACGGTAAACGTAGCTCTGGAGTTGATGACCTCGCTTGCAATGAACCACCATCCTAGGTGCTTGCTTTAACTTCGCGGTGTCATATGTGGTTGCATGTTCCATATGGTGTCTAGCTTGTATTCGAAAGGCCAAATTCGGTCTTTATTAAGATAAGGAAAGATTTTTTTTACATGAACCACCATCTCGTGAGCACTAGAAGACAAATAGCTAGTCAAGGCACTGGCCGAGCCAGTGACAAACCCAGCAAAGAGAGGCATCACCTGGAAGCCAACTAAAAATCCGTGATGGTGGCGAAGTAGCCCGCCTCCCACCAGGCTCTCAAGTCCTAGATGATCATGCTCACCACTCCAGCTGGATGTCTAGCTTGTATTGCTTCCAATTTGGTTAAATTGCATCTGATTAGCTTACACATTATACCTTTGAATATGACATGCCTTTCTGTTTTTGGTACATACTAGTACATCTGTGTATTAAGCATGTTCTTACATCAAACTAATGTTCTTGTGTATCCCTCATCAATCACTTATGATGAGGCAGTCAGGCAAGTGGATTACTCCTTATTTAAAGAATGCAACGTCAGCCTCCTGACATGATTATCAAGAAACAACAAGGCTAGATGAAGATAGTGAACGTAGCTCTATAGTTTATTACCGCATTTCCCCTACACTAGCATCGCAGGTGCTTGCTCTAACTTGGCAGCGTGATATGTGGTTGCATGTTGCATATGGTGTCTAGATTGTAATTCTTCCAATCTGGTTAAACTTCATGTGCTATTCTGCTTAGCTTATACATTATACCTGTTAATGTGACATGCCTTCCTGTATTTAGTACATAGTACATCTGTCTATTAAGCATGTCCTCACATAAAACTATTGTTTTTTTGTATCCCACATAAATCAATATGATGAGACACTTTCAGTATATGTAGTGTGATATTAGTTGCATCTTTGATATGATCTATAGCATGCGCTGCTTCTAATTTGTTGAAATGCCATTTATGATGCGACACTTTTAACTTGGTAGAGTCATATTGGTTGCATCTTTCACGTGGTGTCTAGCTTGCATTGCTTCTTATTTGGTGAAATGGTTTCTGCTTAGTTTACACAAAGAGTTGTGAATATGACATGTCGTCCTGTTTTTCGTATTATTCCATCCTGGAATCCTGTGCTTGCCTTACATCAAAGTAGTGATTGTCAGTATCATTCACGAATGAGTTCTGAAGAGTGAATTTTATTGCTTTTTCTTGTCGGTTTTACTTGGCAATTCAAAATCAATAAAGCGGAAGGAAGTTAACAAGGCAGCGGATGAAGGTGCTCCTTCCAAATGGAGGGCCTCTACAGATTCTACTCCTCCATCCCCCCAAGATGATTTATAAGATAACACATGCATAGACACTCAATGTAGCTGTGTTGGTGATGAGCACGTCTCCCCTAGTGCACCATCATAGGTGCTCCCTCTAACTTGGCACTGTTATATGTGGTTGCATGTTATGTATGATGTCTAGCTTGTATTGCTTCTAATTTTGTTGAATTTCATCTGCTTACTTTACACATTATACTTGTGACTAAGACACGTGTTCATGTTTCTAGAACATACAATATCTGTCTATGACACCATGTTCTTACATCAAAGTATATTTGTTCTGAAGAACTAAATTGTTATTCATTTTTATTGTCGGCTTGAGTTAACATGGCACAGAGAAAGAGGAAGCAAGACAGAACGACAGGGAAAGGCAAGCGGAACAATCCTGCAGATTCTGCTGGTACTAATGGTATAATAGAAGGTCAAAGTCTAGCAGAAAATTATACTGACAGGGTATCCCATGCTACATGAGCTGCAAAACAAGCCAAACAAAAACAAATAGCTGCCACCAAACAAGCAGAGACAACCCTGGTTGTTGCAACACCTTCCACATTACCACTAGCTGCACGATTTACTCGTTCGTCAACTCAGCTAGCAGCACATTCCCAAGCTCCCATGCCACCTGACACTACTTCTGAAGCACTCTTGACACAAGATGAGTTGGCAAGATCAGATGAACTTGGTGAACTTCAACAGCAAGAAGGTAGTTGTTGGAGTCAAGTTACAGTTGCATGCTTCTTTATATGTAGTCTCACAGTTTGATGTACACTAACACTTCCTATGTTTGTTGTTGGACTAGCACATAGGCGCAAGAGGAAACAAACATCAGGGATAATGCTTGATAGGTTAACTATATCTAGAGGAGGAATAATGGAGATCCGTTTTGAGGTAGGTTTAAAAAGGCCACGTGATGCTACAGAGTCAGCCAAGTTAGTATCAAAGGCAGCGGTTGCTGTTAGGTGTCATGTACATATCCTCCCAACATGGATTCAGTACAGGAATGACAAAGATGAAACCCAGTTCAACACCTTTCTCGACCAATTTCTGTAAGTATGGTTATGTATGGAAACTAGTAATATCGTCTTGCTTTGTCCAATACTTTCTAGGTTGCTGATAATGAGACTCCCATAATTTTCAACAGATGAGGTTCAAGTTGGATAGCCAAGATGATGCAACCAGACAAGCTTGCACCCATGTTTTCAAGTCTGCTCTGTGACAGTATCGGTATAACTTGAGGAAAACTCACTTTGAAGGCAAGGCTAATAGTGAACTTGCCCAAACATCTCTAGTGGAAAATATATCTGATGAAGACTGGAGAGGCCTCGTTACACACTAGTCCGATCCGAAGTATCAGGTACATAATATATATGTGAACAGATCACATGTTGAAGTCCTATTTACGCATGTGCCACACAAATCTATCTTCTTGTATGTGAACTGTTCAAAGAACAAGGCCAACCGTACGAAAGTGAAATTCCAACAGACGACAGGATCTCGTAGCTATATTGCACACTGCGAGGCACTTGTAATTAGCTGCTGTTTCACTCTTTTCGCTATACCATATTATCAGATCTATATTGACTTGTTCCAAATGCAGAGGAAAGCCCGCAAGGACCAAAAAGTACCTGAACAAAATGCTGTCGAAATCTTCAAGGACAGTCACACCAGCAAGAAGAAGGGCATGACTACACCAGTCAAAGCCGCTGTTGTAAGTCCTTAATCCTCATGCCTTTTAACTACTACTTACTCTGACTTGTGCCTTGAACTGCATGGTTTGCAGCCAATGTCTATTACTCTTTTCAATTTTATACACAATTGTCTTAGCGTATCATTGCACCTTACAAGGTTTAAAAGAGAGGAGTGATGTTCCTTTGATCTTGATCTGTAATCTAGATCCGTGCTGGACTTGCCCACACAACATTACAATTGCCTGTTTGTCTGTTCTCAGTTGTTTTGTGATATGAATGACGTCATACTATGCTTACCGTATTATAAACTTCATCTCTTTATCCTTAGCCCTCAATACAATGTGAAGAAATAGACAATACATTAGCGATGGTACATGGTCATATGTTTGGAACCTGGTTTTATTATGTACTTTGCAATAAAATACAACTATTATTTTACATGGGTTCACCAGAATAAGTTCTGTATATAGACCAAAGCTATTTTGTTTGGTTTTGCTGCCTCCTTAATACCTTCTGTTCTGGTACTACTAATGTAAAACCACAATTTTTCAGCGAGCTATGGAAAAAATGGTGGAACCGCCACCTTCTGAAGGTGGCGAGGCAACTATAACCGCAATGTTAGCTCTTGCTGCAGTGGGTCAGTACCTATCCACTAACAGTGCCAAAAGCACGTTCCTGCGTAATACTGGCATGGTTGTTAAGGCAATCTCGTCCAAACTGCCTCATGATCAAGATATGCAAGCTTAAAACAATTTTGTATCTGCGCTCCAGACACAAGTCCATTCCCTAATAGAGACCCTTTGTGAAACAAGGAGAGACATTGTTCGATGTTGTCAAGATATGCATGGTTTTGAAACCAGACTATCAGACATCTGCTATGTTGTTCAGGAGCCTAGGAGAACTGAAGGCGAAGGTTATGGTGCTCCATCGGACAATACAGCATGAAAATGTAACAGTCAGGTCAAATGAACTGAGCTTCTGAACTTCTGGTGGTGCATTTATCTGCTAGACTGTTAACTTTTATGCCAACCTTCCTTTTGTTTTATAGTTGTAATTTGTTTTGTGCGATACAAATTTTTTTCTTAACGTGCAGCCACCGGGTGAAGAAAACAGCAAGCCATTTTTGCATAGTGTAGGGTGTTCCCTATATTTTCACTGGTGGCGAACTTTGATGCCCACCGGCTATAATTAACATGGGCCTCCTACGGGCCATAGAAACAATGGGCCTTCTAAGGGCCGTAGAAACAACGGGCCTTCTATGTGGCGTAGAAACAATGGGCCTTATACGAGCCGTAGACACAATGGGCCTTCTATGGGCCGTATCATCAATAGGCCTTCTACGGGCTTATGATCGGTTGGCCAAACATGGTCGTAAATGGGCTAGAGTTGAAATCGTCCATTCATGGGCCGACCATAACGGGTCGTTGTTAATTGGCCATATTTTGATGACGCTATGAAAACGGCCCAACGTATTAACGGGCCACAAACGGGCCGACTATAACCACGGGCTGAATTTGGCCCACAAGCAGAAAATGACAGTAACGGGCCGTAAGTAAACGAATGTGGAAATGAGCCCAAGAATAAATGGGCCCCGAGAAGGCCGAAAGATAACATGGGCTGGAAACGGCCCAACGGAATAATGGGCCATTAATGGGTATAAAATGATACACTGTTCATTACGGTCCAGTTTCACCACGTGCCATTAATGGGTATAAAGTGATACACTATTCATTCCGGGCTAGTTTTACCACAGGCCGTTAATGGGCCGAGAATAATAAGGGCCTCATACGGGCCGAAAGACGTCATGGCCATACATGGGCCGGAAGTTAAAATGGGCTAGAATTATATTGGGCGGCCCAGATGATGCTACTGGGCCTAATTCGGATAGGTCGTAAACGGGCCCTGGATTAGCGGGCTGTAAATGGGCTATATGCGAACAGGGCATTAACAGGCTTGCAGTGGGCCGGCCCGCCACCTTTTGACCAAGTCAAACGGGCCAGCCTTTTCACAGGAATGGGCCTCTGTTGGGCCGTGCCACGTGTCGACGTATCATAGGCGCTTTGGGTCCAATGAGTGGATGACATCTATCCCAATGGTGAGCCGACACGTGTTTCCTCCAGCCAATGATGATTTTACACGTGGAAAATCCCCATTGGTCGGGGTTGTTAACGGGTTATCGGATCCAAAACTGGACCCAATAGCTTAACGGCGTTCCGTTACGGTGGATACCACGTGTTGGTCACCCTTGACAAAAGCACTTTTGTGACGCGCGATTTATCGTCATGGAAGTGGACACTTCCGTGATGATAATTTTGGTAATGTCATGGAACACTTCTATGACAGCACAGGTATGACTATCTTGATTCTGTCATAAATTTGTCATGGATGTACATGCATGACAGAAAACGTGACCTACTGTGACAAACACGTATCATCACGGAAGTGTATTTTTTTGTAGTGATAGCTTTGGGCTTCTTCATGGGAGCAGCAACTTGCTTGCTATTCTTCTTTGAAGTTCCTCTTTCTTTCCCTTTGCCCTTTTCTTGAAACTAGTGGTCTTGTTAACCATCAACACTTGATGCTATTTCTTGTTTTCTACCTTCTCCAATTTCAGCCTCGCGAAGAGCTTGGGAATTACTTTCGTCATCCCTTGCATATTATAGTTCATCACTAAGTTCTAGTAACTTGGTGATAGTGACTAGAGAACTCTTAGAACATCTTATATGCTCTATGGCGTTCAAAAACATTTTTGAAGTCCCGGTTCTAAGCCGTCAAGCATGGTGCACTAAACTATTAAGTAGTCATCATACCGAGCTTTGTCAAACGTTCATAACGTCTGCATTTGCTCCTGCAGTAGTTATGTCACCTAGCGGTGCATCAAGGACATAATTCTTCTGTGCAGCAATGAGGATAATCCTCAGATCACGGATCCAATCCGCATCATTGCTACTATCATCTTTCAACATTGTTTTCTAGGAACATATCATGAATAAAATGGGGAAGCTATACGCGAGCAATTGATCTACAACATAGATATGCAATTACTATTAGGACTAAGTTCATGATAAATTAAAGTTCAATTAATCATATTACTTAATAACTCCCACTTAGATAGACATCCCTCTAATCATCTAAGTGATTACGTGATCCATATCTACTAAACCATGTCCGATCATCACGTGAGATGGAGTAGTTTTCAATGGTGAACAGCACTATGTTGATCATATCTACTATATGATCACTAAAAAAGACACATCCGTGACATTTTGGGCCGAACGAATTTTTTCTGTCATACTTATGACACTTCTATGATGATAATTGTGACAAAACCCAGTATCATCATAGATGTGGTGGGATCCTACTTCTATGACAGAAAATGGGCTTTTTGTCCTAGGTGGGCCAGAGACGCAGCTGCATGACATTCTTTGGGCCGTCCATGACGGAAAAAACCATGGTAGAAGCGAGGGCGAGGAAAATATCGGGGTGTTCCCAGTTACGGTGGGTGGTTGGGGCCGAGCGATGCGCGTTTCCCTCGTACACGCACGCGCGTGGGTGCGAGGCGTTGGGATCTAACTGAACCCGAGCGAGGCGTTCTCCTACTGAAACCGAGCGATTGCACTGCAGGCTACGTGTTACTGAACCCGAGCGATCGATCGATGGCTGTTAACTGAACCCGATCGAGCGATTCCTTCGCTACTGTTGCTAACTGAAGACGATCGATGTTGCCTCTGGATGAACAATGAGCGTTGCTAGGGGGTTTGGATGAACAGTTCCCGATGGGGCTGGATGAACAGGACCCCGTGGTGTTGCCTCTGGATGAACAGGACCCCAGTCGATCGAGCCGGTTGGGGCTGGATGAACAGGACCCCGTGGAGGGCTGGATGAACAGGATGACCCTGTGGAGGGCTGGATGAACAGTAGATGGTGGGGGTGGTTGAATAGGAGCCCGTGTGGAGAGGGCTAGTTGAACAGTAGCCGGTGGAGTAGCGCGAGGTGGAGGCTGGATGAACAGGAGCCCGTGGATGAATAGTCACAGGTGGAGGCTGGAGGAGGTCGATGGTGGATGAACAGTAGCCCGTGGAGGCTAGAGGGGATCGACGGAGGAGATGAACAGTATCCCGTGGAGTCTCGTTTTGCGGTATGCCACACCCCTCCCGATGAACAGGACCCCTGTTTCGACGGTAGTGCTCCAACACAAGTCCGTTTCCTACGTTTTGCGGTACGCCACACCCCTCCCGATGAACAGGACCCCCGTTTCGACCGTAGGAGGTCCGTTTCCTCCGTTTTGTGGTATGCCAGACCCCTCTCGATGAACAGGATCCTGTTTTGAACGTGGCCGGTCGAACACACGGTCGTTTCCTTCATTGTGCGGTACGCTAGGCCTCGTTTCCATCGGTTGTTCTGTCCAAGCCGGTTGGCTCCCACACGTTCCGTTGCCTCCCGATGAACACGAAGCATTCTGTTGCCTCCCCATGAACACGACAACGACGCAGTTTCTCCGTTTCGACCCAGCCATGTACACGAGCCCTGGTCGTACGTATGCGCGAGTAGGCATTCGAGACCCCGCCCGTATGTACGTATGTGGCCGTATTTTTCTTTCTTGCACACTAGCCGCTGTACGTACGTGTACATGCTACGTGCGCGCCTATACTATGACACGTGCACGCCTCTAGATCGACCAGTATGTACGTACACGTTCGCGACTAGAATGACAATGCTACGTACGCTTCGACCAGGTGGGTCCCGACTGTCAGGCACTTACTTGTGTGCGAAGATATAGCTGGTGGGTCCCAGTAGTCAGGGGGTGAATCGTTTTTTTTTGCCCGGACGCACTTCCTTGTGTGCGAATATGTAGCTGGTGGGTCCCAGCAGTCAGGGGGGAAACGTTTTTTCGTGAAATACGGTGGCCCGTCCGGTGGGTCCCCGCTGTCATGTGGAGGAATAATTATTTTGCACGTAATAAGGAGGCACTTCCTTGCGGCTGCCGTGGACCCAACTGTCAGCCTCTCCATGTACAGTACTCTTCCGATGGAAGTCGGTCGTTGACCACATTGACCACGCCGCGCGGAGAGCACCACAATGGTGGACGACGGCGAGGCCTAGGAAGGGGACGACGCGGAGCCGGGGAAGACACGGCAGTGGATACCCACGCGGAGAGGAATATGAGGGTTCACTGGTTCGCCTGCGGTGTGGGGCTGCCGTCGCCGCAGAATAACAGGGGGTGTGGGTGAGTGGAGGGATGGCCTGGCCAGCGGTGGGAATAGTAGGGGGCGGTGAGGCCTCCACGGCAGCACAGCCAGCCACGGGAAGCAGGAGTAGGCGGCACGACCGGCGCTGCTTTGGGCGGCTGGAGCAAGAAGACCAGAGGTTAAAGAAGCACGACGGCCATTGGATGGACATCATACGGTCACTGCAGCTAGAATCGTTTATATTGACTAAGTTGATAAAGCCCTTGGTATGCATCAACTTAGTAGGCCCACAGGTCAGCTTCCGAAACGGTGCGTGTAACGCCCCGAGACCGATGTGCCAGGTGTCGTCCAGTTATTCGTTGTTGTTGCCTTGTCATTGCTTGCATGTCATGCATTGCATATCATGTCATCATGTGTGTTTCATTTGCATACATATTTGTTTCATGCATTCGAGCATTTTCCCCATTGTCCGTTTTGCATTCCGGCGTTCCGTTCTCCTCCGGTGGTCATTTCTACCTTTCTTTCATGTGTGGGGATTAAACATTTCCGGATTGGACCGAGACTTGCCAAGCGGCCTTGGTTTACTACCGGTAGACCGCTTGTCAAGTTTCGTACCATTTGGACTTCGTTTGATACTCCAACGGTTAACCGAGGGACCGAAAAGGCCTCGTGTGTGTTGCAGCCCAACACCCCTACAAAGTGGCCCAAAACCCACTTAAACCTCCTCCATCATCTAGAGCGTTCGATCACGATCGCGTGGCCAAAAACCGCACCTCATTTGGACTCTCCTAGCCCCCTCTACCTATAAATATGTGATCCCCTCCGAAATTCGCGGTCTAACCCTAGCCCCCTCCCTCTCCTCGCGCGCCGGACATTTATCCCGCCGACGGACATGTCCGCTCCGCCGTCCGCCGCCACGTGTCCGCCTCCCGTTGGCCGCCGCCCGTGCACTTCGCCGGCCGGGGAGCCCGCAGCCGGCCCCCGAAGCCCATTGCACCAGCACTGCCGCCCAGATCCCGCGCCTCCTCGCCGCAGAGCTCCGCCGCCCCTCGCCCGACTGGTCGCCGGCGCAGCAGCTCGCCGGACCACCGCGCCTCGCCTCCCCATCGTCCCTGTACCTCGCCGGAGGCCGTCACGCTCCTCATTGCCGACGCAAGCGCCGCCCGCCGCCGCCAGGTGCTTCCCCGACCTCCACCGCGGCCGGCCCCGACGCCTCACGGTCGGATCTGCCGTTCCGGCGATCGCCGGAGTTGACCTCGACCTCCAGATCTGCATCGTTCCGACCCTGAACAGTGCCGTCCCCCGATCCAAACGATGCCCCGCGTCCCCAGATCCCTCTGTCCTGCACCGTCCTGTCCCGGTTTGACTTTCTCCGGAGGTATAATTTCACTAAGTCCCCGAAATTCCCAGATCCACATGCCCATGTTCATCGCCTCGTAACTTTGCATCCATAGCTCCGATTCATGCATATAGCATATCAAAATGTTCGTCTCAGAGAGTACATCATTTAATCTCATTGCATCATTTTCATTTGAGTTCATCTTGATGCCCGAAATGCTGTCAGAAGAGTGCTACTTGAGATAATTGTCAGATCTGCTGCTTCATTTAGATATTTGTCATTTTTGCCATGATTATTGTGTGCACGATATGCCCATGAGTTCTACATATGTTTTGTTAAGGGTTTTGCCATCTTTCCAGAGGTACAAACCATGTATTTTTGTGATATGTGTGGTGACTAGCACAAGCTTGCAAAGTGGTGCACTTGGTAATGCTAATTTCAGGGACTTAGCATTTCCACTAAGTCCTTGATCTGTTTTCCTCATGTTGCCATATGTTCATGTTGTTTCCTAGTGATCCGTGCCTCTTTTGAGGATGATCAGTAAGGATGTTTTGTTAATATTGTAGTGCTCTATCCATCCATGTCTTTGTTTGCAATTATGGAGCACCCTAGCTTGAGTCAATCGAGCTCTACTTTTGCTATTTCGTGAATCTGGGCAGATTGTCTACTTGTTAGCGATTTTGCCAAGGGTGTTGTAGTTGATCCGTGCATGCCATGTTATTGTTCTTGCCATGTCTAGTTTGTATAATGTGTATTCTTGATGGGTGTATGCTTAGATTGTCATGCCTTGCTCCGTAGTGAGTGCATCGAGCTCGTAAATATGCCTACTTGATATCTGTTTCAGCATGCTCCAGTTTTCACTAAGTCTGTGATCTGATTGTGTTTTTGCCATGTTCACATGCTTGCAATTGTATTTTCTGATCCCTTTTGTCTCAAGGTCACTAAGGGACTTTTGTTAAGCTCTTTGAGTAGCTCCATGCCATGATTTACTTTGCCATGTTCAGGTCCTGTAGCATGTAGTTTTCATGCTCCGAAGTGTGCTACCTGATCTGAAATTCCAGACAAGTGTTAATTTCACTAAGTCTGAAATCTGTTTGCCATATGCATTTTTGCCATGCTTGTTTGAACCTGTTAATGGATGAATTGGCCGTAGCTCGATGTTCATCTTTTGTTAAGCATCATGAATGGATTCCAGCCATGTATTTTGTTGCCATGTTTGGGTGCTATAGCATGTTCATCTCATTGCATTTAGATGGCTACTTGCTGTAAATCGCAGACCGATGCCATATTTGAATTGCTTGCCATTTCCAAACTGTAACTCCGATTCCGGTGATCTTTATATCGTTTTCAAGCGATTTCATCTCATCTTTCCAGTGGCACACTTGGATTTCCAAGTTGAGGCCAGGTTCATGCATTCCCTTGCAAATCATGCATATGCATCGCATACCGCATCCCGCATATCATACCATGTTCATGTGTTGGTTGTTTACTATGTTGTGTGCTTCTTTCCGGTGTTTGATTCTTCGGGTTGATTCCGGTAACGTCGTGTTTGTGAGGACCCGTTCGTCTATGCCCGCTTTGTCTTCTTCATGGACACGTTCTTCTTCCTTGCGGGATTTCAGGCAAGATGATCATACCCTCGAAATCACTTCTATCTTTGCTTGCTAGTTGCTCGCTCTTTCGCTATGCCTATGCTGCGATACCTACCATTTGCTTATCATGCCTCCCCTATTGTTAAACCAAGCCTCTAACCCACCTTGTCCTAGCAAACCGTTGTTTGGCTATGTTACCGCTTTGCTCAGCCCCTCTTATAGCGTTGTTAGTTGCAGGTGAAGATTGAAGTTTGTTCCTTGTTGGAACATGGAGATGTTCTTCCTTGTTGGAACATGTTTACTTGTTGGGATATCACACTATATCTTATTTAATTAATGTATCTATATACTTGGTAAAGGGTGGAAGGCTCGGCCCTATGCCTGGTGTTTTGTTCCACTCTTGCCGCCCTAGTTTCCGTCATATCGGTGTTATGTTCCGGATTTTGCGTTCCATGCGCGGTTGGGTTATAATGGGAACCCCTTGACAGTTCGCTTTGAATAAAACTCCTCCAGCAAGGCCAACCTTGGTTTTACCATTTTCCACCTAGCCTTTTTCCCTTGGGAGTCGCGCATCCCAAGGGTCATCTTTATTTTAACCCCCCCCCCCGGGCCAGTGCTTGTCTAAGTGTTGGTCCGAACTAGAGTCCTTTGTAGTGCCACCTCGGGGAAACTTGAGGGCTGGTTTTAGTTGTACGGAGCGCTCATCCGGTGTTGCCCTGAGAACGAGATATGTGTAGCTCCTATCAGGATGTCGGCGCATCGGGCGGTCTTGCTGGACTTGTTTTACCATTGTCGAGGATGTCTTGAAGAATCAGGATACCGAGTCTGATCGGATTGTCTCGGAAGGAGGTCTATTCCTTCGTTGACCGTGAGAGCTTGTCATGGGCTAAGTTGGGACTCCCCTGCAGGGATTTGAACTTTCGAAAGCCGTGCCTACGATTATGGGCAGATGGGAATTTGTTAACGTCCGGTTGTAGATAACCTGAACCTTAACTTAATTAAAATATATCAACAGCGTGTGTTACCGTGATGGTCTCTTTCCGGCGGAGTCCGGGAAGAGAACACGGTGTTGGAGTTATGCTTGACGTAGGTTGTTCTAGGATCACTTCTTGATCATACTTTTATCGACCGTGCTTTGCCTTCTCTTCTCGCTCTTATTTGCGTATGTTAGCCACCATATATGCTAGTCGCTTGCTGCTACTCCACCTCATACCTTTACCTTACCCATAAGCTTAAATAGTCTTGATCGTGAGGGTGCGAGATTGTTGAGTCCCTGTGACTCATAGATACTTCCAAAACCAGCTTGCAGGTGCCGATGAGTCCGTGTAGATGACCCAACCAAGCTCAGGAGGAGCTCGCTGAAGATCTTGTCCTTTATGTTGTTTCATTCTAGTTGATCATTAGTGGAGCCCAGTTGGGGTCGATCGGGGACCTTTGTCGCATTTGGGGTCTTCTTTTATTTTGGTTCCGTAGTCGGACCTTGATTGTATTTGGATGTTGTAATGCTTTATTCATGTAATTGTGTGAAGTGGCGATTGTAAGCCAACTATGTATCTCTTTCCCTTATGTATTACATGGGTTGTGTGAAGATTGCCTCACTTGCGACATTGCTTTCAATGCGGTTATGCCTCTAAGTCGTGCTTCGACACGTGGGAGATATAGCCGCATCGAGGGCGTTACAGTGCGCCCCGGATGTCAGGGGGAGGAATCATTTTTGCAGCGGGTGAAGCTAGAATATCCGAGATTGAAGAAGAAGCATGGCATCCGTTGGATGGACATCCAACGGCCACTGCTGCTAGAACCGTGTGTTGACTATAAGTTGACAAAGCCTTACATACACGTCAACTCTTTTTTTTTGAGGGGACGTGTCAACTTAGTAAGGCCACAAGTGTGTGGCAGAGAACTTATAGCCCATTTGAGATTTGTAAGAATGTGCAGCCAATTTTTGAATTCTAATGGAATTTACTATAGCCCATTTACAGTTTGTTAAAAGTACAGCCCATTTCAACCAACCGTTCAAAACAGAATTCAATAAAATTTCCCACATTTTGATGGGATCCAAAATATTTTTATCCCGAAATTTCTAGTCAGATTAAATACAATTTCAATATAAATTTATATTACGTAAAAATCCAACAAAACATTGCGCTCGCAACAATTAATGAAATTAAAATTTTCAATATCCAAAAATAATATTTTATAAAGTAATTACGTGTTTGGTGCATTTTTTATCGTTACTGCCCAGTTTTTATAATTACATGCCATTTATTATTTCTTAAAGTCCTTTTTCTTGTTAAGCCCAATGCATCCCTCCTAGGAAAGATTTCCAGCCCAGCAGGGCGGAGAATAACAACTTGACCTTGCCTGGGTATTCCTAAAAAAAGTATAGCTGGGCTAGCCATTTTTAGATTGAAAAAAATTAATATCTGGGCTGGATATCTTGCCTGGGCTAGACGGGCCACTGCCCGCCCAGTTAATACCTGCAGCAATGTTTTCGTTGTTGTTCAGAGGAGAAAAATTAATATCTGGGCTAAACATCGCTGAAGAAAAACTCTGCAGTGCTCACACCTCAAAAACACAAATACTGCTCAAGCTACTTGGTCCCAGCTATCGGCCGCTTCTTGTGCAATTATCTCGTTTATTGACTACATAGGTTGACAATGGTGTGCGACCGTGATGTCAGGAAACCAGGAGGAAGCAAAAAAAATATTGTTTTATATACTAATAAGGAGGCACTTGCGTACATGCGGCTATGGCCCTGGTGGGTCCCCACTGTCATCCTCTCCAAGTAAAGTCATCTCCTCATCCTCATGTCTGTTGACCATCTTGACAATGCGAGACGGCGGCGCCACGACAAGTGCAACAACTTGAAGGATGACGGAGAGGGCCTCGCGGGCCCTACGGACGGTCTGATACAGCGCCCGCTGCTCATTCGGGAAGCCAGGATCATAGGGCCACATGTCCGCGATGGCATTGTCGTTCGCTTGTTCACCGGTGCTCATTGAGGAGACGGAGGTTGCAGAACATGTCCTCCTGCACTGGTAGCTCTTCCGCCATTAGGGTGTCGAAGTGCGGTCGCACCTGCTATATGGTGAACACGGCATGAACCGGCTTGGACAATGGTGCCGGCTCCTGGTCCAAAGCTACGTCCATCGTCTGATTGTCGTCGCTCAGCTCGGCGAGCTAGCTGGGGAGCCAGCATGTCCGACTGCTGGACCGACCCGCTGCCAAGCACGAGTCTGACTGCCCTGGCCCACCCAGACCGCCTCCCTCGCCCGCGCGCGCTTTCCGCCTGAAATGGTCAATGCCGCCCGCCCCGCTTCCCGGTGCAGGCTATTGCTCCGCCTTAAAACGTCACAAGTGTCGTCTGTCTCTCCTTCTGCCGCCCATATTAATGATACGCGGTTGCCGAGGCGGCTACTCCGGTGCCACATGTCCGTCCCTCCGCCACCCACCATTGCTATATAAACTGTTGTGTCATCCATAGCCGAAGTCATCTACATCCGTTCCCTTTCTCCTGTCCACACCACTACTGCCCACCATGGCTTCCTCGTGCTCCAGCGCTCTTCGGGATGGGCGGACGATGAACCACAAGGAGATGGAAGCCATTGCTGCCGACTGGCTGGCCGACAGGCAGCCGGAGGACGATGACGTCCCAATGGAGAACATGGTAGTCGATGATCCGGCGCCAACCCCCTCCTCTGCGCCATCCTCGCCGGTGCATTGCACCATGACCATCGGCGAGGCCCGTGCCCAATATATGGACACGGTGAGGAAAAAGCGTGAGGAGCAGTTCTGGGAGGTCGGGCCGATGCCGCCTACAACCACCATCTCCTCCAGGAGCACTTGCAAGTGGAGGAGCAGATCACCGCGGAGCAGGCGAAGCAGGAGGCATTGCTCGACTCGTACCGCTCCGCCCACGAGGGCCGCCTCGAGCGCTGGCGGTACCACATGCAGGTGGCGGAGGCTGTGGCAGCGGCAGCCTACAAAGAGGGCGATGAAGCGGGCGAGGCGCTGTTTGGCGAGACCGAGGACGAGGCAGAGGACAATGTCAGCTCCTACGAGTCCCCGCTCCACTGGCGTCGACGAGGCCCTACTCCGCCGAGGCCCCGCAGAGCCAACAACGAGGCAGAGGACACTACCGGCTCCGCCAAGGCCCTACGGCGGCAACACCGAGGCAGAGGACACCATCGGCTCTACCGAGGCCCCACCCTGCCGGCAACGAGGGGGAGGATTTCCCCCGCTCTGCCGAGGTGCCGCCCGCCGACAATGAGACAGAGGACATTGCCGGTTCCACCGAGGCCCCGCCCTGATGCCAACGAGGCCGCTCCACACAGAAAACGAGGAAGAGTAGAACACGGTAGGTCACCGCCGCTCGGGTCCAAGTAAGGCCACCGTTGCTACCCTCCGGTTGCTGGCACTGAGCTGTACATCATGGAGCAATTCTATGATTACAAGATGATTGAAGACCGCTCCGTGGTTGAGCAAGCTCATGAGATACATTCATTTGCTAGAGAACTTGAGCACTTCAGTTGTATGCTACCGGACACAGCTGGGTAGCTTCGGTTAATTAATTATACATCCAGCGCACCCCTTTTTAGTTGAAGAATGTATGAAATGTAATGAAATCCGGCATGTTTATATGAAATCCGACCGTGTATGAATGAATTTATTTCGATTAGTTTGAATTCTTGTATCACTGGCATTGGATGAACATGCAAAACAATACGTACTAGCATTATTCCCAGGGTGATCACCTCATTTGCAGCAGTTTCACATGTACTCCCTCCGGTCCTTTCTAGTCTGCATACAAGTTTGTCTCCAGTCAAAGTATCTCTAGGTTGACCAATCTTATAGAAAAAAGTATGCACTTTCACAATGTGCGAAGTAAAAAGGAACACAAGGAGTACAAACAGTTTGAGCAGCTTTTTAGCGTTCCTATACATTGCAATCAAACACACAAGCCTGGCAATTCATAGAGAACATTCAAAATAATCGATAATTATGCATCTCAACGATTCACATGTCAGAGCCAATATTTACTTCACAATTAAAGAATAAAGAAAAAATGGATCGACGCTGCTGACAACAATGGGCGTCCCATTCAAAAATATCAAACGCATGTCTTCTTGCTAAAATCAATGAGCAAAATTTGACAATGTTGTCCCATTCCAAAATATCAAATGCCTACGATTGTGGAATGGGCAGGGTTTGCCATCAGTTCAGACATTGACATGGCACCTCGTGCTAAATAAACCAGTTGTTCTTCTTGTGCAGTTCTACCAAAATTAACCAAATTCGCTCGACACCTCCTTTCTTGTGGTGGAAATGAATGATTCAATGTATTCATGAACATTTTGTGCAGTTCCCGTCGAAATCAAGCTGAGTACCCCTGTTTGCACAAATACAAAAAAGTGATTAGTATAAAGCAAACTGTACTATGAATTGATAGTTTAAACAGGCACCTACATGGTCCATGTAGAGCACACTTTTAGAAAAATGGAACTCACCGGAAAGAATCCTAGAACAACATTTTACTCGCGCATCACAGCAAGAAAATGGAGATTTGTCAGTCCTTCTGAGCTAAAGTTAGTTTGGTCTTGTGGGGGGTAATGTAACCATCCTTCAACTTCTCCTTCTGATGAGAATATAGACATGGCTTCTTCATCCTAGAATAATCGAAACTAGTCACTTCACGTACTCCATATTCTTCTTCAGAGGAGGATGATCCTGTTGTGCAAAGACAAGAGGACAACTAAATGCTAGCATCCCTGTTTGCTCAAAAAAGGGAAGGAAATATTTAAAATAGTACAGATGAAGCACTTCTCAAGGACAATACCACTTTTTGATGACAGTATCTAAATAGTAGCACAACACCAATAGAGATGACAAAGCTCAATCATATGGATGAAATCAGTGGGCGAGTACCAACCTTTGTCAGGAGGCTTGTTGTGTAGAGCATACAAATGAAGCATTTCTCCGGAACCATCTGTTGCTATCTACTGTGGTGGCCATGCTTACTATATATTCCTCGATTAGTTTAATGTTTCCAACATCTTCTTGTGCAGTTCCACTGAAATATATGGTATCTTCAAAGAAGATCCATGTTTGCACAAGTAGAGATAATTACGTACTACATTAAGAGTGGCATCAAATCAGTGGCAAAACAATTGCTCGTTCAATCCATAGCAATAAATTAAGATGCAAAACTATATCATTACTTGTGTCACCACAGTTCCAGTGCTTCATTACAGCACCGGGAGTTGATTTTTGTTTTTCTTCCGCTTGTTCTTCCCCTTCATCACTTGGTTCAATAACAGACAAGCTTCGCCTTCAACGTAAGATTTGTCATGTCAATTAGGTTGCACAAGTATAGCACTAAACAATGACATTAATTTTTGGATGAAAGTGGCAAAATACAGGCCAACAGTTGTGAAATATCCTTATCTTACCTCAATGGGATATTACAGTGCAAATACAGATTGGAAGTCATGTCTCCATTTGTGCAGCTCACTAAAATCAAGCAACATTACCGTACAAGTAGCACAACATATGAAAGCACACTGCAGAATCATGTGAAAGAAGGGTAGTACTGACCTCTCATGACACGGAATTCAAACAACTCACAAGAACAAGATCTGAACCAAATTTTCCAACACGGATAGGAAGTAAGATCTCCTCTTGTGTAGTTCCACTAAGATCAAGCAATCAAGCACTGTTGTCGGTGTGACATTTTGGTTGAACTGCACAAAACACTCTTAAAACAAAAGTGTTTTGTGTAGTGCAACAAAAGGTCACAATGGCAATGAGGTGAAGTAGATAACCCTGTTTACACAGAGGTGCAAAGGAAACAACTAGTGGTCAATAACGGTGGATGACACATAAGCCAACAAAAAGAATCATCTACCTGATCTAAATGGGAAAGAAAGTAAGACAGTAGCATTTCTCAAACAGTGGCATTGATTAATATTAACAGAGAGATTATATTAATAATAAAATTCGTTAAACATGTAATTTGCTTTTAATTGTAGCATTGCATCAGTTTTCTAGCGGCATTATTAGAGGGTGTTTGTTTACAGGGACATTTTGGTGGAGGGACTAAAAAACTCCATGTCAGTCCCATCTAAACCAAATAGGAGGGACTTTTAGGGACTAAAAGTGGGCATTTGGGACTAAAGAAAGAAGACCCTGCCACACATCGCACCTTGTCTCTATTAGTTCATTACTAGGGGTAACATGCTCTTTTAGCATGTCATTTAATAACCTCTACTCCATGTTTAGTCCCTGGAACCAAGCAGGTAGGGACTAGGGAGTTTTTAACCAAACAAGGCCTTAGATTAACAACAGCTAAAGAGTTGCACGGGATAGTGGACGCACCAACACCATGTGCATCGACCGATGTACTGGGGTGATGCACAATCTGTTGCAACAAAGAACAAACAACCAAAGACCATATTTGTGTTGGTCCCAGTTTTGTTATCTTTAGACACCTTTCCCTATGTGAGCGCAGCAAATCTAGTCCTGCTCAAACTCTACAGCCTTGTCCCCCAAAACAAAACAAAAGATTAGTTTGTTACAGATGTGAGTACTGCATTTGTCATTGTTTTCCCTTTTCGACCAACGTAGGTGCTAGATAGCCAGTCTGTACTAGTACTTTCCCCCTTCCTTTCCTCTTTGAACCATGTCCTAGATTTATTCTATACAACTTTCCCCACTACTTTCCCCCATTCCTTTCCTCTTTGAACCACGTCTTAGATTCATGTGATACAACTTTCCCCCTTCCTTTCCTTTTTGAACCACGTCCTAGATTCATGTTATACAACTTTTCTCAGTACTTTCCCCATTCCTTTCCTCTTTGAACCACGTCCTAGATTCATGGTATACAACTTTCCCCACTACTTTCTTGTTTGATCCAACACCTAGATTCGAGTGCAGAAGCGGAAAAAGCCCACATGCAGCTAGAGCAATGCATGTGGAATAAGTAAATTATACCTTAAGGTTGTTGGGGTGTGGTTCGGTGGGCGACCAGAGGCCGTTCGGCCCACACTATGTACGGCAGTGAAGAAGAAGGGGTCGGAGGCCCTCCCGCGCCGCCGCTGGTGAAAGTGAATAGTTGCGCCGGTAGTGGATTCCCTCCCTCGCCGATGGCGACAACGTTAAGCCTCCTTCCCTTCCCGGCGGACGGATCCTGCCGGCTCTTTGACCAGCAGTGAGGGGAGAGAGAGAGAGGCCAACGAAGTCTTATTTAGATCTGGAGAGGGTGAGAGAGTGTGAAGAGAGCAACTACAAGCAGACCAGCAGTGAGGGAAGAGAGAGAGGCCAACGAAGTCTTGTTTAGATCTGGAGAGGGTGAGAGAGTGTGAAGAGAGCAACTACAAGCGCTGAGGCTCCAGTGTGTATATATATACTCGAGAGAGTGTGAAGAGTGCAAACCCTAGAAAACAAGCGCCGAGGCTGCAGCTGATCGTATAGCTCCGTATCCATCCATTTTGAGCAGTCAAAGAATCCTCCTGGCACGAATTATGCTCAAGTGTAGTTATCGAACCCGAGACCTCAAGTTTGATGAGCGAACAGGCTAACCAGCTACACAACCCTCCCGTTATGTTCAACGAGAGGAAAATAACCTTTTATACATTCATGCATTCGTGTGACAAGCATGTCGTGTTTTTTTGTGTGGGAGTCATTGGGATTTAAATCATAATCGTGTCATGTGGCTTTGGTGGTAAGACTATCCACAGTGGTGCAGAAATAATGCAGCCTTAGTCACCTTACCTCTCTCGACATAGTACGATGGGTCCCACCAGTCAGAGGGTGAAACAAACAAATTAATCAGAAAAATTAAAAGCGCCAGCAGTGTATCTTACCTCTCACATCTCGCTACTGCTCGGGAACACTGTCCAATTGATCCCTCTGTTCGCTCACGTACTATTTTAAGTGAATCCTTATTATAACATGCACACAATTTTGGGCACTTGTATTCGACCTAAGTCAGTGTGCCACCGTATCTCGTACGACTCCCTCCGTCTAGGTGTAATAAGTCACGTTAGAAGGTGCAGCGGGACCAAGGTGCAAGCAGATTGGAGGAGAAGGAGAAACTTGACCGGTCATTCCTCCAATCAAAGCCCTGATTTCTGTCTCTAAACGCAACAATTAATCCAAACAACTAAGAGATGTCGTTTTAGCTACCATGCAGGGCCACGTATTAACTCGCATGCAAGCCAACTTTGATTTCTTGACTGATCAACGTGTAGTTGCGCTCCATGCATTGGGTTTCCGGGGGAGATAACAAGGCCGACTAAGGAGCGTTTGGTTACATTTCTTAGGCTGGTCATAGTGGTGAGTAACTTGGACTAGTAACATGCATATGTTACTAGTCTATGTTACTACTACGCGAAGTTTGCCGTCGGAAGCGAGCCGATCTGGCTGTCCTGAGCTAGCAAGGTTTTTCTAGCCCACCCAAGCTAGCTGGCCCACAAAAGCTAACATATTTTAATAGTTCCAAACGCCTGACCTTGCCCGGCTATGCTATAAGATGTTCTTGCTAAGGATCCAAACGCTCCCTAAGTAACAACGATCGCTAGCAACGAGGCCAGGAGGGGATTGCGATGTGAAGTTAATGGACGACGCCTAAACATTTTGGGAATATCTGATTTCCTTAAGATGACTTAACACCTAGACGGAGGGAGTACTACTCCTCAGTCCAGGTTTGATGGAATATTCGTCACCTCTTCGCTTCTTGTACGTACTCCATTTGTATCTCTTCATGTGGCTTCGCACTCGCATGATTTTCCTATTCTATGAACCTGTGTGTGCGTGTCCATGTGTGTGTGTGTGTGTTTAACAGCATGTGTGTGTTAGAGAGAGTGACAGATCGACCTACTCCTATAGAGAGATGGTGTGTAGTGTACGATTTTAGCCGCGAGAGTCGGTGAATCCTCTCGTTTCTGGTCGTCCGGTAGAGGGACAGGCGGACAGCTGCCACGCCTGCTCCTGACCAGTCTGGTCCACCCAAAGCCCCTCCATAGCCCGCGCGCGCTTCCCGCCCAAAATGGTCAGCGCCGCTCCACAGAATCTGTGCCGCATTCATGCCCGGGCAGAGCGGATGCGACCTCTCACTGGCGCCTGCATTGAAGGGAGAAGTGGATTCAAGAGTGATGGTTGCTTCGTTCGTCCAACTTACTGCTGGGTCTATGTGATTTGATGGCTCATTGGTCATTATTACTGAGGTGGTAGGACTGCTGAATGTCCCACGCTTTCGGCGAAAGGAGGTACTACTAGATTACAATTTTCTCCATTCTTACGGATGAGGAGTGCAAGAGCAATGAAAACACGCAAGCTCAGTGATCACATGGCCCACCTCACACTATCACCATATTTTCTGGACACCGGTGACACCTAACTCTTTACATAGTACTCCCTCCATTCCTAAATATATAAGTCTTTGTAGAGATTCCACTAGGTGGACTACATACGGAACAAAATGAATGAATCTACACTTAAAATGCATCTATATACATCTGTATGTGGTTCATGGTGAAATCTCTACAAAGACTTATATTTAGGAACGGAGGCAGTACTAGTATAGTACGTATTGTAATTTATCAGCGAGATAGTACAATGCTATGAAGCTTCCAGCTTCTGTTACATGTATCTTGCGTCCAAGGTTGCCCGTTGCAACATTTCATCAAATACAAAGGAGACTAACATGCATGTTATTGCATCTCAATGATTGACAGATCATAGCAAATATGTACTCCCTCCGTTCCAAAATAAGTGTCTCAACTTTATGCAGGGGGTGTTTGTTTCCAGGGACTTTTTAGTGTAGGGACTAGAAAAAAAAGTCCCTCTTAGGGACTTTTTAACCAAACAGGAGCGACTACTAGGGACTAAAACTTGCTTTTTGGGACTTAATGAAGAAGACTCTCAAGAAGAGTCTTTTTGGGACTTTCCCAACAATGCCCCTCCCTGCAACCATTGCCCCGCCGCCCCATGGTGTTGTTTGGTTGTTATTTTTCTGTATACTGGGGGTAACATGGTCATTCAATAACCTCTAGGGAGGGAGTAGGGACTTTTTAGTCCCTGAAAACAAACAGGGGGACTTTTTAAGGAGTAGGGACTTTTTAGTTGGGACTAGCAAAAGTCCTAGGACTTATGAACCAAACAGGGCCTCAATATGGACTACATACGGAGCAAAATGAGTGAATCTACACTCTAAAATATGTCTATATACATCAGTGTTTGGAGTATGTACTAGTAGTTCATATTGAAATCTACTAAAGGACATATATATTCCAAACAATATGATAATCTCTCTAACCAAGGTAGTAGGGACGAGGAGTAAACGGAGGGAGTAGTAAAATTTTCTCCTCGTCCTGCGAGCCACCGCGCGCGTGGGCGAGGGAGCGGGCGTAAGGCGTACAGTACTACTACTAGTAAGCAAGCTTCACCTCATCCTGCGAGCCACCGCGCCCGTGGGCGGGGGAGACGACGTACTAAGCAAGCTTCTCCTCGTTCTGCGAGTTGATGGGACACATCAAAAGTACTCCAGTGTATAGAGCCTTGCCTCTAAGGTAGGCCCCACATGGTTTGCCTCTTTTTTAACATAACACGTCAAGTCGCAATTTGTTTGGTCATCCGTGGTAGACGATCCTCCCTCCATCTAGTGGACAACCAGTACACGTGTCAAATTACCACATGGGCTGCCTTTTCATACAGAAATGAGCTCCACCGTGTACCCGCGCGGGTGTGGTTGGGAAAGAGACGGGAGTACGTGCGCCGTGCGTGCACCTCTTCTCTTCGTGCACGTCCCCCACCTATGTGGGTGTGTGTGAGAGATACAAACAAATGGCTTGTGCGTTCGTGAGTGTTTTTTTGTTTTGGGGGGGTGATTTCATGAATGTATTTGTGGGAATATGTGTCGATGACATCTCAGACAAATTTTTGCATGCAATGTGTGTGAAATGGAGGCCTATCCATATCATATATAGAGGGTCGGGAAATCCACGAGAAGAGAGGGAGGGGTCATAGATATCGATAGAGTCAAAGAGAGGATCAAGTGGGTGGGTGCATGATCGTGAAGAGAGCCATCGAAATTGTGTGTGTGTGTGTGTGCAAGTCTAAGATATAGGGCGACTGACCTACCGGAACGTTAGAGGGCACATGTCAAGTTTGTGAGTGGCAGGGAGACATGACTAGAGCGCTCGATGTATTGGTGTGTGTGTGTGGGAGGGGGTGGGGGGAGGGATAGGCAGAGGCCTAACTATATAGGTAGAATGACTCGTGTATGTGTTGAGAAGGAGAGACCTAGCTATGTCTTGAGGGAGAACGGTCGACATCCATACATAACTGAAGGACGGGAAATGGGATGGGACAAAAAGAGAGAGGAGAGAGAGGGAGGGAGGGAGAGGGGTAGAGTGTTGGATGGGTGATGGAGTTGCTTCTCAAAGATGGTGGGAGAGGCCTACTAGACAAACTGAGGGTGGAACTGCGGTATTATCAATAAGAGTGGGGATGTGTTTCTGTGTGTGCCTGTGCGTGATAGATATGTCGGGACGCATCCATGGATGATGAAGGGGAACCATGTGTTTGGTAAGCAAACCTAACTAGATCGGTAGATCAATTGTTGTTTGTCGGAGGAAGGGAGAGACATTACTAATGGGAATAACGAGTTATAAGGACCTAGCTAGCTATATGTATAGTGGGAGATCGGTCGGTGTACGTCCATTTGTTAGAGGCAAATAAGGCTCGGCGAGACGGATAGACAGGGAGAATGGAGCTAGGAGGTGGTGCGATAGGCCCAGCTACTAGCTAGATAGGGGGAGGAATGTGCGGTTGTGAGATCGATGAAAAGAGGGGCGAGAGTTTACACGTGTGTGGGGCCGTATGAGAGACACGAGGCAAGGACACATAAAGGAGGAGATTGAAGGTGCGTGTGTATGTTGTAGGCAGACATCGCTGGAGAGGTTTATCGATCGGTGTGTGTCGGAAAGGAGTTGTGGAGACTATGGGAGAACGACCTAAAGAAAAAAATGAATGCGTGCGATGGATGGAATGCTGAGGGAGGGGGAGGGTGAGGAGGGCGTGTGCATGCACGAGAGAAAGTTAGTGGTAGCTACAAAGGTTAGAGGATTGTGTGGGTGTAAGAGACTAACAAAGATCATAATTCGATATGAAAGTGGATTCATATATTTGAATAGGAGATCATAGTGTTTTAAACATATGCATGCATGAATATAGCGGTGATACGCGTGTTGTGGTTTTGCACATGTTATACCATAATGTGATAATGCATGGCATTTGCAACTCACAGCTAAATGTCGAACAATCTAAACCATACTATACATCAAACAATCTCACATTTTATTTGAATTTGTGATAATGTGTGGCGTTTTCAGCTTACAACTAAATATCGAACAATCTAAACAATACTATTTATCGAACATTCTCACATTTTATTTGAATTTGTGGTAATGTGTGGTGTTTGCAACTCACATCTAAATACTTGTAGGCGTAGGGGGCGGGGCACCATACATAATGTGATAAACACATTATACATATGAGACATGGTTTAGATTATGAAGATTTAGCTAGAGCTTGAAATGTACTATGATTTGAAATCAACATAAAGTGGATTCAAAGAATTGAGTTCGAGTTCATATAGTACACATAGTTCATATGTAACTCGAGACTAATCATGTGGTGTGCTGTGAAGATAATACACAAATGATGGTTTAACTTGACAATAATGATGATTGTAGATCTTATTAAAATAGAGAAACAAATTCAAATGCTTTGACTTCACAACAATCATTATTGTAGATCTTATTCAAATAGAGAAACGAATTCAAATTTAGTTCATATTGAAGCGGTAGTATATACGTTTGGAATGCACTAAAACGTTCATTTGAGTAGTAGGTTGCATGCATTATACACATAGCGAAATATTTTAATTGAACGTAACATGAATTCAAAGTTTTGAATGACATTTGTAGTGCGAATTGATTTGGTACAGTACACGTTAGGCTTGTCCGGAAATTTCAACCCACGCCTTGTTAGCCCGAAATATTTAAGATATATCTTTGTCTCGTTGTGCTCCGACAACACCCTCCATCTCAACCCGCGCCTTGCTATTCCAAAATTACAATGCGCGCAAAAACTCCCACCTCCTGTGAAATCCCGACACGCGAAATGCCCGTGATACCCCTGAACCGAAAGAACCGCCTTAAATCGGTGGGGGTACTTTCGTAACTTACCCCACATTTCGGACAAGCGCGTCCCTAAGCCATGGTTCCCCACTCCCATCCCATCCGTCCACCCATTCGTACACCGAGGCCAGGAAAACCTGCGAAGCCCCACACCCTCCTCCTTCTGCCACCCAGCCGGAGCCTCTTCCCCGACGATGTCGTCCACAACAACACCTCGACGTCCCTCATCCACCGTACCGGATGAGCATCCGTCATTGATATGGTCGTCCCGCCGGTTCAGCCACCCCGTCCTCTCCAAGGAGCTGCCCCGACGTTTCCCTCGTCTTTCGCGCCACCTCCATTCCCACACCGCCGTCTTCACCTGCACCACCTGAAGAGCATCATCATCACCTTTTCCTTGGATGAAGCTGCAGCCTAATCGGTGCCACCAAAGAGGTTGTACACTAATCGCCGCATTTTCTTCTTGATTCGATCTCACGGTGCTACCGGCGCTCGGTCCCGAGTGGACACGGCGCGGCTCCATCCACGGCGGCGTCGCCAGCCACTTCCTCCACGGCGTCGCTCCCTCGGCGGCGACGTCCACATCAGTAGGAGCAGCTGCTACTTTATCTCTCACTCGCGATGCTGCTCTGCTCTTGCTCTCGGTCCCCTACCTTGTCTGCTCTTGCTCTTGCTCGCGCCCGCGCTGCAGCTCTCGCTCTTGCTCTTGCTTGCGATGCTGCTCCGATTTAGCTACACTTCAGTCAGCTGAATCGACTTTTGGGTCAGTCGATTTTCAGGGGGTGGGGGGCTCGCTGGAGTTAAGGAAGAACCAGCCGCAACGGGGAGGGGGGCTCGCCGGAGAGGTACCTCACTATCTATCTTAGGGTTCAGGGTGGGGGCGGTGGTGGGGCGGGGGTGTGGGGATCGCCGGAGAAAAAGCTCGGCACAGGGGGGGCTAGAGGGATCGCCGAGGCGGCGGCGGACTAGCGGTGGGGAGTGTTTTCGGGGCGGGCGGGGCAGCGCACCGCCGGCCGCGGGCGGCGGGGGGCGGTTGTTTGGCCGGTGGTGGCTGGCGGCTCAGGGGGGTGGAGGTTGAAGATGAACTGCAGGCCCTTGATTTCGTATCCAACGGCTGCAAAATCGACGGACTAGAGAAGAAAAATTCAGTCGACTAACGTGTAGCCTCATCTCTAGTGCGTTTAGTTTTGACAGTAAAATTCAGTCTTGACAGCAAAATTCAGTTTCCACAGCAAAATTCAGTTTCGACAGTTGAGTTTAGTTTCGACAGTTAAATTCAGTTTTGACAGTTAAGTTCATAGATGAGCGGCTGGTGTATTTTAAATCTAGCACTTTGTGGTTATGTATTTTACATCATCTATTGGAGATGCTATTAGAAGTCCACTCAGGTTAACATTGTCTCTCTTGTCTTGCTTCACCGTCGGCATCGTACAACTCACCGGAGCTGCTTCAACGATGAAACCCTCCATCACAGTGGAGCAGTACCTCGGGCTCCATCTCCAGACGCCTAAGATCTTCTTCCCCTCCTCCGACAACCAAGTCAGCCGGAGCATCCTCACCGGCAAACCCAATCACGCTGAGATCGACATGGCTTCGCCAAAGAGGTTGTACACTTGTTGCATCTCTTTTTTACTCTACAAGTTATATATATATTGTCCACTGAGCACACGGTGTAACGGGAAAAATGATTATTTTATCCTACTATATGACAAGTAGTGAGGTACCAGGCAACTTAGCTATCCGTGATGGACTCTCTTGAATGCCATCATTATTTATCTCTGCGTGTTTGAGATGTGCATTTGTCGATGGCCCTGGGAGCTGAGCTAGTAGGGCAGTGGCCTGGGTCCAAAGTAATAGAAGTAGCACAAAAACATTTTTAGTGTAGGCTTTCCCTTGCTCAAGCCTGCCTACTAGAATCGCCAGTGCTTGAAAGGAAAAGTGAATGAAAAACATAGGAATTGGAAAGTTTCCTATGGTACTACTTTTCATGAATTCGGTGCAAAGGAATGGAGCAAAAGAAAACTGTAGGATTTGTTCCTTTAGTGTCTCCTTGAAAGAAAAACTGTAGGAATTTTAATTTTCACTTGTCCTCCTTTTCAAATTCCTATTCATGAAGCACAAGACTAAGAGATAGTAGCATAATAGCATTATAACCGTACATTTTCTTGTGGTTTGACTTAATCTCACCATGCTTCTTTGCATCCTGTGTTCTTCCAATTCTTGTGAATGAAACACCCAGATTGGCAGAAATCATGTGTTTTTAAATTCTTTGTTTTGCACGTGCATTCCTATCCTATTCCTGTCTATTTCCTATCCCTGCATTGTTAGAATCCTCAAATTCAAACAAACCCTTACACAATTACTTCTGTTATAGATATGTGTCAAAGAAAACCTTGTGTGGTTTGTCATGCTCCTGCGGTGTTGTGTTCCACCCCAGCTCACCTACTCCAACGACGGAAGGGTTCACCATAGCAGGGATCTGCTCTCCAGACTGTCTTTCGCCGCCTCAGATCTTCTTCCCCACCGCCGGCAGCCACGACAACTGCATTACCATCATCAACTGAGCAGATGACCTTGAGGACTACACGGGTCCACAAGAGAGGTTGCACTCTTCCGTGTCTGCTTACGTTATGCATCGCTTAATATGATGACATGCTACTTTATCGTTGTTTTCACCTATTAGACTCTGAGTCAGGTCCAAACTTATGGTGAAACTTGAGTTTTTAAATGGTTGCGGGGTACATATTGGGGCAACAATCAATACTATCTGTCTACTATCTGGTTAATCTCGGGTGTCTACTATGAGTTTCATGTTGGGTGCAAACAAACATTAAAGGAGCCATTATCTGTAAATTTTTTGGTCTATCCACAGTTTGCTACCATCACTCTGGATTTGTGCATGCACTCCTTACATAATCTCACTATGTTTTATTCCTATGCATGTCAGTTATTATACACAATGGAACTGAACATGTAGAGCAAAAGAGACGAGCCTTGTGTGGCAATAAAATTTCATGCAGACGTCGCTCCATGGTGGGCACAAAGGCGCCACCCCTCCACCCATTTCAGATTGTAATCAAGAGGAATATAACTGTTCTGAGGGGGATTCAAAAGTAGAAGACCACTCCTATTTACCCCATGAGGTCTTCGCTCTAACTTGGCATGCTGATGTTGGTAATATCATGCATATGTCACCTTGCATTGCTTACTGTATACATCAAAGATGTCATCTGCTTAGTTTAGACATGCTTTATGTCAATGCCATATGTTTAGTTTCTTTATTGTATATGTGAATCATGCAATGCCATCTTGTTTATCCAGGCATCATATCTATGAATTTTGAAATGCCACCCTGGTTAGCCAGTCATCTTATATGTGAGTTATATCATGACATCATTTTTATTACATGTTAAATTTGTCAACAATTTTAGTACATTCAATTACTCTTCCTGTGCATCAGCCATTCAGCACGGTCATGGAAAATTCTAGAGTGGAAACAAGGTCTTCAGAGCATACAATGCTATCTGACGAAGCACATGTCTTGCTAGTTACAGATAGCTCCTCAGAGGAGGATTCAGAGACAGATGACCAGTCCTATTCCCCCCCCCCCGAGGTGCATGCTCTATCTTGGCAGGGTTATGTTGCTCATATCGTGCGTATGGTATCTTGCATTGCTATGTCATTTGCTTAGTTTAGACATGTTTTGTGTGAATGTCGCCTGTTTAGTGTCTAATTACCATATATGTGAATTATTCAATGCCATCTTGTTGCAAGACATTATATATGTGAATTATGCAATGCTATCTTGCTGCAAGGCATTATATATGTGAATTATGCAATGCCATGTTGTTTAGCCAAGTGTCATATATGTGAATTATATCAAGTTGTCCTTTTTTGTATTTCTCATTGCTTTTGTCGACAATGTTTATATATTCAACTGCTCTTCCTATGCATCAGCCATTTGAATTGGTGATGGAGAAATCTGGAGTGAAAACAAGGTCTTCAGAGCAGACAATGCTACCTGCTGAAGCAGATATATTGCTGGTTATAGATAGCTCTTCAGAGGAGGATTCAGAGGCAGATGACCAGTCCTATTATCCCCCTGAGGTGTATGCTCAAACTTGGCAGGGTTATACTACTCATATCATGCATATGTTGTATTGCAATGCTTAGTTTTTACATCATATACCCGATATTGAATGCCATCTCCTTAGTAGACACATCATATATGCGATTGCCCTCTGCTCACTTCCTTAGTATATAAATCATATATTTGAATTATATCATGTCATGATGTTTACATAGACAACATGGATCTGAATTATGGCATGCCAACCCATTTTCTAAAGACATAATATAGTTATATCATCTCATCCTGTTTACATAGTCATCATATTTTGAATTATGTCATTCTATCCGTGAATTATATCATGCCATCATGTTTCCATCGATGGCATGTTTGTGATTTATGCCATGCCAACCACTTTAATAGACACATTGTATAGTTATATCATGTCATCCTGTTTACATAGTCATCATATTTTAAAGTATGTCATTCTATCCTATTTAGTTAGCCATCATACATGTGAAATTATGTCATGTTATCCTGTTTAATTAGCCATCATATATGTGAAATTATGTCATGCTATTCTGTTTGGTTAGACCACATAAATGTGAATTATTTCATGCCCTATTTTATTCTCCACTATCCATTGCACATGTCTATCTTACAATGTTTGTACATTCAATTAATTTTCTTGTTTACCAACCATTTCAATTGGAGGGGGTGATGGCAGTATCTATGGGAGTAAAAACACGGTCTTCAGAAAAGATCGTGCTACCTGTCGATGGAGATAGAACCATGGTTGTACTTGCCCAAGAACCAGCCCCACCACATATAACCTAGACTCATGCAGATTGTACCCCTACCCAGTTGGACAGAGAATCAGCTACACCCCTTCTAACCCCAACCCCAGCAGATAGTAACCCAGTTCCCGTTGACACGACATCGTCTCCACCACAAAGCACCCAAACACGAGCAGTTAGTAAGGCAACTGCAGTGCCCAAAGCACGACGACCACCACTCCAAACCCCAAGTCAATGTTTAAAGCAGAAGAAGAATTGTTCTCAGGTCAGGTTCCGTAGATATGGTTCATACTACTTTGCTCTTGCATCATTGTATTTACTCATACCAACTAATTTCAAATTTGAAGGATGCAATTGAAACTCCAATGGCGCAATAGGTATGTTTTAAACATGTTTCTTTAACATGTTTGCTGTTGTAACTTGCTCTATGTTGATTTTAGTTTCAATTGAATAAATAGTTATGTTCTCATGCCATGCACATTACAAGTGTTGTTATTGCTGTGTAGTTTCCCACACTTATATTCTGTCTATGCTGCTTTGTCTTAAATAGATATGATTCGAACTGTATCTATCTTGATTTGGCAACATAAACTAGAATGATATAGAACATACAGTGACCATACTACATAGATATATGTTTGTTTCATGTTGTTATCCTGTCCACCTTACTACTGAAACTGGTTTACCAAAATGAGTTTCATATACTACATTGTAAACTTGTGATGTGTTTGTTTGTTTCTACTTTAGAACGCAGATAAAATATTGGAGAAGAGTACCCCGTTATGCAATGGTAAAGGAAGTAATGCAAATAAGGTTCAAGATAGTGAGACATCCCTGTTGGTCTCCAAGAAAGCTGATAAAAACTATATTGAAGACACTGAGACAACCCCAAAGTCCTGTCTTGATGTAGTGTTCAAGTTACTGGCTACTACTGCTGGCACCAGCTCTTCTAACTCGCTGCCTGAATCAGTTTGGCTTCTTGAGTGTCAACTTCAAGTTGAAAGACATCGATCAGATGTTATGCGATAGGAAGCCGAAGGACTGAGGAAGTCCCTGCAGAATTCAGATGCATACTTTCTGGTGCAACAGCAAGTGTTGGAGAATTTAAGCGCCAAACAAGAGAAAGTTAATAAGCTTGCTAAGCATCTTGCCAGCATTATGGGTACCCAGGATATTGTTTCTTGAGCTCTTCTGAAGTGGTTTCAGTTCTGGACTTGTTTTGCTGTGGCATTTATATGCTGCTTTGTTCCCTATATTTGCACTGGTGGCGAACTTTGATGCCCAGTGGATGTAATATGTGTAATAGCCGTGATAGCCTAGCGTATGTTGCTTGCTAATTTATTTCCTTATTGTCTTGTTTATTTGTTTTCTTGTAGTCAGTGCAGTTCTTTTTCTGCGGCTTGCTAGTGGCCGCAATAACCTATTTTTTAAAACTAGGCCACAATAACCATGGGCTACATATTTACTCGAGTTAACATGGGGCTCCTACGGCCTGTAGAAACAATGGGCCTTCTACGGGGCGTAGAAACAATGTGCCTTATACGGGTCGTAGAAACAATGTGCCTTATACGGGTCGTAGACACAATGGGCCTTCTACGGGCCGTATCATCAATGGGCCTTCTCCGGGCCGTATGATCGGTTGGCCAAACATGGGCCAACAACATACCACATTATGGTTGTAAATGGGCTAGAGTTGAAATCGTCCGTTCATGGGCCGACCATAACGGGCCAACGTTAATCGACCGTATTTGATGACGCTATGAAAACGGCCCAACGTATTAACGGGCCACAATCGGGCCGACCGTAACCACGGGCTGAATTTGGCCCACAAGCAAAAAATGACAATAACGGGCCGTAAGTAAACGAATACTAGAAATGAGCCCAAGAATAAATGGGCCCTGAGAAGGCTGAAAGATAACATGGGCTCGAAACGGCCCAATGGAATAATGGGCCATTAATGGGTATAAAGTGATACACTGTTCATTACCGGCCAGTTTCACCACGTGTCATTAATGGGTCAAGGGTTACTAAGGGCCTCATATGGGCTGAAAGACGTCATGGTCCATACATGGGCCGGAAGTTAAAATGGGCTGGAATTATATTGGACGGCTCAGATGACGGTACCGGGCCTAATTCGGATAGGCCGTAAACGGGCCCTGGGTTAGCGGGCTGTAAATGGGCTATATGTGAACAGGCCGTTAACAGGCTTGCCATGGGCCGGCCCGCCACCTTTTGACCAAGTCAAATGGGTCAGCCTTTTCACAGGAATGGGCCTCTGTTGGGCCGTGCCACGTGCCGACGTATCATAGGCGCTTTGGATCCAATGAGTGGATGACATCTGTCCCAACGGTGAGCCGACATGTGTTTCCTCCAGCCAATGATGATTTTACACGTGGAAAATCCCCATTGGTCGGGGCTATTAACGGGTTATCGTATCCAAAACTGGACCCAATAGCTTAACGGCGTTCCGTTACGGTGGATGCCATGTGTTGGTCACCCTTGACGAAAGCAATTCTGTGACGCGCGATTTATCGTCATGGAAGTGGACACTTCTATGATGATAATTTTGGTAATGTCATGGAACACTTCTATGACAGCACAGGTATGACTATCTTGATTCTGTCATAAATTTGTCATGGATGTACACGCATGACAGAAAACGTGACCTATTATGACAAACACGTATCATCACGGAAGTGTATTTTTTGTAGTGGATTCACGCTCGACCTTTCGGTCTCAGTGTTTCGAGGCCATATCTGCATATTCTAGGCTTGTCAAGTTTAACCCGAGTATTCTGCGTGTGCAAAACTGGCTTGCACCCGTTATATGTGAACGTAGAGCTTATCACACCCGATTGTCACGTGGTATCTCGGCACGATGAACTGTAGCAATGGTGCATACTAAGGGAGAACACTTATACCTTGAAATGAGAGATCATCTTATAATGCTACCGCCGAACTAAACAAAATAAGATGCATAAAGGATAAACATCACATGCAATCAATATAAGTGATATGATATGGCCATCATCATCTTGTGCCTTTGATCTCCATCTCCAAAGCATCGTCATGATCACCATCGTCACCGGCTTTACACCTTGATCTCCATCGAAGCATCGCTGTCGTCTCGCCAACTATTGCTTCTACGACTATCGCTTCCGCTTAGTGATAAAGTAAAGCAATTACATGGCGATTGCATTTCATACAATAAAGCGACAACCATATGGCTCCTGCCAGTTGCCGATAACTGTGTTACAAAACATGATCATCTCATACAATAAAATTTAGCATCATGTCTTGACCATATCACATCACAATTTGCCCTACAAAAACAAGTTAGACGTGCTCCACTTTGTTGTTGCAAGTTTTACGTGGCTGCTATGGGCTGAGCAAGAACCGTTCTTACCTACGCATCAAAAACCACAACGCGGTATAGTGATTGCCTTTTGATATTCAAAAAGAACCCTGTTCATTGAATCTAATTCAACTAAAGTTGGAGAAACTGACACCCACCAGCCACCTGTGTGCGAAGCACGTCGGTAGAACCAGTCTCGCGTAAGCGTACACGTAATCTCGGTCTGGGCCGCTTCATCCAACAATACCACCGAATCAAGAATCAACTAGTGACGGCAAGCAATATGATTAATGGGATCACATCATTAGAGAATGATGTGATTGACTTGACCCATCCGTTAGCTTAGCACGATGATCGTTTAGTTTATTGCTATGGCTTTCTCCATAACTTATACATGTTCCTATGACTATGAGATCATGCGACTCCCGAATACCGGAGGAACACTTAGTGTGCTATCAAATGTCACAAGGTAACTGGGTGACTATAAAGATGCTCTACAGGTGTCTCCGATGGTGTTTGTTGAGTTGGCATAGATCGAGATTAGGATTTATCACTCAGAGTATCAGAGAGGTATCTCTGGGCCCTCTGGTAATGCACATCACTATAAGCCTTGCAATCAATGTGACTAATGAGTTAGTTATGGGATGATGCATTACGGAATGAGTAAAGAGACTTGCCGGTAACGAGATTGAACTAGGTATTGAGATACCGACTATCGAATCTCGGGCAAGTAACATACCGATGACAAAGGGAACAACGTATGTTGTTGTGCGGTTTCAACGATGAAGATCTTCGTAGAATATGTAGGACACAATATGAGCTTCCAGGTTCCACTATTGGTTATTGACCGGAGATGAGTCTCGGTCATGTCTACATAGTTCTCGAACCCGTAGGGTCCGCACGCTTAACGTTCGGTGACGATCGGTATTATGAGTTTATGTGTTTTGATGTACTGAAGGTATTTCAGAGTCCTGGATATGATCACGGACATGACGAGGAGTCTCGAAATGGTCGAGCCATAAAGATTGATATATTGGACGGCTATATTCGGACACCAGAAGTGTTCCGGGTGATTTTGGACAAAACTGGAGTGCCGGAGGGTTACCGGACCCCCCCCCCCCCCCCGAGGAACTAATGGGCCACATGGGCCTTAGTGGAGAGAGAGAGAGAGAGGGCCGGCCAGGGCAGGCCGCGCGCCCCCTTCCCCTCTAGTCCAAATTTGACTAGGGAAGGGGGGCGGAGCCCCCCTTTCCTTCTCCCTTCTCCTCCTTCCTTTCCCCCTCCTAGTAGGACTAGGAAAGGGGAGTCCTACTCCTACTAGGAGGAGGACTCCTCCTCTCCAGGCGTGCCACAAGGGCCGGCCGGCCTCCCCCCTTGCTCCTTTATATACGGGGGCAGGGGGCACCCTAGGACACACAAGTTGATCATTGATCTGTTAGCCGTGTGCGGTGCCCCCTCCACCATAATCCACCTCGGTCATATCATCGTAGTGCTTAGACGAAGCCCTGCGCCGATAGCTTCACCATCACCGTCATCACGCCGTCGTGCTGACGAAGCTCTCCCTCGACACTCAGCTGGATCGAGAGTTCATGGGACGTCATCGAGCCGAACGTGTGCAGATCACGGAGGTGCCGTACTTCCGGTACTAGGATCGGTCGGATCGTGAAGACGTACGACTACATCAACCGCGTTGTCATAACGCTTCCGCTTACGGTCTACAAGGGTACGTGGACAACATTCTTCCCCTCTCGTTGCTATGCATCACCATGATAGATCTTGCGTGTGCGTAGGAAAATTTTGAAATTACTGCGTTCCCCAACACGTAGGATTTTTTTTTGAAATTACTGCGTTCCCCAATAGTGTTGATGATGAAGTCCTTGCTCTTGTGCTTCAAATGATAGTATCCCCAACACTCAACTCTCTCTCGCAGATTTTGGCTATGGTGGAAGAAGGATTTGATTGGAAAGCAACTTGGGGAAGGCTATAAATCAAGGTTCAAATGGTAGGAATGGAATCTCTTGATCTCAACACATGAGTAGGTGGTTCTCCCTCAGAAAATGAGTAGTGGAACCGTAGGCACGTTCTCATGGCTTTCTTACTTAGTAAGAGGGGGTGGAGGGGTATATATAACCTCCACACAAAATCCAACCGTTACACACTTTTAACCCAACTCGGTGGCACCGATCAGAAATCTCGGTGGTACCGACCTGTGTAAAATATATGAACGTTGGAGGTCTCGGTGGGACCAACTGGAAACAACTCGGAGGGACCAATGTGCAATGGAAAAGGCAGGTCTCGTTTTGATGGCACCGATTGCATCAATTCGGTAGGACTAAAGTGAACAAATAAGGTAACCGAAAGGTTGCACGCTGTCTCGGTGGGACCGATTGCAAAACTCGGCGGGGCCAAAATAATTGCAATGAGTTACAGAAGGTTTGGGAAGCCATCTTAGTGGGACCGATTGCAAAACTCGGTGAGATCAAATTAATTGCAACTGGTTACAAAAGGTTGGGTAGGCCAAACCGGTGGGACCAAGAACTATATTAGTGACTCTGATTTGTTATGTTTGGCAGAGGCAGTGTCCAGATGAACTCGGTTGGTCTGGATGGAGAAATTTCGGTGGGCCGAGTTGGAAGGTAGGGTTTTGGGCATATTTGGATAGAGAAAGTGGTTGAGAGTTTTGGAGCAATATCACCAAGCACTTGAGAAAATAGATCATAATCAAAATCTCGTCCCCTTTTAATGGCATTGGCTTTCCTACGGACTCCATGTGATCTTGGATGACTTAACCAAAAATGTACAGTCTTGAGCTTTTGCCAATCCATGTCCTTAGCATTTTGAAGGGGTCCACATCCTCTTGTCCTTGCGATGCCACTGTTGAACTTGTCTGAAATGTACTAGATAAAGCTATTAGTCCAGCAAAAGATATGTTGACATTAATTACCAAAACCACCAAGAGAGCACTTGTGCTTTAAGTTTCCTTCATAAAGGAACTGGTAGAAGAAGAATCGAGCATGGTTTGATCATTATGAGAAAGTCGAGCATAAAAATTATGTAAGATAATTTCTCTTGGGAGATCATGATTGGGGCATGTGTACATCATGTGGAAAACTTTCTTCTTAGATCCATCCTCGGATAAACTTGCAAGCTTAAATAATCCACAAACTTCATCCACATAGACTAGGTGCATATCAGGATGTATTGTTCCATCTCCTGCATAAGGAATCTCATAATAAACATTTTCAGTAGGTGCAGTAGGTTGAGGATCAACTCTTTATGCCTCCAATCGAGGTGAAGATACCCCAAACAAACCCCTCGAAGGATAGTTTTCCATAGTAACAAGTGACAGTAAATTTCAGCACGTAATATAAATGTTTCCTTATCAAATTCCACTCACCAAAGGCGTTTCACTCCTCGGCAATGGCACCAGAAAAGAGTCTTGATGAGCCACAAGTATATGGGATCAATCATAGGCCTTTCGATAAGTAAGAGTGTCGAACCCAACGAGGAGCAGAAGGAAATGACAAGCGGTTTTCAGCAAGGTTTTGTCTATAAGCATTGAAATTATCGGTAACAAGTAGTTTGATAGCAAGGTAATTTTGTAACGACGAATAAGTAGTAATGGTAACAAAAGTGCAAAAAGGTAGCCCAATCCTTTTTGTAGCAAAGGACTGGCCGGAATGGTCTCGTATAGTAAGCAAAGTGTTCTTGATCACACATGGGAATTTATGTAGTAACTTTCATCATGTTTGTTTGATTTGCATTTGCTACTTTGATAATTTTGTATGTGGGTGGACTGGTGCTTGGGTGCTTTTCTTACTTGAACAAGCCTCCCACTTATGATTAACCCCTCACGCGAGCATCCGCAACTACAAAATAAGAATTAAGATAAATCTAGCCATAGCATGAAACTGTTGGGGAACGTAGCAGAAATTCAAAATTTTCTTATGTGTCACCAAGATCTATCTATGGAGAAACCAGCAACGAGGGGAAGGAGAGTGCATCTACATACCCTTGTAGATCGCTAAGCGGAAGCGTTCAAGAGAACGGGGTTGAAGGAGTCGTACTCGTCGTGATTCAATTCACCGGAGATCCTAGTGCCGAACGGACGGCACCTCCGCGTTCAACACACGTACAGCCCGGTGACGTCTCCCACGCCTTGATCCAGCAAGGAGAGAGGGAGAGGTTGAGGAAGACTCCATCCAACAGCAGCACAACGGCGTGGTGGTGATGGAGGAGCATGGCAATCCAGCAGGGCTTCGCCAAGCACCACGGGAGAGGAGGAGGAGGAGAGGCAGGGCTGCACCAAGAGAGGGAGAAGTTCTCATGTGTTTAGCAGCCCCAAACCTCAACTATATATAGGGGGAAGGGGGGCTGCGCCCCCTTTAGGGTTTCCCACCCCAAGGGGTGCGGCCAAGGGGGGAGGAGTGCCTCCCAAGTCAAGTGGAGGCCTCCCCCTTTAGGGTTTCCCCCTTCCCATGCGCATGGGCCTTGGGGGGCTGGTTCCCTTGGCCCATAAAGGCTAGGGCGCCCCCTTACAGCCCATGCTACTGTATTGGACGTGGTGGAACAATTTCCGGACCTCCGGACCCCTCCGGAATCCTCCGGAACCTTCTGGAAGCTTCCCGGTACAATACCGAAAAAACCCGAACTTTTTCCGGAACCCGAACAACAACTTTCCATATATAAATCTTTACCTCCGGACCATTCCGGAACTCCTCGTGACGTCCGGGATCTCATCCGGGACTCCGAACAACATTCGGTAACCACATACAAGCTTCCTTTACAACCCTAGCATCACCGAACCTTAAGTGTGTAGACCCTACGGGTTCGGGTGACATGCAGACATGACCGAGACGTTCTCCGGTCAATAACCAACAGCGGGATCTGGATACCCATGTTGGCTCCCACATGTTCCACGATGATCTCATCGGATGAACCACGATGTCAAGGACTCAATCGATCCCGTATACAATTCCCTTTGTCTAGCGGTATTTTACTTGCCCGAGATTCGATCGTCGGTATACCGATACCTTGTTCAATCTCGTTACCGGCAAGTCTCTTTACTCGTTCCGTAACACATCATCCCGTGATCAACCCCTTGGTCACATTGTGCACATTATGATGATGTCCTACCGAGTGGGCCCAGAGATACCTCTCCGTTTACACGGAGTGACAAATCCCAGTCTCGATCCGTGTCAACCCAACAGACACTTTCGGAGATACCTGTAGTGCACCTTTATAATCACCCAGTTATGTTGTGACGTTTGATACACCCAAAGCATTCCTACGGTATCCGGGAGTTACACGATCTCATGGTCTAAGGAAGAGATACTTGACATTGGCAAAGCTCTAGCAAACGAACTACACGATCTTAGTGCTATGCTTAGGATTGGGTCTTGTCCATCACATCATTCTCCTAATGATGTGATCCCGTTATCAACGACATCCAATGTCCATAGCCAGGAAACCATGATTATCTATTGATCACAACGAGCTAGTCAACTAGAGGCTCACTAGGGACATATTGTGGTCTATGTATTCACACGTGTATTACGATTTCTGGATAATACAGTTATAGCATGAATAAAAGACTATTATCATGAACAAAGAAATATAATAATAACTTATTTATTATTGCCTCTAGGGCATATTTCCAACAGTCTCCCACTTGTACTAGAGTCAATAATCTAGTTCACATCGCCATGTGATTAACATTCACAGGTCACATCGCCATGTGACCAACATCCAAAGAGTTTACTAGTGTCTGTAAACTAGTTCACATCATCATGTGATTAAGACTCAATGAGTTCTCAGGTTTGATCATGTTTTGCTTGTGAGAGAGGTTTTTGGTCAACGGGTCTGAATCTTTCAGATCCGTGTGTGCTTTACAAATCTCTATGTCATCTCCTAGATGCAGCTACCACGCTCTATTTGGAACTATTCCAAATAACTGTTCTACTATACGTATCCGGTTTGCTACTCAGAGTCACTCGAATAGGTGTTAAAGCTTGCATCGACGTAACCTTTACGACGAACTCTTTTACCACCTCCATAATCAAGAAAATTCCTTAGTCCACTAGTTACTAAGGATAACTTTGACCGCTGTCTGTGATCCATTCTTGGATCACTCTTGTACCCCTTGACTAACTCATGGCAAGGCACACTTCAGGTGCGGTACACAGCATAGCATACTGTAGAGCCTACGTCTAAAGCATAGGGGACGACCTTCGTCCTTTCTCTCTTTTCTGCCGAGGTCGAGCTTTAAGTCTTAACTTCGTACCTTACAACTCAGGCAAGAACTTCTTCTTTGACTGATCCATCTTGAACACCTTCAAGATCATGTCAAGGTATGTGCTCATTTGAAAGTATTATTAAGCATTTTGATCTATCCTTATAGATCTTGATGTTCAATGTTCAAGTAGCTTAATCCAGGTTTTCTATTGAAAAACACCTTTCAAATAACCCTATATGCTTTCTAGAAAATCTACGTCATCTCTGATCTATGATATGTCGACAACATATATTCATCAGAAATTCTATAGTGCTCCCACTCACTTCTTTGGAAATACAAGTTTCTCATAAACTTTGTATAGACCCAAAATCTTTGATCATCTTATCAAAGCGTACATTCCAACTCCGAGATGCTTACTCCAGTCCATGGAAGGATCGCTGGAGCTAGCATACCTTTTAGCATCCTTAGGATCGACAAAACCTTTCTGATTGTATCACATACAACCTTTCCTTACGAAGACTGGTAAGGAAACTCGTTTTGACATCCATCTGCCAGATTTCATAAATGCAGCTAATGCTAACATGATTCCGACGGACTTAAGCATCGCTACGGATGAGAAAATCTCATCGTAGTCAACTCCTTGAACTTGTGAAAAACTCTTCGCCACAAGTCGAGCTTCATAGACGGTGACATTACCGTCCACGTCCGTCTTCTTCTTAAAGATCCATTTATTTCAATGGCTTGCCGATCATCGGGCAAGTCCACCAAAGTCCATGCTTTGTTATGATACATGGATCCTATCTCGGATTTCATGGCTTCTAACCATTTGTCGGAATATGGGCCCACCATCGCTTCTCCATAGCTCGTAGGTTCATTGTTGTCTAGCAACATGACCTTCAAGACAGGATCACTGTACCACTCTGAAGTAGTACGCATCCTTGTCACCCTACGAGGTACGGTAGTGACTTGATCTGAAGTTTCATGATCAATATCATAAGCTTCCACTTCAATTGGTGTAGGTGCCACAGGAACAACTTCCTGTGCCCTGATACACACTGGTTGAAGTGATGGTTCAATAACCATATCAAGTCTCCACCATCCTCCTACTCAACTTTTCGAGAGAAACTTTTCCTCGAGAAAGGACCCGATTCAAGAAACAATCCATATTGCTTTCGGATCTGAATTAGGAGGTATACCCAACTGTTTTGGGTGTCCTATGAAGATGCATTTTATCCGCTTTGGGTTCGAGCTTATCAATCCTGAAATTTGTTCACATAAGCGTCGCAGCCCCAAACCTTTAAGAAACGACAACTTAGGTTTCTCTAAACCATAATTCATACGGTGTCATCTCAACGGAATTACGTGGTGCCCTATTTAAAGTGAATGTGGTTGTCTCTAATGCCTAACCCATGAACAATAGTGGTAATTCGATAAGAGACATCATGGTACACACCATATCCAATAGGGTGCAACTATGATGTTCGGACACACCATCAAACTATGGTGTTCCAGGTGGTATTAATTGTGAAACAATTTCCACAATGTCTTAATTGCGTGCCAAAACTCGTAACTTAGATATTCATCTCTATGATCATATCATAGACATTTTATCCTCTTGTCACAATGATCTTCTACTTCACTCTAAAATTACTTGAACCATTCAATAATTCAGACTTGTGTTTCATCAAGAAAATATTCTCAACATCTACTCGAATCATCTGTGAAGTAAGAACATAACGATATTCACTGCATGCCTCAGCACTCATTGGACTGCACACATCAAAAATGTGTTGCTTCCAACAAGTTGCTATCTTGTTCCATTTTACTGAAACCGAGGTTTTTCAGTCATCTTGCCTATGTGGTATGATTTGCATATCTCAAGTGATTCAAAATCAAGTGACTCCAAATGATCCATCTGCATGGAGTTTCTTCATGCATATACACCAATAGACATGGTTCGCATGTCTCGAACTTTTCAAAAACGAGTGAGTCCAAAGATCCATCAACATGGAGCTTCTTCATGCGTTTTATACCATTATGACTTACATGGCAGTGCCACAAGTAAGTGGTACTATCATTACTATCTTATATCTTTTGGCATGAAAATGTGTATCACTACGATCGAGATTCAATAAACCATTCATTTTAGGTGCAAGACCATTGAAGGTATTATTCAAATAAATAGAGTAACCATTATTCTCTTTAAATGAATAACCGTATTGCGATAGTCATAATCCAATCATGTCTATGCTCAACGCAAACACCAAATAACAATTATTTAGGTTTAACACCAATCTCGTTGGTAGAGGGAGCGTGCGATGCTTGATCACATCAAGCTTGGAAAAACTTCCAACACATATCGTCAGCTCACATTTAGCTAGTCTCCGTTTATTCCGTAGCTTTTATTTCGAGTTACTAATACTTAGCAACCGAACCGGTATCTTATACCCTGGTGCTACTAGGAGTACTAGTAAAGTACATATTAACATAATGTATATCCAATATACTTCTATCGACCTTGCCAGCCTTCTCATCTACCAAGTATCTCGGGTAATTCTGCTCCAGTGGCTGTTCCCTTTATTACAGAAGCACTTAGTCTCGGGTTTGGGTTCAACCTTGGGTTTCTTCACTAGAGCAGCAGCTGAATTGCCGTTTCGTGAAGTATCCCTTTGTTCCCTTGCCCTTCTTGAAACTAGTGGTTTCACCAACCATCAACAATTGATGCTCCTTCTTGATTTCTACTTTCGCGGTGTCAAACATCGCGAATATTTCAAGGATCATCATATCTATCCCTGATATGTTATAGTTCATCACGAAGCTCTAGCAGCTTGGTGGCAATGACTTTGGGGAAACATCACTATCTCATCTGGAAGATCAACTCCCACTCGATTCAAGTGATTGTTGCACTCAGACAATCTGAGCACAAGCTCAACGATTGAGCTTTTCTCCCTTAGTTTGCAGGCTAAGAAAATCGTCGGAGGTCTCATACCTCTTGACGTGGGCACGAGCCTGAAATCCCAATTTCAGCCCTTGAAACATCTCATATGTTCCGCGATGTTTCGAAAAACGTCTTTAGTGCCTCAACTCTAAAGCGTTTAACTGAACTATCACGTAGTTATCAAAACGTGTATGTCCGATGTTCGCAACATCCACAAACGACGTTTGGGGTTCGGCACATTGAGCAGTGCATCAAGGACATAAGCTTTCTACTGTCCGCATAATTGCTACTTTTAACTTTCAACTATATTTTCTCTAGGAACATATCTAAAACAGTAGAACTAAAGCGCGAGCTTACGACATAATTTGCAAAGATCTTTTGACTATGTTCAGGATAATTAAGTTCATATTATGAACTCCCACTCAGATAGACATCCCTCTAGTCATCTAAGTGATTACATGATCCGAGTCAACTAGGCCATGTCCGATCATCACGTGAGACGGACTAGTCATCATCGGTGAACATCTTCATGTTGATCGTATCTACTATACGACTCATGCTCGACCTTTCGGTCTCCGTGTTCCGAGGCCATGTCTGTACATGCTAGGCTCGTCAAGTTAACCCTAAGTGTTTTCGCTGTGTAAAACTGTCTTACACCCATTGTATGTGAACGTAAGAATCCATCACACCCGATCATCACGTGGTGCTTAGAAGCGACGAACTGTAGCAACGGTGCACAGTTAGGGGAGAACACTTCTTGAAATTGTTGTAAGGGATCATCTTATTTACTACCGTCGTTCTAAGTAAACAAGATGCATAAACATGATAAACATCACATGCAATCAAATAGTGACATGATATGGCCAATATCATTTTTGCTCCTTTTGATCTCCATCTTCGGGGCTCCATGATCATCATCGTCACCGGCATGACACCATGATCTCCATCATCATGATCTCCATCATCGTGTCTTCATGAAGTTGTCTCGCCAACTGTTACTTATACTACTACAGCTACCGGTTAGCAATAAAGTAAAGTAATTACATGGCGTTGTTCAATGACACGCAGGTCATACAATAAATAAAGACAACTCCTATGGCTCCTGCCGGTTGTCATACTCATCGACATGCAAGTCGTGATTCCTATTACAAGAACATGATCAATCTCATACATCACATATCATTCATCACATTCTTCTTGGCCATATCACATCACATAGCATACCCTGCAAAAACAAGTTAGACGTCCTCTAATTGTTGTTGCATGTTTTACGTGGCTGCTATGGGTTTCTAGCAAGAACGTTTCTTACCTACGCAAAATCACAACGTGATATGCCAATTGCTATTTACCCTTCATAAGGACCCTTTTCATCGAATCCGTTCCGACTAAAGTGGGAGAGACTGGCACCCGCTAGCCACCTTATGCAACAAGTGCGTGTCAGTCGGTGGAACCTGTCTCACGTAAGAGTACGTGTAAGGTCGGTCCGGGACGCTTCATCCCACAATACCGTTGAAACAAGATTGGACTAGTAACGGTAAGCATATTGAACAAAATCAATGCCCACAACTACTTTGTGTTCTATTCGTGCAAAGAATCTACGCAATAGACCTGGCTCATGATGCCACTGTTGGGGAACGTAGCAGAAATTCAAAATTTTCTTATGTGTCACCAAGATCTATCTATGGAGAAACCAGCAACGAGGGGAAGGAGAGTGCATCTACATACCCTTGTAGATCGCTAAGCGGAAGCGTTCAAGAGAACGGGGTTGAAGGAGTCGTACTCGTCGTGATTCAAATCACCGGAGATCCTAGTGCCGAACGGACGGCACCTCCGCGTTCAACACACGTACAGCCCGGTGACGTCTCCCACGCCTTGATCCAGCAAGGAGAGAGGGAGAGGTTGAGGAAGACTCCATCCAACAGCAGCACAACGGCGTGGTGGTGATGGAGGAGCGTGGCAATCCAGCAGGGCTTCGCCAAGCACCACGGGAGAGGAGGAGGAGGAGAGGCAGGGCTGCACCAAGAGAGGGAGAAGTTCTCATGTGTTTAGCAGCCCCAAACCTCAACTATATATAGGGGGAAGGGGGGCTGCGCCCCCTTTAGGGTTTCCCACCCCAAGGGGTGCGGCCAAGGGGGGAGGAGTGCCTCCCAAGTCAAGTGGAGGCCTCCCCCTTTAGGGTTTCCCCCTTCCCATGCGCATGGGCCTTGGGGGGCTGGTTCCCTTGGCCCATAAAGGCTAGGGCGCCCCTTACAGCCCATGCTACTGTATTGGACGTGGTGGAACAATTTCCGGACCTCCGGACCCCTCCGGAATCCTCCGGAACCTTCTGGAAGCTTCCCGGTACAATACCGAAAAAACCCGAACTTTTTCCGGAACCCGAACAACAACTTTCCATATATAAATCTTTACCTCCGGACCATTCCGGAACTCCTCGTGACGTCCGGGATCTCATCCGGGACTCCGAACAGCATTCGGTAACCACATACAAGCTTCCTTTACAACCCTAGCGTCACCGAACCTTAAGTGTGTAGACCCTATGGGTTCGGGTGACATGCAGACATGACCGAGACGTTCTCCAGTCAATAACCAACAGCGGGATCTGGATACCCATGTTGTCTCCCACATGTTCCACGATGATCTCATCGGATGAACCACGATGTCAAGGACTCAATCGATCCCGTATACAATTCCCTTTGTCTAGCGGTATTTTACTTGCCCGAGATTCGATCGTCGGTATACCGATACCTTGTTCAATCTCGTTACTGGCAAGTCTCTTTACTCGTTCCGTAACACATCATCCCGTGATCAACCCCTTGGTCACATTGTGCACATTATGATGATGTCCTACCGAGTGGGCCCAGAGATACCTCTCCGTTTACACGGAGTGACAAATCCCAGTCTCGATCCGTGTCAACCCAACAGACACTTTCGGAGATACTTGTAGTGCACCTTTATAATCACCCAGTTACGTTGTGACGTTTGATACACCCAAAGCATTCCTACGGTATCCGGGAGTTACACGATCTCATGGTCTAAGGAAGAGATACTTGACATTGGCAAAGCTCTAGCAAACGAACTACACGATCTTAGTGCTATGCTTAGGATTGGGTCTTGTCCATCACATCATTCTCCTAATGATGTGACCCCGTTATCAACGACATCCAATGTCCATAGCCAGGAAACCATGACTATCTGTTGATCACAACGAGCTAGTCAACTAGAGGCTCACTAGGGACATATTGTGGTCTATGTATTCACACGTGTATTACGATTTCCGGATAATACAGTTATAGCATGAATAAAAGACTATTATCATGAACAAAGAAATATAATAATAACTTATTTATTATTGCCTCTAGGGCATATTTCCAACAGAAACATATGGATCCAAATCAGCCCCTTACGGAATAGCGCATAAACTAGGGTTTAAGTTTTGTCACTCTAGCAATCCATCATCTAATTAATACTCCATAATGTCTTCCCTTAGTCCCAAAGATGGTAAAGTGTCATGTAGTTGACGTTCACATGACACCACTAAAGAAAGCAACAACACACATATCATCAAAATATCAAACGAATACGAAATTCACATGATTACTTATGACAAGACTTCTCCCATGTCCTCAAGAACAAAAGAAACTACTCAGGAATTATAGTCATGTTCAAGATCAGAGGGGTATTGAATAGCATCAAGGATCCGAACATATAATCTTCCATGAAATAAACCAACTAGCATCAACTATAAGATGTAATCAACACTACTAGCAACCCAGAGGTACCAATCTGAGGTTTTGAGACAGAGATTGAATACAAGAGATGAACTAGGGTTTGAGATGAGATGGTGTTGTTGAATATGTTGATGAAGATTGGTCCTCCCATGATGACAGGATCGTTGGTGATGTAGATGGCTTTGATTTCCCCCTCCCAGAGGGAAGTATCCCCAGTAGAATCGCTCCGCCGAAGAGCAAACGTGCTCCTACCCAGGTTCCGCCTCGAGACGGCGGCACTTCATCCCGAAAGTCTTCTCTCTATTTTTTTCTAGGGAAATGGGATTATATACCGGAAGATGGGCCACGGAGGCTGGCCAGGGGCCCTACAAGCCACCTGGGCGCGCCCACGGTCTTGGGCGCGCCCTGGTGCCTTGTGGGCACCTAGGTGGCCTCATATGGTATTTCTTTTCTCCAGTATTTTTTACATATTCCAAAATAATTCTCCGTGAAATTTCAGCTCATTTGGAATTATGCAGAATAGGTATCTCTGATGTAGCTTTTTCAGGTTCAGAATTCCAGTTGCCGGCAATCTCCCTCTTCATGCAAATCTTGCAAATTAAGAGAGAAAAGACATTAGAATGGCACCATAAAGTATTATATTGGTAAAAACATCATAAATTACAGTAGAAAAACATGATGCCAAATGGACGTATCAAACCTCCTCCACGCACTTCATCGCGCGGATCACACCGCATGGACCTTCCCACATGGACAACGTAGGCAAACCTCCTCGCGCAAGCCTTACTCCACGGACCTCCCGCATGAACTTGCTGCGCATACCTCGCTACACCGTAGACTCCATCCCAAACATGCAGACCTTCTCGCCCAAATAAATCGGCTTCAACTGCATTGCATCGTTGGTTCACCAAGACGACCTTGTCGCTTCGTTACACCATCACCACATTGACTCCCATGATCAATTCCGACTTCGCCGCACCCAACTCGAGTGCTCCGGCCTCGCCATGTCCTGCTTGAGGGCTCCAACTCGCTCCTTATGACACCATGTCCTATCTATAGGATTATTTTGGCAATAAATATTCATTGGACAAATTTGTTTACGTGTGCGAACTTCTTCACGCGCCTCGTTTATTGTGACGGCTCATCAAGCACGAGCAACTACTTGATGGTTGTTATTTTGCTCGGTCATCCCTTTGACCTTGACACTGACTCTTTGACCCATTGACCATTGACTTTTCAAAAAAATTAAATTTGAAAATTTTCACGAATACAAAATAAGTTCACAAATTTGAAAAAAATATGCATTAGAAAAAAGTTCATAAATTTGGAAAAACTTCAAAAAACTTCATCGGTTTGATAAAATGTTTTGTGAAATTTGAAAAAAATCATGCATTAGATCAAGCCAATGATTTTTTTAAATCATGAACTTTAAAAAATCCACAAATTTAAAAAATGGCCGCGGATTTGGAAAAGTTCATGAATTTGAAAAAAATGTTCACGAAAAAAATCCATCAATGAAAAATCACGAATTTGACAAAAATGTCATGAATGAAAAAAGGAAAAAAAATAAAAAAGTAAAATGAAATGGAAATAAAAAGGGGAAAATGAAAAGAAACCAAAAACAGAATAAAAATAGTTTGAAAAGCATCTAGAAGCTTCCAAAGACGTAATACAGGTGTGACACGTGAAAATTGCGAGCGCAATAAATTTTTCTCTAAGGCTAGATACGCTCCACTTTATTGATTAATAACAAGAGTTCATAGTAATACAATGAATATGAGGGGGATAACCATGCCACGTATGTCAACCCATAGAAAGGTTCATATCGAATTTAGGGAGGCTATATGCCTCGACATTGGACTCCCGTCCTTCGAAGATGAAAGAGCGGGACTAGAACTTAGTGGTAGTGATGATGATCTCTCTGATTGTACTTGTATGTTTGCCACAACTAGAAAGGTTTGGTTTTTTCGTCTGGTTTTTTTCGTGAAAAAGGTTCGTTGAAACCTATCAACATGGGATCTAGCTTTAAAGATCTCGATGTGAGGAATCCAACGATGAAAAGGGTTCGAGATTTGGATGCACAGTTTGAAAGATAAAATATTTTAAATAAGTGAATCTACGAAAAAGGGAAAACTCGTAGGTTGCGACAAGTGATGCACATGCAATGCGACACTTGTCGCAACATGGAGAGATGGGGGTGACCTTTGCAAAGAGTACTCCTAAACTACTGATTTTGCCTATACAATGCCTTATGCGCAACTTGTCCAGCCGGTGCCCACGCCCATAGTCTGTTGGGCCGGCCCATCAAGCACGAGCAACTGCTCGATCGCTCAGCTCGCTCGATGGTTGTTGTTTCACTCGGTCGTCATTTTGACCTAGACCACTCACCATTTGAACCATTGGCCATTGACTTTTCAAAAGATTGGAACATATTATATATGTAAAAGAATTGCGAGTACAAAATAATTTAACGAATTTTGAAAAAATTTCATGAGTTTAAAAAATGTATTTGTTCGGTAAATTAACAAAATCTGTAAAAAAAAGTTAACGAATTTGGAAAAAGTTTTCGCATTGGAAAAAAATCCATGATTTTAAAAATATCATGAATTTGAATTTTTTCACAAAATTTATTTAAAAAATCACCAATTTCAAAACAGTTCATCGATATCAATTTTTTTGTGGATTTGAAAAGGTTGTGAGTTTGAAAAAATCTCATCAATCTAAAAAACACAAATTTGTAAAAAAAAATTATTTGAATTTTACAAGAAAAAATACATGAAAAAGTAAAAGAAGAAAACCAGAAAGAAGGCAAAACACTGGAAGAAAACTAGTTTGAGAAGCATCTAAAAGCTTCCAAAATCATAATACACGTGTGGCACCCGAAAACTGCACACACAATCATTTTTTTATGCTAAACATGCTTCACTTTATATTGATTAACAATAGAGTTCATAGTCATACAACGAGTATCTGGGGCTGACCCTTGTATGTTGACCTACAGAAAGGTTTACAGCGAATTTAGCAAGACTATAGGCCTCGATATTGGACTCCTGTCTTTCGAAGATGGAAGAGCAGGACTAGAACTCAAGGGCAATGATGATGATCTCTATGATTATACTTGCATGCTTGGCACGAGAAACAGATTTGATATCTTGTATAACTTCTTTGCAATCTGATGCAATCAGAATATTACAGAGACACAAATCCTTCGCTAGAGCTAGTGCCTTACATCAGGCTAAAGCTTCGAGAGTTGCTGGATCTAAAACATCATGACAGTTGATGGTCGAAGACCCCATATATAATCCATTAGAGCCCCTGCAAACCGCACCAAAAGAACCTGAATTTGTGCAATCTGGGAAATGCCCCATTAACGTTCAACTTAGCAAAGCTAGGGGCGGAAGAGTCAAACCCCCAGGTCCCTACCGCATGGACGCGCCCCGCGAGCGCGTCACGGGAGATTCCCCTCCGCCGCCGGCGCAAGGCTCCGCCCTCGTTCACCCCTCCTCCTCGCCGCTGCCAGAGGGCGTCCGCCGGGCAAAGCCCGTGCGGCGCTGGCAGCGGTGGGGACCTCTCCTCCCTCTCCTGGTCGGGGTCTCGGCGGCGCGGGCCGCCGCTCGTGGGGGATCTGGATCCGGCGGGGCCTCCGGCGGCAGAGACGTGCGGATCTGGTAGCTTTGCTGCTGGGAGGAGGCGGTGTGCCCCGCGGCGGAGGCGGCGGGGGTTTGATCTGGCGCGGCCGATCTGGCCCCCTGGGGGCTGCGGGCGTTGCGGGTGGCGGCGGCCACTACTGGAGCACTCGGTGCGCCGTCTTTGCCGTGCTGGGCGGCGAGTCGGCGGCGGGCTTGGAGTTGACGGCTCGCTTTCCTCCTCTGCTGGCCGGTCTGCGGGCTTGTCTTGCTCGGCTGGTTGGTGGAGCATGGCGTTGCGAGCTCTGGGTCGGGGGAAACCCTTGACCGGCGGTGCCGGTCACGATGTTGGCGACGCTCGCAGCGCCGTTCTCCCTCTGGTGGGCGACATCGAGACCCTCTCCTCGCCTTCAGGATCTCCATCGGGGGCGCCGCACGGCGGTGGGATCGGATCGGCGGCAACGTCACCGGTTCGGCGGAGGGTTCCGTTCCAGCCAACCGCGAGATCGGGACGCCGTGGCTTCCGGTGAAAATCGCGTCTGACTGCGGTCATGGTGGACGATGGCGGCGTCTTGGACGTCGTTCCCTTCTCGAGGCATCGTCGTTGCAGGTCACGTCAACCTGATCGAAAGGTTCCGGGGGAAACCCTAGATCTGGATTTACCGGATCGGACGATGGCGACGTTTCGACGTCGTTCTCCCTCCTGGGGGCATCGTTTTGGAGCAAGTGTTGACTGGAGGGGACAAGAGGAGGAGCGGCGTGGCATCTGGCACGTCGACATCAGCGGGTCTCAGCGGCATGGAGCAGCAGGGGTCCCGCCGGTGGGCGTGTGATGATGGACGAGCGCAGGATGGCGGCGCTGTTTGGCGTCGTGGGGGCGTCGATGGCAGAGAGGCCTAGCACGGTTCATGCAACAGTACAGCTCTGAAGATGGATTGATGGTACGTGGCTGCGGCGGCCTCATACCCGGCAGGGGGCCTGGTTGAAGAGCACGCCGGACTGGTGGGTGCCCATACCCGGAAGGAGTCCTGGTTGGGACCTCAGGTCTCAGATGTTAGGTTTGGCTGCGAGGTCTGTTTGGTATTAGGCCCAGACCATCAGCGCCCCTTCATCAGTTAGATAGGAGTAGCGACAGAGGTTGCGAAGACGGTGGCTTTGGTCTTACTGTTGTACGACTTTGTAAGGTCTTGTGTTATAATCAATAAAGTGGCCGTATGCATCGTCCAGATGCAAAGGCCGGGGGTATTCCTCCTTTTCAAAAAAAAAAGTCCCTACCGCATAGCTGTCGGTCGCCGGTTCTGTTGTTTCGTATGAGAAGCTTCAAATTTAGTGAAGTAACGTGTGATAAACTGGTGTTGCATGAGAACTTTGGAAATTTTGTCCATGAATGGCCTTCCAGCATACCAAATCGCCAAAGAGTGACCAGGACTGTCACAACATTTTATGTGGCAGTGGTTCCATCAATGCGCGCGCAATAAGTATGCAGTGCAAAAGAAAATAAATTAAACAGGACGGCCCAATTCCTAGGCATGTGTGTGCTAGGATGGTATGCGTCATTTGCAAAGATGCCTATAAGTGGCGCCTGAAGCGCCAAATATGAATTGCTTTTTTTAGGGGAAAATATGAATTGCCTTTTTCTTTAGAATCAAATACGAATTGGCTGGAGGAACGAGGCAAGATAGCAAGACCGCTAGGCCTACTCTTTGGAATCACTTACTAGTGGGCTGTGGGCCGGCCTTATTACAACTCTACTGCTGAGCCTACCAACATTTCCTCTTATGGTAACACCCTAGCAACTTTGTTTATCCCATCTACATAACACAAGCCCCAAAGGGAAAGAAAACAAGGACGGACATGTGTACATTTCCTCTGTATACTCTCCCCTAGACGCTAGACTGAAGCACCGACCATATATGTCCACGGTCAAAACGCTTTACTCCCCTTCTCCTTCCTCCTCCTGCGCAATCCTATGGACCCTGATGGGCAGCCCCTTGGGGAAGTCGACGAACGGGTAGACGAACGCCTGGTCCGGCTCGGCGAGCTCCCACCGGAAGTTGAGCACCAGGTGGTGCAGGAAGATGGCCATCTCGAGCTTGGCGAGCTCCGACCCGGCGCAGAGCCTCGTGCCGCCGCCGTAGGGCATGAAGTTGCTGTTCTGCGCCACCCCAGACGCGTTGCCCTGCAACAAACAAACAGCAAACACACATCATCAACACCTTTTTCTTTTACAAAAGAAGGATTACCCCCGGCCTCTACATCAGTCGATGCATGCAGCTATACATCGTCAACCCCTCTGAACCTGACTGAATGCATTTGTCTTCGTCATGGTGATCGAAGTGGTGGTGGTGCTGTTGCCACGACCACATATTCCCCACGGGCATTAGAGTCGTGATTAATGGCGTCGTTTTGTACGTGACGGATAAGGATGGGATGTGCACGGAGATGGACGGGTCCCCGACCCGTTCCAATCGCCCACTGATTGGATTCTCTTCCGCTTGGACCATGCGCACACAGTAGAGTCCAAGCTGCTGGCTGCATAGCATAGCTAGCGTAAGTTTATGCCTAGCTACACTAGTAGATGGTGGCGACCCGGTGAACCCCCATGACACGCACGAGAGCACGGACAATGGGGGCTCCTTTGACCGGGCGAGAGGAAGACAGAGCGAGAGGGAGCAAACACGTCTCTTTTGATCGGCCGGACCACATCAGGAGCACACGTGCGCATGCGAGCTCAACATTCCCTTTCATGTCAGGCCCGTCCGTGCGTGCGTGTTGTTATCGTTGAGTGGAGCTGAAAAGTCGTGCATTTCCACAATCTGCTCCAGCTAGTCTATGCACCACTGTACTCCGATTAGGAACACATTTATTAGCCCGATCGTGCGCATTCTTTGCCCCTGAATTAAGTTTCACTGTGCAAAACGTCATCAAGGCCTATGATTGACTGAATAACAGCAACTGCTAGACATATTTTTCTTCTTCTTTTAAACATGGATCGATTTTCACGAGATATCAATCATGGTTCTGGTTGATTTTGTGTGAATAGAAATGAAATTGCAAGCATCGTTCAGGCACCGACCTGCCATCTCCAAGGGTTGAAGCTGCTGGGATCCTCGTAGAGCGACGAGTCGAGATGCACCGCCGCTAACACCGGCAGAATTTTCCACCCGCTCGGAATGTCATACCCTGTCAGTCAGTCGACGCACATGCAAACATTCAGCAACTCCATAGGAAGAAGAAGTTCGGTAGTAAGTACTGTCAAAGAAATGCACACATGAAGAGAGAGTTAAGCCACCAACCATTGTAGTGCACATCTCGAATGACCTTCCGGTGCAGGAACCTGACCACGTTGCCTAGCCGCAAGGTCTCGTTTATAACCTGCAACAAAAGACGCAAATAATGAGTCCAACATTTGTCACTTCTGTACTCCCAAACAAGAGAGTTCGGCAGTTGGAATGTAGGATCAGAAGATGCTATTTCGGTGTACAATGACACAGTGTATAGTTCCACACAGTAGCACAACACCCACGATACTATACTACTACTGTACCAAGGAGGGCATGTGCTCCCCAACTTTTCAGGGGATCGGATGACCTGCCTTGGCATCAAACTGTGTATGGACAGCGATATTTCCCCATGGCAAAGAAGCCATTGTCCCGACCCCGGTTAGTTTAGCCCAAATCACTGATTTTTTTACCAGACTAGATGGTGTATGTTTGACGTGTTCTGCTCGTGCCGTCTGGATACCAGGGCACACGACAAAGATACCTTCTTGGCTTCTTGATGGACGCTGGCATATACGCCCAACAACACGTACTTCTCAGACCATTTTGGATCCTGGCAAGAATGCAAAACCATCCATCCATTGGCCACGCACTGCATCGGCAAACCTCCAAAACAAAAGCCATCGGCTGCTAGCTAGACAGAAGAGCAAGCGGACACCATACGGTCCAAACGAGTGGCTGGCCAACTTGCGTCGACGACGGAGCCTCTCGATCCCGCTCTTGCATGGCATTTTGGGAAGTTCCTATTGCGCTACGCACCTAGACGAGGAGCCTTGTGCTACTAGCAGCTGGAAGTAGCCAACAAAAGGCCAGGTCACGCGCACATATCTTGCACTGATATTACGAGGGAGGAAACGGGAACGGACAAATCAAAGGGGCCTTACGCATTGCGTGAAAACCATCTCTTTGTAGTCTTCCCAGCTCAGCTTGCACTCCCCTCTCAGCTTCTGTCTCCTAGCAATCTCAAGATGCTCCTCCTGCACGGCCACGGATTCACTGTCAATATTTCCATGATATTTCTGGTGCATTTCACCATCCATGTATGTACTGAAATGAGTGTGTGTGTGTGTGTGTGTGTGTGTGTGTGTTTTCTTCCGAAAGATAGCTATGTCCGGTTTAGCAGAGATCAGTTTGAGTTGGTGTAATAGTAGACTGAATTTGTACGTACCCGCAGTTCTTCGACGGCTTTAGGGCAACCTTCGAGGAAGAAGATGGCGAGGGCAAGCGCCATTGACGATGTCTCATGCCCGGCAAAGAGCAGGCTCAGCAAGAGGTCCAATATTTGTTCTTTCGAAAGATTGGATTGCTTCATCGCCCACCCGAGAAGATCATCTTCTTCCATGCTCGAGGCCTCCTTGTTCATTTTCTCAAGCCTCTCCTCCATTTTCCTCTCTATTACTCCAAGTATGGTGGCTCGCGACTGCACGCAAACACATGGTAACTAAGAATTATATGATGTTTTTTCACGATAGAACAAAATAAAGTTATAGCGCAAAGTCATATGCGGTAATTTTGTTGGGACTTGCTAGGAGAAAATTGGACATGTCACTGTCGTTAAGATGTTGCCTAACCGCCTACTGGCCTAAGATCGTGCCTTGTGATAGCTTTCTGTTTTGGAGCAATTCATATCTTTTCAACATAGCTGCCGTCAAATAAAACAGGATACTTCTCCAGCCTACAAATTATTGTCCTTCTCCCTTTTTGGCGCTCTGACAATTAAAAAGTGATAATTAAACAAAAAAAGGGCTTGCTCTTTTGGTTTTTCTTTTTCTTCTCAATCTGTATTTTTTTTCACTTTTATGTTTAGGAACGTTTGTAGGTTGGCGAATAGGCAACGGGAAGAACTTCCTAAGCACGACTATACAATGCAAAATCGCTTTACACATTTCATAAATCAAGCATGTATATGCCAACATTGATGACACCAACCATTTGCTTGACAAAATTTCCCTCTACATCAATCTAGGTATACTGTATATAAAGGATTGATCTCAGCTAACAAGGGGTGCTTAATTAAAACAAAATTAAGAGGGGTGCTAATAGCGTGCCTGGCGACATAAATGTGGTTCCAGTGTGGTAAAGAGTTGGTCAGCGGTTGAATCATGATAAATGATGATTCCCCCAACATATAATCATGCCAAATTATGGAGGTTGGTCACTGAACTTTTTCTAGGAGGTCAAAACTCCAAGTTGCAATTGTGTGCTGTTGAGCACGGGCCGTGTGTAGGGGAGAGAAAGAGTGTGAGAGCATGCATGCATGCATGCTGCATGCTGCATCTGGGAGCAATCAATAAAGATCATTTGAGTGTGACCTCACAAGCAGTAAAAAGCGGGCAACATTTTATGCGCCCATGAGTGATGATCAGTACTACCTCCGAGGCCGGGCAAAGCAGGACGCCGGGAAAAAGAAACAAGAGTTGATCGATCTAATCACAGGTAGCACCGGCGCCATGTCCTTTGCATGAATGGTTTTCTAGCTACATGTTCACTACTACTAGTAGCACTATGCAGTGGTATCAACTATATATGATTTTCTTGCCATGCATAATTAAGTAGATCGACTGGCTGATTAACCCTAGCCCCTAGCTAGCTAAAAACGATCCCAACCATGCACCAACTGGCTTGACCTAGATGGACACACACCTTTCAACCAACGTTTGTAAAAGGAAACCTAGCTTTTCACTATTCTCTCAAGAGTTCCTTCTTTTATTATACCTACTATTAGAATGAAAAAAGTGTTTCTTTCTTTTAGGTGCCCATACATGCAGTGACGAGAAACTAATTTTGTGCAAACACCGGTGCAAATTCATTCTATATATAGATAGAAGGGTGGCAATGGAAGTGGCTTTAGCAGAAAGAAAATAAGCATCGATGATACGGATCCAGTGGTGTCTGATTGGACCTGATGCAGTCGTACGTGTGCACCGATCCTTTGGACCATCCACTATTCGGAACCCACACCCCTACTAGCTAGCTACATGCTGCCATGTAAGTAGTAGTATATTAATGCGTCCCTTCTTCTGATGGCTCTCTGCATATGCAACATCGGTGCATGGGCCATGTATACACGACGACGATATGAAATGAAATTGCATAGTACAGTAACAATGTCAAAACATATGCTTCCCTTTGGTTGTACTATAAGGAAGATAAAAAAACATATGCTTCCCGTGAGAGGACAACTGACCAGAAAACAAAAGCTACAAGACAAAGGAGGTTTCTTTCATAATCTCGAACTTATTTTTCGGTACTAGACGAGACACCCAAGCGTGCGCGCAGAGAGAGGGACAGGTTGCTAGCGGTACTAGCGGCGTGTTGACTGCTGAGTGTTGCTGTTGTGTTTGTGTAGGAAGGAAGGAGTAGTGATCGACTCACCTTGAGGGCCTTCCAGTAGGCCGTGCCGGGGAAGTTGAGGGGCGCGGACACCACCCCCTTCATGAACGTGATGTACTCGAGCCTCAGCCGCTCCGTCTCCTCCTCGCCGGGGTCCATGCTCATGATGTTCTTCGCCATCAGGTTAAACGTGAACTGCACGCACCAACGAACGCATCCATCCATCGTTAATTAGCAGCCGGGCGGGGGTACGATCTCGCTTGCTTGCTTGCATGGACCACGCCGCCACCATCACCCCGCTGCCGCGGGTGCGTGCGCGGCGTGTAGGTGTGTGCTATGCAGGCGCTGTGCATGGCGCGCGGTTAATCGGACAGTTGGTGGTTTACCTTCTTGGCTTCGTGCTGGGCGGAGAAGACGGCGGAGGAGGAGGAAGGCAGCCAGTCGCGGAGGACGAGGAGGGTGTGGCGCTCCACCTCCGGGAGGAGCACGGCGCGGAGGCGGACGGAGCTGAGGAAGTTGAGGGAGATGGAGCGCATCTCGCGGTGGGGGTCGCCGACGAGCACCAGCATGGACCATTTGCCAAGGATGCCGCCGATGCTCCGCGGGTAGCTGCACTCGAACAGCCGGCCCTCGTTCTGCAGGACGTACCGGTTCAGCCCCGCGTCCGCCGACACCACCGTCCGGTCCCCGAACAGGCTCGACCGGTATATCTTCCCGTACCTGCATCCATGCGACGTCAGCCCGAATGCCCGATCGATCGTCCACGCCTGCTCGCATGCCTGTACTGATGTATGTATGCATGTGTGTGTATGTACCGACCGTGCGATGTGCTGGTCCATGAACTGGCCGATCGAGGTGGCCGGGTGGGCGCGGAGGTACCCGAAGGTCTCGCCGATGAAGGGCCAGCCGACGGCGCCGGGCGGCAGGTTCGGCCGCCTCTTCTTGGTCCGGCCGCTCCACCGGTGGAGGCCGTGGCATTTAGCCACGGCGCTGGTGTAGAAGGTGAGCAGGGCCAGGAGGATGAAGGGGAGGAAGAAAAGGAGCTCGCTGGTTATGGAGGCCATGATGGCGGCCATGAGCTACCGATCCGATGGAGAGCCCGCGGTGTCCTGGAATTTAATTCCCTTCTCGATCACTCGCTCGCCGCGTTGGCGTGTGTGCGAGAGATGATGGGTTGGAGAGAGAGAGAGAGAAAATAAAACCGGGGCTGGATTAAAGAGTGGCTTTAAGCTCTAAAGATTTCTCTCTCTGCAAGCTTTGTGCAAAGAAAATCTTGCTAGGAAGGTGCCCACTTCGCGACCTCCCCTCTCTCTGTTGTGGTGCTCTTATATAAGTTTTTGAGGTGTGTGACAGGGAGGGAGGAGGTGGTTGTGGGGATTCTTTAGCCAGATATTAATTTTTGGTGCGGCGCAGGGCGTGGGGACACTGCCACCTCTTTTCTTTTCCTCTACACTATATTTCTCTAGGATTTGGAAAGACAAATAATCATTACTCTCTCCGTCCTAATTTTGCCCTCGTGTTTTTTTAACATACGCAGATGCCTGCATAACTCACCTTTATGAACACCCACACACACCCTCAAGGATGGCAATGGATAGAGTATGAGGTGGTAGAGCAATACCATACACGTGTAGTCAATGAGTACAATATTCTACCCATACCCGTACCCATGGATATGAAACTTACCCATACCCATACCCGGCGGGCATCCATACCCATTGGGTGCCCAATAGGTAGATCAAATAGTACACATGTTATTCACAATTTCACATTCATCGATATAACATTTGATTAAAAAAATTATCTCAACTCAGTAACAGAGGTTCACAATCACATGACACACTCCACAGGTAAGGTACACGTGTCAGTATAAACAGCTAGGGTATGGATATATTAATGGGTAGGGTATGGGTACTACCCATGGATATAAAAATCGTCTCATACCCTGCTCATGTGGGTACGGTATCCGCGCGTACCCATATTCATGGGTAAAATTGTCATTCTTACACACCCTAGGGCTATGAGCACCTCTGAGATACTGAACCAACACAATATCTTGAGATCGACGAAATCACCATAAGCACCTTCATAGTCAACATAACACCCTTCCCGCTGAACAAACATCGCAATGCGACAATTCCTTCGTGGTTGGGCTAACCACATTGTCCGTCTGTACAAACCGAAGAAGTTAAGGTTGTCCTCCCTCATCAACAATCTTGATAAAATCACATATGTGAGCCATGTACCTGATCGTGAGTTTGAACAGAAAAAGTCAATTAAACAAGCAGATTGCCCGTCTTTTGCATGAGAGAGAGATTAAATTGTATCAAAATGAAAGGCACAATTTCTCATCCAAAATGATGATAATACGAAATACTTTCATATGCTGGCTAACAACACATATAGGAAGAAACCTATTTTCGTGTTGAATAAGGATAAGGGCCGAATTTGAGTGAGATGTTCCTATCAAAGATTACATTAGTAATTATTACAAAAATATATTTGAACCTCAAGTCGAAATTGATTTATGTCTATACGAGTAATATATGATATCCCGCATGTCTCGGAAGTGAAAATTAGTTTTTAACATCTATGTTATTAGGGAAGACATGGTTAATCAAGTAGCACCGATAGTGGCTACGCTATTAATTAGGTCTAAATACGTTTAGCACTAAACACTAGAGTGGCAGAGACCATTGGATTGATGCGGTTGAACTGATGAGGTATCTTCAATCTCTCAGACTTGCTTTTTTACATTAGATATGAATATAGATATGAATAGATAGAGATAGAGATAGAGATAGAGATAGAGATAGTATAGATATAGATATAGATTGTTGAATCCCCGTAACTCCCTATTTTTATATTAGTATAGATATAGATATAAATAGTGATAGAGATAGAGATGGAGATAGAGATAGAGATAGAGATAGGAAAATCCATCTCTGCACCGAGCTCATCTGCACCCGCGCCGACGAAAAAATCAAAACAAATACTAGAAAAATTAAAAAAATTCATTTTTCTGTGCGGTAGACAATTTGATGCGTGAGGTCCACTTCGATTTTCAAATCATTTGGATATCTGAGGAGCTCTCAGAAAAAAAGACAAATTTGGGGTTTGTAAAAATGTTTACTGTTCACGTACTGTTTTGGCCCGAGTTGTCTTTTTTGCTGAGAGCTGCTCAGATGTTCAAATGACTTGAAATTTGGAGCAGGCCTCATGCATCAAATTGTCTACCACACAGAAAATATTTAGAATTTGTTTGAATTTTTTATGAAGTTTTTTCTAACCGGATGCAAATGAGCCTGAGCACCGAAACACCCCACTCATAGCGATAGATATAAATAACCCACCCACGTCTTATAAGTAATTGAACCTGGCCTGTAAAGAAACAGGGCGTCTGAGTTGCACAAATTATCTTTCAACGTGCATACGAACAAGGGATATATGTCCACAATTTTTTAAATAGATTGGTAAATCTAACAATAATTTATAGATCTCACCAAAAATAATTTTGAAATGTGGATTAACCCAGTGCCTCTATAAATAACCTTGTAGTTTGCTTTTACTATCTCCGTTCCAAAATAATTGAAGTACCGAGTTTATCCCAAGTTAATGTCACATCTAAGATTTTTCCCAAATTTGGAATGTTTAAAAGTTTCACACGAAATTATTTTTCCTAGGAAACCCTATGTTTGTTTGCATTAGCTACATTTGACTAGGAATTGATTGAATAGGATAGGAATGTGGACCAGTTGAACTTTGGGAATTATTTAGAAACCCAAAATTATCATTTAGAGGATAATTATATGATTGTGAGAGATCTAGTGTGATTAATTGGGTTGGTTAAAAGCCCTGAGTAGAAGAAACAATAAAGGGGCAAGGTTTAGAAAATAAAAATAAACCCCCCAAATCAAGATGGCAACTCAAATAATTATGGTTGACACAAAGACAAATTCATTGGAATTCAAACAATAAGGGAAAACCACTTGAAAATGAAAATACGTCAATTATGATAATTAAACAAAGATTTAAATATGTGGTAGAAAATAATTGACCAAATTTCAAAATAAAATGTTCAACTTTCTCTTAATATTTCAAAATTAATTTAGAACAAGTTTTCCTTTGAAAATAAATTGAAATTCAGAACATATTGGAATTTAGAAAGAAACCGGAAACAAAAACATAAGAGGAAATAAAATAAAAACAGCCAGCCAGACCAGCACGGCCCAGCCTACTAGCGAGGCCCACCCAGCACAGGAAGCCCACTAGGCCACTTAGCGAAGTTGTATGCTGATGTCGCTTGAACTGCGTTGGTATTTCCCAAAAGAGGAAGGGATGATGCATCACAGATACGATAGGTATTTCTCTCAGTTATGCAACCAAGGTATCAATCCAATAGGAGAACCAATCAACACTATGTAAATGGTACTTGCACACAAAGAACAAATACTTGCAACCCGACGCTTATGAGGGGTTGATTCCTCTACGGTTAACAATGCCTGAAATTGTCAAGTTGACGGGATAAAATTTATGATAGATTGGATAAATAGATCTTGGTAAAACGTGAAATAAAAGATGCAAATAAATATTGCAGCAAAGTATTTTTGTGTTTTAGAATAGTAGATCTAAAAATAAAAGCGAATAAAAATAGTCTCAGAGCAAATATGACAAAAAGTAGACCCGAGGCCATAGATTTCACTAGTGACTTCTTTCAAGAAATAGCACACGATGGGTAAACAAATTACTGTTAGGCAATTGATAGAAGATCGAATAATTATGACGATATCCAGGCAATGATCATTATATAGGCATCACGTCCAAGATTAGTAGACCGACTCCTGGCTGCATCTACTACTATTACTCCACACATTGACCGCTATCCAGCATGCATCTAGTGTATTAAGTTCATGGAGACACAGAGTAATGCAATAAGAACGATGACATGATGTAGACGAGATCTATTCATGTAGGAATAACCCCCGTCTTGTCATCCTTAATAGCTACGATACATGCGTGTCTTGCTGCCCCTTCTATCACTAGGAAAGAACACCGCAAGATCAAACCCATCACAAAGCACCTCTTCCCATGGGAAGAAAAATCGATCTAGTTGGCATAACTAAACAGAAACATGAGGCTATAAGTAATCATGCATATAAGAGATCAAAGACTCAAATAACTTTCATGGATATATAGATTTGATCATAAACTCAAAGTTCATCGGATCCCAACAAACACACCGCAACAAATAGTTACATCAAATAGATATCACCACGAGACCATTGTATTGAGAATAAAAAGAGAGAGAGGAAGCCATCTTGATACTGCCTATGGACCCGTAGGTCTATGGTGAACTACTCACGCATCATCGGAGAGGCACCAATGAGGATGATGAACCCCTCCGTGATGGTGTCTAGATTGGATCTCGTGGTTCTGGAACTTGCGGCGGCTGGAACTGTGTTTCGTCGACTCCCCTAGTGTTTCTGAAATATTTGAGTATTTATAGGGCAAAGAAGTGGTGCGGGAGGCCACCGAGGTGGGCACAACCCATCTGGGCGCGCTTGGGCGTCCAGGCGTGCCCTGGTGGGTTTTCCCCCCTCGGGGCTCCCCTCTGGTACTTTGGCCCACTTGATGTCTTCTGGTCCAAAAAAATTCTACAAAAAGTTTCGCTGCGTTTGGACTCCGTTTGGTACTCGTATCCTGCGAAGTAAAAAACAAGCAAAAAACAATAACTGGCACTGGGCACTATGTCAATAGGTTAGTAACAAAAATGATATATAAAATGATTGTAAAACATCCAAGAATGATAATATAATAGCATGGAACAATAAAAATATATAGATATGTTGGAGACGTATCAGCATCCGCAAGCTTAATTCCTGCTCGTCCTCGAGTAGGTAAATGATAAAAACAGAATTTTTGATGTGGAATGCTGCCAGACATGTTCATCGCATATTCTTTTCTTTTGTAGCATGGACATTTGGACTTTTATATGGTTCAAAGCAATAGTCTAGTTTTGACATTAAGATTTCAATACTCAAGCATATCAACAAGCAACCATGTCTTTCAAAATATCAACAGTAAAGAAAGTTATCCCTAGCCCAACATGATCAATCATTGATCCATTCATGAAACACACTCGCATATTAACTACATCCAACGCTCAAGTATGATCATAGTGCTTCCTAGTTGGTGCTTTATAAGAGAAGATGGAGACTCAAATAAAAATAAAAATTGCATAAAGTAAATAGAAAGGCCCTTCACAGAGGGAAGTAGGGATTTGTAGAGGTGCGAGAGCTCAAAGCTAAAATTGAGAGATGAAATTTTTGAGAGGCATACTTTTCCCGTCAACGAAAACGACCGAGTAATTCCCAACATTTTCCATGCTAGATATATCATAGGCGGTTCCCAAGCAGAAAATAAAGTTTATTCCTTTTCCACCATTATTTCGCAATCCATGGCTAGCCATATCCACGGGTGCCTTCCATACCAACACTTTCCAAGGAATTTATTATTTGACAACATAAAGTAAATTTCTTTTTCATTTCGGGACTGGACATCCCTATTACCGTCGTACTCTCGTGCAAAGACATGTGAATAAACACTCATCTTGAGAATAACACATATAGCATGGAAAATATTGGCCACCCCCTGCCGCTTCATGAGCGGTACGAGTACACAAAAAGGAAAATCATTTTGAAAATTAGAGATGGCGGTTACAAATTTGCTTAGAACGGCACAGAAATACCGTATATAGGTAGGTATGGTGGACTCATATGGCAAAACTAGGTTTAAAGTTTTTGGATGCACATGTAGTATTTCTACTTAGTACAAGTGGATGCTAGCAAATAGATTGAGAAGCAACCAACTAAGAAACAAAAAATCACATAAGTGAGCATTAAGCATAACTAACACCGAATAATGCACCATAAGTAGGATGTAATTTCATTCCATAACTATTGACTTTCGTGCTTGCATAGGGAATCACAAACCTTAACACCAATATTCTTACTAAAGCACAATTACTCACCAACATGACTTACATATCACTATCATCATATCTCAAAACTATTACAAAGAATCAAGTTTATTTTATCCAATGATCTTCATGAAAGTTTTTACTATATCCCTGTTTAGTATCTATCACTTTGGGACTAGTTTCATATGTTGCTTTTTATAAGCTCAAACAAATTTAAGTGAAGAACATGAGCATAAAAGTTTTCTTCTCTCAAAATAATATAAGTGAAGCATGAGAGAATTTCGTTAAAAATTTACTAACTCTCAAATAAATCTAAGTGAAGCATGGGAGCATTTCTTCAAAACATATTAAAGCACCCCTTGCTCAAAAAGATATAAGTGAAGCACTAGAGCAATTCCATAGCTCAAAAAATTTAGGTGAAGCACATAGAGCTCTAACAAATCATAGCATAATTTTGGCTCTCTCAAATAGGTGTGTCCAGCAAGGATAGATGACACAAAATAAAAAGCAAAACAAGCAAAGACTCATATAATACAAGATGCTCCAAGCAAAACTCATATATGTGACGAATAAAAATATAGCTCCAAGTAAAATACCGATGGTCGTTAGAAGAAATAGGGGATGCCACTCAGGGCATCCCCAAGCTTAGTTGCGTGGTTCTCCTTGAATAATAACTTGGGGTGCCATGGGGCATCCCCAAGCTTTGGATCTTGCTACTCCTTATTCCTTTATCCATTGTGATCTCACCCAAAACTTGAAAACTTCAATCACACAAAATTCAACAAAAACCTTTGTGAGATCCGTTAGTATAACAAAGCAAATCACCAATCTAAGTACTGTTGCAAACCCTTTCATATTCTATTTTTGCATTATACCTACTGTATTCTAACTTTACCATGACTTGTACACCCGATACAATCCATAGATTCATCAAAATAAGCACACAACGCAAAGAAAACAGAATCTGTCAAAAACAGAATAGTCTGTAGTAATCTGAAAACTTTGTATACTTCTGTAACTCCAAAAATTCTGAAATATTAGGAAAACGTAGGAAATTTGTATATAAATATTGTGTACAAAAATCTGGATTTCATAGCGCATCTGTGAATTTTGAATATTATTTTACTGGGCGCAAAAGTTTCTGTTTTTCGACAAGATCAAATCAAGTATCACCAAACATGATCCCAAAGGCTTTACTTGACACAAACACTAATTAAAACATAAAAACACAATTATAACAGTATCATAATTGTGCAAACACTCAAGAACAGAAATAAAAAGGCAAAAATAAGATTTATTCATTGGGTTGCCTCCCAACAAGCGCTATCGTTTTATGCCCCTAGCTAGGCATAATGCGTAGATTCAAGTATTGTCATTTTTAGTTTTACATCCATGGGATGCCCTCATGATTGATTCATATGGTCGCTTAATTCTTGTTCTAAGGAAGTGTTCCATACCCTTTCTTAGTGGAAATTGAAATTTAATATTCCCTTCTTTCATATCAATCATGGCACTTATAGTGCGTAAAAATGGTCTGCCAATTATAATAGGACAAGACAGATTGCAATCAATATCAAGAACAATAAAATCTATGGGCACAAAATTCCTATTTGCAAGGATAAGAACATCATTAAATATTCCCATAGGCTTTTCAATAGTAGAATCCGCCAAGTGCAAATTAAGAGAACATTCTTCAATATCGGTAAGACCAAGCATATCACATAAAGATTTCAGAATTGTGGTAATACTAGCACCCAAATCATATAAAGCAAAACACTCATAATTTTTAATCTTGACTTTGATGGTAGATTCTCATTCATCATGTACTTTTCTAGGAATTGAGATCTCTAGTTCCAACTTTTCTTCTAAAGATTTCATCATGGCATCTACGATATGTTTAGTAAAATCTTTATTTTGTTCATAAGCATGGGGTGAATTTATCATGGATTGCAACAAAGAAATAAATTCAATCAAAGAGCAATTATCATAATTAAAGTCTTTGTAATCCAAAAGAGTGAGCACATCACTAGTTAAAGTTTTGACCTCTCCAAACCCACTTTAATCAATTTTCTCAACAAGATTTTCACCCTCCGAATTATCGGGACGCCTTCTAGCTAAAGTTGACTCTTCTTCACTCCCTTTATCATCAATTTTAATTTTACTAAATAAGGAATCAATAGAAGAAACACCAATCATTTTAAGATCTTCATCATTTTTATCCTCTAAAGAGATTGGTTTAGTGGCCATTTGATTTACTATGGTAGCCTGTGCATATGATATTTTGCCTAGCAAATTTTTATCAAAAGCACACTTAGATTGGAGATTACAAACTTCTCTACTAATATCATCAAGTTGTTTTATTATAGCATCTAACACAATATATAGAGTGTTCTTTAAGTTCCTCAGTAAAATGCTTATTATGCCCAGATTGTGTACTCATATATTCCTTGGTACTTTTTTCAATATCAAGAAAAATATTGGGGTAAGAAACATCATAGTACCTCCTTTGAGACATTGTGACTATGCAAACAAGATTGCACACGAAAACAGATATGACGAGAAAACGACAAACGAAAAAGAGGACGAATAAAGTGGGGAAAATTTTTGTGAAGTGGGGGAGATGAAAATAAGAGGCAAATGGAAAATAATGTAAATTGCAAGGAGGTGAGATTTGTGATTAGGAACCCGATAGATGTTGATGATATCTCCTTGGCAACGGCGCCAGAAATTTATTTTGATGTCGCTTGAACTACTTCGGGATTTCCATAAAGAGGAAGGGATGATACAACACAACTACGGTAGGTATTTCCCTCAGTTATGAAACCAAGGTATTAATCCAGTAGGAGAACCAAGCAACACTATGTAAACTGTACCTGCACAGAAAGAACAAATACTTGCAACCCGACGCTTATGAGGGGTTGTCAATCCCTCTACGGGTAACGGCGCCAGAAATTGTCAAGTTGACAGGATAAAATTTGTGGTAGATTGGCTAAATAGACTCGGTAAAATGCAAAATAAAATATGTAAATAAAAAGTGCAGCAAAGTATTTTCTGGTTTTTAGAATAATAGATCTGAAAACAAAAGCGAATAAAAATAGATCTCAAAGCAAATATGATAAACAGTAGACCCGGGGGCCGTTTTATAGTGGCTTCTCTCAAGAAATAGCACATGGTGGGTGAACAAATTACTATTGGGCAATTGATAGAAGATCAAATAATTATGACTATATCCAGGCAATGATCATTATATAGGCATCACGTCCAAGATTAGTAGACTGACTCATATATGCATCTACTACTATTAGTCCACACATCGACCGCTATCCAGCTTGCATCTAGTGTGTTAAGTTCATGGAGAAACAAAGTAATGCAATAAGAATGATGACATGATGTAGACGAGATCTATTCATGTAGGAATAGGCCCCATCTTGTTATCCTTAATAGCAACGATACATGCGTCTCTTGCTGCCCCTTCTATCACTCGAAAAGAACGCCGCAAGATCGAACCCATCGCAAAGCACCTCTTCCCATGGCAAGAAAAATCGATCTAGTTGGCCTAACTAAACCAAAGATTCGAAGAAGAAATACGAGGCTATAAGTAATCATGCATATAAAAGATCAAAGACTCAAATAACTTTCATGGATATATATATCTGATCATATCTATAATTTTTTTATTGTTCCATGCTGTTACATTATCATTCTTGGATGTTTTACAATCATTTTATAGTCACTTTATATCATTTTTTGGTACTAACCTATTGACATAGTGCCAAGTGCCAGTTCCTATTTTATGCATGTTTTTACATAGCAGGAAATCAAAACCAAACGGAGTCCAAACACAATGAAACTTTTTGTGGATTTTTTTAGGACCATAAGACATCCAATGGGCCAAAGAAGTGCCAAAGAGGGAGCCCGAGGTGAGCACACGACACTAGGGCGCGCCTGGAGGCCCAGGCGCGCCCTGGTGGGTTGTGCCCACCTCGGTGGCCTCCCGAACCGCCTCTTTGCTCTATAAATACCCCAATATTCCAGAAACCCTAGGGGAGTCAATGAAAATCAATTCCAGCCACCGCAAGTTCAAGAACCACCAGATCCAATCTAGACACCATCACACAGGGGTTCATCATGTACATTGGTGCCTCTTCGATGATGCATGGGTAGTTCTTTGTAGACCTATGGGTCCGTAGTTACTAGCTAGATGGATTCCTCTCTCTCGTTTGATTCTTAATACAATGGTCTCTTGGAGATCCATATGACGTAACTCTTTTTGCTGTGTTTGTTGGGATTCAATGAACTTTGAGTTTATGATCAGATCTATCTTTTTATCCATGAAAGTTATTTAAGTCTTCTTTTATCTCTTATATGCATGATTGCTTATAGCCTCGTATTTCTTCTCCGATATTTGGGATTTGTTTGGCCAACTTGATCTATTTATCTTGCAATGGGAAGAGGTGCTTTGTGATGGGTTCGATCTTACAGTTCATGGTCCCAGTGACATAAGGGGAACCGACACATATGTATCATTGCCATTAAGTATAACAAGATGGGGTCTATTTCTACATAAATAGATCTTGTCTATATCATGTCATCATTCTTATTGCATTACTCCGTTTATCCATGAACTTAATACACTAGATGCATGCTGGATAGCGGTCGATGTGTGGAGTAATAATAGTAGATGTAGGTAGGAGTCTGTCTACTAATCTTGGACATGATGCCTATATAATGATCATTGCCTGGATATCATATTGATTATTTGAAGTTCTAACAATTGCGCAATAGTAATTCATTTACCCACCGTTTGCTATTTTTCTCGAGAGAAGCCACTAGTGAAACCTATGGCCCTCGGGTCTCTTCTTTATTATATTTGCCTTTGCGATCTATTTTTATTTGCTTTTATTTTCATATCTATTAAACCAAAAATACAAAAATATCTTGGTGTACTTTATTTTAATCGAGATCTATTTATCCCATCTATCATATTTTTATCACGTCCATTTGCCAATTTCTAGTGCCATTACCCAAAAGGGATTGACAACCCCTTTAATACGCCGGGTTGCGAGTATTTGTTATTTGTGTGCAGGTGCCATTCACATAGTGTTGCGTGGTTCTCCTACTAGTTCGATAACCTTGGTCTCATCACTGAGGGAAATACCTACCGTTGCTGTGCTGCATCATCCCTTCCTCTTTGGAGAAATACCGATGCAGTTCAAGCAAACATCAAACGGAATTTCTGGCGCCGTTGTGGGGAGACATCATCAACATCTACCAGGTTCCTAATCACAAATCTCAACTCCTTGCAATTTACATTATTTGCCATTTGCCTTTCACTTTCCTCTCCCTCACTTCACAAAAAATGTCGTTTTATTTGCCCTCTTTCTCGTTCGCCGTTTTCTCTTCAGATCTACCCTTTGTTTGCAATCATGAGTGACTTTGGTATGGCTGAAATAGATGATGGCCTAACTCCTAAAATAGGATGATCTGGCAATCTAGATGCTAAAGCTTTTTTTTGGGGGCAAGGGAATGTTATAGGAAAAGAACGTATCCAAGAATTTTTCAATTGTGTTGGAAATTTAAGTATTGATGATGTTCATATACTTAAGAGGACTAAATCTTATGCAGAAGATATTTCAGCACTAGTTCTGAAATTTGAAAATAAATTTATCCGTACTCATCCTACTTTGCAAAGGTTGTTTTTTGAGTTGCCCGTTATAAAGAATCCCAAGGCTAAAAAGTTGGCCACTCTTGTTCTTATGAATGAATTTGATTACATAGTACGGGAAGCAAGGGGAATCTTTGATTTTTATGGTATGAATCATGAAAATCCGGTGCTAGATGAAATTCTTTATAATAGTGATTATGCAATAAGACATTTGCTTGGGGATAATCAATTTTTTTGTGACAAACTTAAAAAGGAAGTCCTTGTTTCAGATATAATCCAAGAAGTTTTTAATAATGTTAATCAACATTATTCTTGGATTGTTGCCAGAAACCAAAGAGGTTATGATGATAAGCAACTTGATAGTGCTGAGGTTTCCATGGATAATATATTTTATTTTGTTTTTACAAAACCTCATGACAAAAATACCTCTAAGGAAATTAAGGAGAAAGATAACAAAATGTAGATCCTTGTTTTATGCCTAGCTAGGGGCGTAAAACGGTAGCGCTTATTGGGAGACAACCCAATGAATAATTTTTTTCTCTTTTGCTTTCTGTTCTTGAGTGTTTGCACAATTATGCTACTTTTATGATTGTGTTTTTTGTGTTTTAATTAGTGTTTGTGCCAAGCAAAGCCTTTAGGAACATGTTGGGTCATAGTTGATTTGATCTTGCTGAAAAACAAAAACTTTTGCGCTCACGAAAATAATTATCTTTTTTTGACAGGAGCGTGATGAAATACCAATTCTTTTTGAAGAAGATTAATATAAAACTTTCTCACGTGGTCCTAATTTTTCAGAATTTTTGGAGTTACAGAAGTATTCAAAATATCCAAATTTCTATAGACTATTATGTTTTGACATATTCTGTTTTCTTTGCGATGTGTGCTTGTTTTGATGATTCTATTGTTTTCTTTGAAGAATTTTGGCCGTAGAAAAGTTGGAATGCAGTAGATATAATACAAGAATAAAATATGAATGGGTTTACAACAGTACTTATAGTAGTGATTTGTTTTCTTATACTAACGGATCCCATGAAGGTTTTGTTGAGTTTTGTGTGATTGAAGTTTTCAAGTTTTGGGTGATGTTAAGATGGATGAAGGAATAAGGAGTAAGAAGATCCTAACCTTGGGGATTCCCATGTCATCCTAAGCTATTATAAAAAGAGAAGCAAGAAACTGGGCTTGGGGATGCCCGAGTGGCATCCCCTCTTTCTTCTAACGACCATCGGTATTTTAGTCGGAACTATATTGTTATTCATCACATACTATGAGTTTTGCTTGAAGCGTCTTTTATGATATGAGTATTTGCTTGTTTTGCCTTTTGTTTTAAGTATTGAGTCCATGCTATACACACCTATTTGAGAGATCCAAAATTATGCCATGACTTGTTAGAATTGCTCTCTATGCTTCACTTAAATCTTTATGAGCTATGGAATCGCTCTAGTGCTTCACTTATATCTTTTTGAGCATGGTGTGCTTTGTTATTTTTAAAGAAATTCTCTCATGCTTCACTTAGATTTAATTGAGAGTTAGCAATTTTTTAAAGAAATTCTCTCTTGCTTCACTTAAATTAATTTGAGAGAAAGAAATATTATGTTCATGATCTTCACTTATATTTGTTTGAGCTCATCAAAAGCAACACATGAAAATTAGTTCCAAAGTGATAGATATCCAAGAAGGATATAATAAAAACTTTCATGAAGATTATTGGACAAAATAAACTTGATTCCTTGTAATAGTTTTGAGATATGATGATGTGATATGTGAGTCATGTTGATGAGTAATTATGCTTTAGTAAGAATATTGGTGTAAAGGTTTGTGATTCCCTATGCAAGCATGGAAGTCAATAGTTATGTAATGAAATTACATCCTACTTGTCGTGCATTATTCGGTGTTAATTATGCTTAATGCTCGCTTATAAGATTTTTCGTTTCTTGGTTGGTCGCTTCTCAATCTTTTGCTAGCCTTCATTTTGCACTAAGTATGATCACTACTCGTGCATTCAAAATCCTTTAAACCAGTTTTGCCACATGAGTCCACCATACCTACCTATATGTGGTATTTCTATGCAGTTCTAAGCAAATTTGTATGTGCCATCTCTAATTTTCAAAATAAAATTTTCTTTTGTGTGCTCGTACCACTCATGAAATGGTAGGGGGTGGCTAATATATTTTCATGCTAGATATGATATTCTCAGGATGAGTGTTTATTCACTTGTCGTTGCATGAGAGTAAGGCAAAGGTATTAGAGATGCCCAGTCCCGAAACAAAAAATGAATTTACTTTATGTTGTCAAATAATAAATTCCTTGGAAAGTGTTGGTATGGAAGGAACCCGTGGATACGACTAGCCATGAAAATTGAAAGTACGGTTGAAAAAGGAATAAACTTTAATTTCTGTTTGGGATCTGCCTATGATATATCTAGCATGGAAAGTATTGGGAACTACTTGATCATTCTCGTTGATAGGAAAATCATGCCTCCCAAAATGTCTTTATCTCTATCTCTTTTGCTTTGAGCTTTGGCACCTCTACAAATCCCTACTTCCCTCTACGAGGGCCTTTCTTTTACTTTATGCAATTTTTATTTTTAAGTTGAGTCTCCACCTTCTCTTATAAAGCACCAACTAAGGGGCATTATGATCATACTTGAGCATTGGGTGTAGCTAATATGCGAGTATATTTCATGAATGGATCAATGATTGAGCATAATGGGCTAGGGATGACTTATTGTAGCATTGATATTTTGAAAGACATGGTTGCTTGTTGTCATGCTTGAGTATTTAAGTCATCATGTCAAAACTAGACAATTGCTTTGAACCATATATAAAAGTCCAAATGTCCATGCTATAAAGAAACGAATATGAGATGAGCATGTTAGGCAGCATTCCACATCAAAAATTCTGTTTTTATCATTTACCTGCTTGAGGACGAGCATGAATTAAGCTTGGGGATGTTGATACATCTCCAATGTATCTATAATTTTTGATTGTTCCATGCTATTATATAATCATTCTTGGATGTTTTACAATCATTTTATATCATTTTTTGGTACTAACCTATTGACACAGTGCCAAGTGTCAGTTGTTGTTTTCTGCATGTTTTTACATCGCAGGAAATCAATTCCAAACGGAGTCCAAACGTAGCGAAACTTTTTGTCGATTTTTTGGGACAAGAAGACATCCAGTGGGCCAAAGAAATACCGAAGAGGGAGCCCGAGGTGAGCACAAGACACCAGGGCGGGTTGTGCCCACCTTGGTGGCCTCCCGAACCGCCTCTTTGCTCAATAAATACCCCAATATTCTAGAAACCCAAGGGGAGTCAATGAAAATCAATTCCAGTCGCTGCAAGTTCCAGAACCACCAGATCCAATCTAGACACCATCACAAAGGGGTTCATCATGTCCATTGGTGCCTCTCCGATGATGCATGAGTAGTTCTTTGTAGACCTACGGGTCTGTAGTTAGTAGCTAGATGGCTTCCTCTCTCTCATTTGATTCTCAATACAATGGTATCTTGGAGATCCATATGATGTAACTCATTTTGCAGTGTGTTTGTTGGGATACGACGAACTTTGAGTTTATGATCAGATCTATGTTTGTCGGTGCAACAAACACTGGGTTTGTTGACCATCTGTGCACAAGATCAAGATTGAAGCACCAGCTTAAGTCAGAGATTGAAGAACCAAGAGATTTGAAGAACCAACATGAAGCCTAGAAGGACTAAGATTGAGCCTATGAAGCAAGATATCGGCAAGAGAAGGGCCTCCCTTGCCGGGCAGACGAGCCCAGCAAGGGGCGAGGCCACCACCAGAAGCAAGCAACCGAGGCTCCCCGACAGAGCCTGCCGGGGTTTGCGGGGGCAGGACCGCCCCACCAACCACTCAAGCATGACTCATGTCGTCAATCAGTGTGGTGTCAAGCCGCAAGATGATTAAGTGGAAGCCATTCGCCACATGGCAGCCATTTCATATAGAGAAGCCTATAGATGACACCCGTCCTGCGACGTGTCAAGAGAGCAGGTGCGGAGTTAGCAAGATAGCCCAGCAGGCCTTGCCGGGCGCCAAGTGATGTGACACTAAGCGGCGCATTTAATGCACCCTGTCAGCCCCTAGAGTTAGGTATGATAGCACTATTTGCTATCATATCAGTGGATAATGACCACTTTGCCACTGTGGTGACCCCTAAATCTATAAAAGGAGGCCCATGGCACTCGTAGGAGGGGTTAGAAGGTTGGAAAGTTGACAACCCCAAGCCACCACACGCGCGTCGTCGCTGCGGCCCTAAGGCAAACCTTGCTGGGCAAGTGTACTACTAAAAGGACATGCGGTGCCCCCATGTGTGGTTTTGGCAATTGATGACATTCTCTATGGACTAATGGTTGCATTGAGTTATATTTGAAGGATCTGTCCATAGGCTTTTCTTGAAGTCCATGTGTTGGTTTCAAGGAGTTTATGAGTTGACCAAGGTGCTACTAAGGAATTATCGAAAGATTGGTCATGTGAGTGTTGAGCTTATTGCAAGCATGTCTTGAAGAAGAAGAGTGTGTCATTCATGTATACCTTCAAGACATCATCCAAATGAAGAGAGTTGGAAAGATTCAAGGTTTATCAAGACTAAGTCAACAGTGAATTATCCAAAGACATCATCCAAGGAGTTTATGAGTTGACCAAGGTGCTATTAAGGAATTATCCTAAGATTGGTCATGTGAGTGTTGAGCTTATTGCAAGCATGTCTTGAAGAAGAAGAGTGTGTGATCATTCATGTCAACCTTCAAGACATCATCCAAATGAAGAGAGTTGGAAAGATTCAAGGTTGATCAAGACTAAGTCAAGAGTGAATTATCCAAAGACATCATCCAAGGAGTTTATGAGTTGACCAAGGTGCTATTAAGGAATTATCCAAAGATTGGTCATCTGAGTGTTGAGCTTATTGCAATCATGTCTTAAAGAAGAAGAGTGTGTGATCATTCATGTCTACCTTCAAGACATCATCCAAATGAAGAGAGTTGGAAAGATTCAAGGTTGATCAAGACTAATTCAAGAGTGAATCAAGTTGATCAACACAAAAAGCATACAAGATGTACCGAGGGATCAAGTGATCCCATGGTATGGTAAGCATTGTCCATTACGCTTTGTGTACTAACCCATGGTATTCGTGAGAGTTCTTTGTGGGGTTAGGTTGCGGTGTGCAAGTTTAAGTAGAGCATCACGAAGAGATCATCCTTAAAGCATGCCATCCATTGTGCTGTCAATGGACTTGTGAAGATGTGCCAAAGAGCGACTCACCCATAGTAGAGTATGGGGCAATGAAGAAAGGTGGTACAACTTGAGGGAGTCAAGATCGTCATCATCTAGATTAAGTGGACTATGTGCAAGGAAAAGGTTTTCCCTTGATAGGTTCTCTATTTCACCGGTCTCACTGTGGTAGTTTGAAGACCGGGTTATAGGATCAATTGTTGTACTATCAAGGGGGGCTCTCAAGTGAGTAGCTTCATCGTATCGTTCCTAGAGAGCTCAAACCATTGCATGCTTGCATCATCTTTCTTGGTTCTTGTTTGGTTTTCTCCTTGTGAGATTTGGAGCTTATGGTCATCTTCTTGACAAGCTCGAGTTCATCGAAAACCGAGTTCACATGCTTCTTCTATTGCATTTTCAGCATTGGAGGTTTTACCAGTCTTATTCGAGGAAGGGTTCTCACCATTTTCTTATGGGCCTTTTCTTATTTCCTTCTTATTGTTATTTATATCAAGTTTGTGTTAGCCCTTGTCGCTAGCTTTCCAAGAAACTTGGTTTCGTTCAATTTGGAGTCCATGTGCAGAAGTTCTGTCAGTTTTGGTGTCCTTAAAAAGGTTGCAGTGGTACTACCGCTCATGGGAGTGGTACTACCGTTGGAGGGGATGTAATTTTTTTCTGCTTCGGACCAAAAACTTGTCATAAGTCCAGTGGTGGTAGGCACAGATGTATCTTTTTAGTACCGCTCGCAAGAAGTAGTACCGCTACCCTTTGAGGTAGTACCGCTACCCCTAGCGGTAGTACCGTGAGGTCGAACGGTAGTACCGCTCTGTGCGAGTTGTGAGCATAACAATTGTATTTTCCCCTCCTATAAAAGGGGGTCTTCTTCCCCAATGAACCTTATCCTTTGAGCTCGTGTTCTTCCCCCATTGTTGACCTTCTTTGAGCTTGCTATCTCTCAATCCCTCCATGGATTCTTGCTAGTTGTTGGGGGAAAAGATAGAGGAGATCTAGATCCACATTTACACCAATCACTTTCTCCTCTATGTGAGGGGAACCCCTTGGATCTAGATCTTGGAGTTCTTGGTGTTCTCCTTCTTGTTCTTCCTCCCATTTCCCTCCCTAGAATTAGTTGTTTTGGTGGGATTTGGGAGAGAAGGACTTGGGCACTCCGTGTGCCCTTGCCATTGCATTTGGTGCATAGGTTTGAGTTCTCCACGGTGATACGTGGAAGTTACAAGTTGAGAAGCTTATTACTCTTGTGTTCTTGGTGCCCTTGAGCTTGTTCCTCTTGGGTGCTTGGGCGCCCTAGACAGTTGGTGGTGTTCGGAGCTCAATCACTGTGGTGTAAAGCTCCAGGCAAGCGTCGGGGTCTCCAATTAGGTTGTGGAGATCGCCCCGAGCAATTTTACGGGTTCCAGTGCCCGCCCCCAACGGTTGCCAAAGTGTATGGGTTCGGTGACCACCCCCAAGGGTTGCCATTTGTATGGGTTCGGTGACCGCCCTCAAGGGTCCCTTAGTGGAATCATGGCATCTTGCATTGTGCGAGTGTGTGAGGAGATTACGGTGGCCCTAGTGGCTTCTTGGGGAGCATTGTGCCTCCACACCGCTCCAAACGGAGATTAGCATCCGCAAGGGTGTGAACTTCGGGATACATCGTCATCTCCGCGTGCCTCAGTTATCTCTTACCCGAGCCCTTTACTTATGCACTTTACTTTATGATAGCCATATTGTTTCTTCTCATATATCTTGCTATCACTTTGTTTTTTATCTTGCTTAGCATAAGTTGTTGGTGCACATAGGTGATCCTAGTTGTTGTAGGTTTTGTGCTTGACAAATTAACTGCTAGGTTTATTCCGCATTTGTTCAAGCCTAAACCATAATTGTTTTAAAGCGCCTATTTACCCCCCTCTAGGTGACATCCTCGATCTTTCAATTGGTATCAGAGCCACGTCTCTCTTTATTAGGCTTTACCGCCTAGAGAGTAAAGATGTCGACTAGGGGATTAGGATTCTCTGACACTCTTAGTTTTGATGGCACAAATTTTGATGTTTGGGTAATTCGCATGCTTAATCTCTTTAGGGTCATGGACCCAAATTTAGAGCGAATTGTAGATATGGGTTTCCCCCTCCAAAGGATCCCCAAAGATTATCTTTAGAGGATGAGAAAAACTCTTATCTCAATGCTCAAGCTTCTAATGTGCTTTTCGATGCTTTGAGCAATGTAGTTATATTTCAACTCATGTCGTTCCGGGATGCTCATGAGTTGTGGACAAAGCTTCAAGATAAATATGGTGTGTCCAAGATTTGTGCGGATGATTGTTCTCCCTCCACCTCTGGCAGTGTTGCCTTCTCAACTTCTTCTTCTTCACCTACATGTGGGTTGCCACAAGGTAATGTTATGGTGAGTAGTGTTGGTCATTGCAATGATGATAGTGTGCTTATCGTTGATGACTATTCATCACTATCTTGTTGCCATACTCCATCTTTGTACTTTAACACTTCATCCACCTTACATGTTTCACATGCTTGTGTTGATAGTCCGTGCATATCATGTAGAAATGGCTTGACTAAATCTCATAATGATATGCTTGCTATATATTGTTGCCATGATAAAAATGCATGTATTTCCTCGAGTTGTTGTGCTAACAATGTAGAGGAAACCCAACACTCCATGGAATAAGATGTGGTCTCAAATGGTGCTTCAAGGGATCCTACATCATCATCTATTGCTTTATGCCTTATGGCTAAGGCTTCAAAGGTATCTCCTACTTTTAACCCCAATATGTCTCTTGATGATGATGTTAATGCTAATGATGATGAGGATAATGATGAAGAGAATGATAATGTTGCCTCCTTAAAAATTAAGGGGGAAATGATTTTTAAAGATCTTCATAAAAATAAAATTGCTCGTTCCAACTTCATGGAAATCATGTCCATTGCCATTGAGGGCAAGAAATATATTGAGGAGTTGGAATCTCATCTCCAGGAGCATGAGGTCACCATTGAAAAATGGAAGGTCATGAGCGTGATTACGCTAATGAGATTGTGGACCTCTCTCAAGCTCTTGAACTTGAACAAACCACCAAGGAATCTCTTGAGGAGACTTTTGCTCTAGAATTATCTAGAGTGAAGGAATCTCATGATAGAGCTCTTGAGGTGGCCAATGATTTTGAAACTAAAAATTAGAAGCTTGAAGTTGCACATGCTAAACTTCTTAAGGACTTTGGGCACCTCAAAAATGGCTCAAGGGTCATTAAGAGTGAGCTGATCGAACTCACCGAGTCTCATGCACAACTTAAAGCTTCATATTCAGAAGAGCTTGCCAAGTTGCCTTCTCCTCTTGCTATTATTGATTATTCTTGTGCTAGTAACTCTATTACTTGTGAAGCATCCATTTTTAAGGAGAATGTCGAGCTTCGGGCTCAACTTGAGTTGCTATCTAGCAATTATGGGAAATTGGAAGAAATCAATGAAAATCTCTCAAGCTCTCATGATGATCTTCTAGTATCCCATAATGTGCGAAAGATAGCTCATGAGGCCATGATTGCTAAGGTAACATCTAGTGAGCCTCATGTGGATACTAGCACTACTTTTAGTCAAAATGCTATATTGCCTTGTGCTAGTCCTCGTGATTCATCCATGCGTAACATTGGTACATCTTGTGATGAATTGCTTTCATTGCCTTGTTGCTATAACGATGAAGCTTATACTTCCTCTAGTGCTTGTGTTGAGACTAACCATGTAGAGGAAATTAAAGAGCTCAAGGCCCAAGTCACTTCTTTGAAGAAAGACTTAGAAAAGTGTCATGAAGGGAAATCCACACTCAACAATATCTTGAGTGTGCAAAAATCCCCCAATGACAAAGGTGGACTTGGATTCAACTCCAATAAGAAGAAGAAGTCCAAGATGAACAAGAAGAAGGGCCAAGAACAAGTCAAGAATTCAGCCAAGATTGTTTGCTTCAAGTGCAAAATTGAAGGGCATCATGTTAGATCTTGCCCATTGAAGAAGAAGGCCATTAGTGACAATAAACAAGGGAAGCGGCCACAAGTTCATTCTCATGCTCAACCTCAAGTTGAAGAAAGGCCTCTTCCTAAGAAAACTCAAGCTAATGCTTATCAAGGTGAGAAATCAAGTGAGAAGAAAGTGAAGAGTAGATGTTGCTACCTATGTCGTGAGAAAGGTCACCTCGCTTCTTCATGCACTAGTGGTAACTTATCCAACCCAATTATTATTGATGATATCTATTCTCTTGGGAAGGATAAGGTTGGCAATGTGTTTGCCAAGTTTGTTGGTACTCAAAGTGGTTTCAAGCAAAGAACCATTTGGGTTGGCAAGCCTATTGTGAATAACCTCTTAGTACCCAACTTGGTTGGGGACCAACAAGCTCAAACTTGATCAATAGGTGTCTTTGGAAGGCTTTGGAGACTTGGCTACACTATGAAGAATTAAGGGGACTTCATCATTCTTATTGTCTCAAGCCAAGCCAATTGGGTTATCAAGTTTCTATCTTATATCCAATGTGCCTCCTTGCGGTAACTTGTACTTAATGTGTTTACATTGAAAGTTACTTGCCCCTTTGCATGTGTTTGTTTTGTTCCTTGCATGTGTTTATATATGTTGTGCCTCCAATTTTCTTATCTTGAGAAATCAAGTATGTGTATGTTGGTTTGCACATCATGTACATGTGTGTCGTACGTTGAGCCCTTGTAAATCTTGTTTGTATCTTAGTTGGATCTTGTGAGAGATTAATGTAATATCCCATTGTGGGGGAGTGATGTGCCTTGTGCACCTCACAATCCTATAAATGTGTGTACATGAGGAATACCATCTAGTATTGATGTTACAAGTTTATCTAGTCGCTATGTTGTATGTCTTCTCATGAGAAATTCAAATTCTAAATAGTCCATTAATTATCTCTTGTTGGGTTCTTATTGCCTCTTGTGAAGTTTTCTTTGGTATCATATTATGGGGGAGTAATGTGCTATGTGCAAATTACTAGCCTATAGAATGTGTACATTTGAGATATTGTCACCTAGAATTGATATTGCAAATTATCTTGTTCCTAGGTGGCATGTTAGCTCTACAAGTTGCAATTTGCTTTTGTATTTGGTGTGAAGATGATGATGGATATCTTTGAAATCTACCACCGGGAATCATATCCAACTACTTCTTGTCTCTTGACAGTTGGCAATCATTTGTGTGGTAGAAATTATTGATCATCTTTACATTGGCCTTTGCTTTTATTTGCCTTATCTCTTGCCTAGGATTGTGTCAACTCCCATTGTATTCCATACCACTTGTGGATCTTGTTATTTCCTTGAACTTGTCTACTGTTTGTATAGATATAGTGAAAGTGGTGATCCTATCTTGTGCTTTTTGTATTCAAATGCAAATTCTCTATAATGCACAATGCTTGGGGGAGCTATTCTTTTTCTTAGAACACTCACATCGTGATCCTTATCAAGTGTGTGTTGGTGGAATGCAAACCGTTTCTTTTTGGTACTTTGTGCCACCATGAAACTTTGTAGAGCACTTGGTTTGTTTGGAACCATTCTCTATTTTGGGACTTTGACATCTTTCTTTTCGCGTGTATCAATGGACATCTCATTCCTTGATGTATCTTTCAGTTGATATCCTCCAAGCTATGATTTATTCATTTGGTATCTTTTCTTCACTTGGTATTTATTTGTCAATTGGTATCGGTTCTTGAGAGTCTTGAGCATGCATATTAACTTCATGTAGTATATCTGGCATGCTTTCTTTCTTCGACCCAATATATAGGGGAAACTCCACCAAGTCTCAAATTGGATGTGATGTGCATGACATTCATTTTCATATCTATATGCACATATTCATGTGGAGTTTGTCCTATGTATTGTTGGTTCTCTAACTCTTTGGTCCCAATGAGTTTGGGTACCATTTTGTTTGTGTTGTTGTTCTAGGAACAATTGGAGATACATTGGATGCTCGACTCACTCACAAGGAAGGTGGTGTCATCATGTGCTTATTGGAGTCAAGATAGGATGTTCAATGAACTACTATCTAGTACCTTCAATTGGCATCTTCTGCATCCTTAAAAATGCGATCTCGGTAACAAGTATCTGTTCATGCTTTCCTCTCTTGCATTCAACCTTGTTGTAAGTGCATCTAGTGCCCCTTAGTGATTTCGGTGTATTTAAGACTTATAGGTTAAGGGACTAATGTGTTTATGAGTGTACACAGGTCCATAAGTCTATGAGGAGTTTGATATTTACACAGATAGTCGACCCCTAAAAATGAAGTTCTTCGACTGAAGACTATGGATTTCTGAAGACTGAAGATGAAGAAATTGGTGCAATCCTGAAGACTTGGTATTCATTCGAGGAACATGAAGCATGAAGACTTTTGTTTTTGTAGTTTCATTTTCTCTTTCTTGAGTCATAGGAAACACCGTACTGTTAAAGGGGGTCGAGGAAATACTAAGGAAATTTTTTCAAGTGATGCTCAACTCAAATCCTACACCTACCAATCCCTTCGAGTGAAGCCATTGGAAATCTCACACAGCTCAGTCAATTTCTTCAGTGACAGAGACGAAGTTCTTCTGGTCTCTGAGGAATTTGTTCTGACTAAGGAGTTAGGAATTTGCCAGTGCGGATTGCCTACACAGTTAGGAACATGATAGCCCTGAGGAATTTGATACTCAAAATTCCGACCGTTGCTGTGCTATGCACCAGCTGTCCCAAAATATGTACCCACCTAACGGTCATATCATTGAAGGGCATTTATGTCTTATCATGTCGGGCTGCTCCCTAGGCTATAAATAGCCACCCCGTACAACCACTAGTTGGTTGGCTACTCTGAGAGAAACTGACACTTGTCATTTGAGAGCATCCCATCCTCCGAGGACTTTGAGTGAAAATCATCAAGTGAGGAAAACCCAAACCCAAACACCTACAAACCCCAAGTGATTGAGCATCACTAAAGAGATTGATCCTGCGTGGATCCGACGCTTGTTACCTTTGAAGACTGTGCATCTTCCATACAGTTAGGCGTCATGGTCTAGAGCATCCAAGAGAAATTGTGGATCGCCGAGTGACCAAGTCTGTGAAGGTTTGGAAGTCACCTGAAGACTTACCATGAGTGATTGGGCGAGGTCTGTTTGACCTTAGCTCAAGGGGAATACGATGAGGACTGAGTGTCCTGAGCTGCGTGTTCAGGACTGGGTGTTCGGGACTGTGTGTCCTCAGGTTTAAATACCTAGCCGCCCTAACCAGACATACAACTGTCACAGTAGTTGGAACTGGTCTACCAAATCATTGTCTTCACCAAGCTAACCGATTCCATTTCCTCAACCCTTCCATTTCCTCATTTCTGTGTTGTGTGCTTGTTCTTATCTGTTTGAAGACTTTGACTGAAGACTTTCTCTATTTCCCCAGTTCAATTTCTTCAGTCTGTTTGTCTTATCCTGTGTTATCTTGTGTTTACGCTTTCTATACTCTGTACTTGTTTTCATTTCATCATGAAGACCATGCTCAGGAACTGTTATGTTTACTTCTGAGTACTTATTCCGCTGCAAGTAGTTCTTCACTCATGAATTTCCTTACCCGCAAATTCCTCAATGAAGAATTCATAAAAATCGCCTATTCACCCAACCCTCTAGTCAATATAACACACTTTCAATTGGTATCAGAGCAAGGTACTCCCTTGTTCTGTGTGATTTTGGTTTAACCACCTGGAGTTTTAGTTATGTCGACCACATGAATGAAGACTGTGACTTGCCCCATCTTTGATGGTCATGCTTATCCCAAGTGGAAGGCCGTGATGAAGAAGCGCCTCATGGCGATGAACAGCGAACTCTGGACCGTCACCGAGATTGGTCTTACTGACCTATGCAAGATGGCGGAGGCTGATGATATTCGCAAATACACACTTCTCAACCTCACGGCAAAGGCCATCATCTGCTCTAGCTTGTCACAAAATCAGTTCAGGAATGTTATGCATCTCAACCATGCAAAACTCATCTGGGACCGACTCTCTGAGGTCTATGAAGGTCATCGATCTCATCATGATCCCTGGTTCGAAGAATTCATAGAATCACGCAAGGCTATGACTTTCAATCCAGAGTCATCATCCTCTGCACCATGCCTTATGGCAAAAGGTGCCAAGGTAACTGACTGCTGCTTATCCGAGTCAAGTGATGATGAATCTGGTGATGAATTTGGGCCTAGTTATGTCAAACTTGCTTCCCTTGCCACTAAACAACAAAGAGCTTTGGAAAAAGTTCAATACATGCTGGATAAAAGTGATGATATGCTAGGTGAAGAAATGGATCAGTCGAAAGCTTTGGCTGATAGTCTTCAGAGACTTCAGTCTAAGTTTGACACCCTTCAAAGTGATCATAACACTCTCTTATCTGATCATGAGAAGCTTTCTTACGAATTTCTTCAAAGAAAGCAAGATCTTGAGCAGTTAAGAGTGAGTTATGAAGATCTTTAGAAGGAGCGTGATTCATCACTTGCTCAACAGATCAGCGCTACTCAGGATGAATTTGTTCCTCCATGTTTGAAGTGCATTGAACATGAAACTGCTAATTCTTCACCCGAATGCTCAAATACTTCCATTGCTGCAAATTCTTCAACTGACTCTGCTATCACTAATTCCTCATCCGAGGACATTGCTAGTATCACTAATGATGCAGGGCTGAAGGAATTGTATATGACATGCATGTACAAAAGCCTCAAAGGGCATCAGGCTCTTTGTGACGTGCTTAAAAAGCAGATCCTCAATAGGAACCCTAGGAAAGAGGGTATTGCCTTTGAGAGGAAAATCAATGATGATGGGACCTACTTGAAACCTGAGCAGTATCCCAAAACCTCATGGGTTGCTGCAAAGGGACCTTCAGTGGATCCATCTACTTTATCTGGCTTTACATGTGAATCTTCATAATCTTCTGATGAGTCCATTGACTCTAATTATAAACTGTTCAAAAATCAGAATGGTGAAGTATTTGCTAGATATGTTGGCACTAACTGCAGGAACGGTCCTCCTATGAAGAAAATCTGGGTTCCCAAAAGATGCCTTGAAAATCTTCAGGTGAATATCATCATGACGCCACCTGTGAAGAATAGGAACCCCAGATCAAATTCTTCATATGGACCAAATTCTTCATATGGATCCAAGTCCTCATACGGACCAAACTCCTCACATGGATCATATTCCTCAAAAGGATCAAAGTCCTCATATGAACATCATCGTGCTAACCCGTCTGTTTCGCAGGGAAGATCTAAGGATTATGGATATGTGCATTATTCTTCAAATCATTATGTTCATAAGTCCTCGAAGAATTTCTCTGCTTACTCTTATGCTTACCCTAACCACTCTTATGTGAAACGAAGTGGATTGGCATCTATGCCACCTTTCTCTTATGGAGCTCACAGAATGATGAAATCTTTGCCACCCCTTCAGATATGGGTGGTGAAGAAAAAGAACTAATCTCTTATGCAGGGTCAGGTCTCCAGACGAACTTAATCGTCTAAAGAATTTGCTGGAGACCTGAATATGCTTGAAAGGACGCAAGCTAATCATGAAGAAATGAATTTTCATTTCTCACGTCCTCATTCTGCTTTACCTGTTTTATTGCTTGATGAAATTGATCTGGTGAAATTGATAACATATTCTTCATTGGTGAAGTATATGAGTTCGTAAGTTGCATTAATTCATCTACAGGATGATCCACCCAAAGCCATTGAGTGGGTCCTCGATAGTGGATGTACAAATCACATGACTGGTGACATGAGCTTATTGATGGACACTGCTTTATCTCCATCACATCTGAAGCATATCACCTACGCCGACAAAGGCAAAAGCAAGGTATTGGGTCTAGGTAAGATTGCAATCTCAAAGGATCGACACATGGACAAAGTCATGCTTGTCGAGTCCTTAGGATTCAACCTCATGTCTGTCTCAATGCTTTGTGATCTTGATATGGTGGTTGTCTTTGGCAAGTATCATTGTGTTGTGATCATGGAAACTAACAATTCCAAAGTCTTCGAAGGCTTTAGGAGAGGAGATTTGTATATTGTTGATTTCTCTATAGGACCACAACCTGCTACATGTCTTCTTGCAAAAGCTTCAGAAGGCTGGGTATGGCATCGATGACTTGGTCATGCTGGCATGAGGAATCTACACACGATCGCGAAGAAGAAGCATGTCATTGGCATTGAAAATGTCAAATTCCTCAAGGATCACTTATGTGGAGCCTGTGAAGCTGCAAAGATGACCAAGGACAAGCATCCAACAAAGACTATCATGACTACTACTCGACCATTTGAATTGCTTCACATGGATCTCTTTGGCCCTACTCACTATGCCACATTTACCAATGCTGCATCTTTATATGGCTTTGTCATTGTTGATGATTACTCTCGATATACATGGGTCCATATTATCACTTACAAAACTAAAGTGCAGGAAGTCTTCAAACGATTTTCCTCGAGGGCTTCAACTAACTTTAGTGTGAAGATCAAGCACATCAGGAGTGATAATGGAACCGAGTTCAAGAACACTGGTCTTGATGACTATCTTGATGAACTTGGTATTACTCATGAGTTATCTGCTCCTTATACTCCTCAGAAAAATGGCGTCGTGGAGCACAAGAACAGGACTCTTGTTGAGACGGCCCGCACTATGCTTGATGAGTACAAGACACCTCCTCGCTTCTGGCCTGAGGCAATTGATACTGCGTGCCACATCATCAACAGGGTATATCTTCACAAATTCTTCAAGAAGACAACATATGAACTTCTCACTGACAAGAAACCCAATGTGAGTTATTTCAAAGTCTTCGGTGCTAAATGTTGGATTAGAGATCCTCATCACAGTTCTAAATTTGCACCGAAAGCACATGAAGGTTTTATGCTCGGTTATAGTAAGGACTCGCACACCTACAGAGTCTTCAACACCTGTCATCACAAGGTTGTTGAAACTGTAGATGTGCGGTTCGATGAGACTAATGGCTCGCAAAGAGAGCACCTACCTCCTGTGACAGATGAAATACGTACCTCCTGAGGAATCTATTAAGTTAAAGGCTACAGAGGATGCCATTCCTACTGAAGAATCTTTTGAAGAAGTTATTCCAGAACATGAACAATGTCATGCTGATGCACCTAAGGAAAATGGTGCTGAAGAAAATGCTGATCAAATTCCTCAACGTCAACCCACTCATCCTCGCGTTGCAAATGAAGTGCAAATTGAGAAAACCATCAGCGACATCAACATTCCAGGTCCTCTCACACGCTCAAGAGCTTCACATTTATCTAACTTTTGTGGGCACTTTGCTTTCGTCTCTATCACAGAGCCCACTAAGGTAGATGAAGCATTTCTGGAGCCTGAGTGGATTCAAGCTATGCAAGAGGAATTACATCAATTCGAGCTCAACAACGTCTGTGAACTGGTCAAACATCCAGATCCTCGCAAGCGCAATATCATCGACACAAAGTGGATCTACCGCAACAAGCAAGATGAAAATGGCCTTGTGGTGAGGAATAAGGCATGGCTTGTAGCTCAAGGCTACACATAGGTTGAAGGAATTGATTTCGATGAAACTTTTGCACCTATTGCTAGACTTGAAGCTATTCGCATATTACTTGCTTATGCTAGCCATCATGATATCACTTTATATCAAATGGATGTGAAAAGTTGATAACCCACAAGTATAGGGGATCGCAACAGTTTTCGAGGGTAGAGTATTCAACCCAAATTTGTTGATTCGACACAAGGGGAGCAAAAGAATATTCTCAAGTATTAGCAGCTGAGTTGTCAATTCAACCACACCTGGAAACTTAATATCTGCAGCAAAGTGTTTAGTAGCAAAGTAATATGATAGTACTGGTATTGGTAGCAAAAAGTAACAGTAGTAAAAGCAATGTTTTTGGTATTTTGTAGTGATGATAGCAATAGCAACGGGAAAGTAAATAAGCGAAGAACAATATATGGAAAGCTCGTAGGCAATGGATCAGTGATGGAGAATTATGCCGGATGCGGTTCATCATGTAACAGTCATAACCTAGGGTGACACAGAACTAGCTCCAGTTCATTGATATAATGTAGGCATGTATTCCAATATAGTCATACGTGCTTATGGAAAAGAACTTGCATGACATCTTTTGTCCTACCCTCCCGTGGCAGCGGGGTCCTTACGGAAACTAAGGGATATTAAGGCCTCCTTTTAATAGAGAACCGGAACAAAGCATTAACACATAGTGAATACATGAACTCCTCAAACTACGGTCATCACCGGTAAGTATCCCGATTATTGTCACTTCGGGGTTAACGGATCATAACACATAATAGGTGACTATAGACTTGCAAGATAGGATCAAGAACACTCATATATTGATGAAAACATAATAGGTTCAGATCTGAAATCATGGCACTCGGGCCCTAGTGACAAGCATTAAGCATAGCAAAGTCATAGCAACATCAATCTCAGAACATAGTGGACACTAGGGATCAAACCCTAACAAAACTAACTCGATTACATGATAGATCCCATCCAACCCATCACCGTCCAGCAAGCCTACGATGGAATTACTCACGCACGGCGGTGAGCATCATGAAATTGGTGATGGAGGATGGTTGATGATGACGATGGCGACGGATTCCCCTCTCCGGAGCCCCGAACGGACTCCAGATCAGCCCTCCCGAGAGGTTTTAGGGCTTGGCGGCGGCTCCGTATCGTAAAACGCGATGATTTCTTCTCTCTGATTTTTTCTCCCCGAAACACAATATATGGAGTTGGAGTTGGAGTCGGAGAGGCAACAGGGGGCCCACGAGGTAGGGGGCGCGCCCTAGGGGGCAGGGCGCCCCCACCCTCGTGGAGAGGTGGTGGGCCCCCTGGCCTTCATCTTTTGCAGGTATTTTTCTTATTTTCTGAAAAGTGGCTCCGTGAAGTTTCAGGTCATTCCGAGAACGTTTGCTCCTGCACATAAATAACACCATGGTAATTCTGCTGAAAACAGCGTCAGTCCGGGTTAGTTCCATTCAAATCATGCAAGTTAGAGTCCAAAACAAGGGCAAAAGTGTTTGGAAAAGTAGATACGTTGGAGACGTATCAACTCCCCCAAGCTTAAACCTTTGCTTGTCCTCAAGCAATTCAGTTGACAAACTGAAAGTGATAAAGAAAAACTTTTACAAACTCTGTTTGCTCTTGTTGTTGTAAATATGTAAAGCCAGCATTCAAGTTTTCAGCAAAGATTATAACTAACCACATTCACAATAACGCATAGGTCTCAAGTTTACTCATATCAATAGCATAATCAACTAGCGAGCCATAATAATAAATCTCGGATGACAACACTTTCTCAAAACAATCATAATATGATATAACAAGATGGTATCTCGCTAGCCCTTTCTGAGACCGCAAAACATAAATGCAGAGCACCTTTAAAGACCAAGGACTGACTAGACATTGTAATTCATGGTAAAAGAGATCCAGTCAAGTCATACTCAATGTAAACTAACAGTAATGAATGCAAATGACAGCGGTGCTCTCCAACTGGTGCTTTTTAATAAGAGGATGATGACTCAGCATAAAAGTAAATAGATAGGCCCTTCGCAGAGGGAAGCAGGGATTTGTAGAGGTGCCAGAGCTCGGTTTTGAAACAGAGGTGAATAATATTTTGAGCGGTATACTTTCATTGTCAACATAACAACCAAGAGATGGCGATATCTTCCATGCTACACACATTATAGGCGGTTCCCAAACAGAATGGTAAAGTTTATACTCCCCCTTCCACCAACAAGCATCAATCCATGGCTTGCTCGAAACAACGAGTGCCTCCAACTAACAAGAGTCCCAGGGGGAGTTTTGTTTGCAATTATTTTGATTTAGTTTGCATAAAGCATGGGACTGGGCATCCCGGTGACCAGCCATTTATCTCGTGAGTGAGGAGCGGAGTCCACTCCTCTTGAGAATAACCCGCCTAACATGGAAGATACAGACAACCCTAGTTGATACATGAGCTATTCGAGCATACAAAACAGGATATTTATTTGAAGGTTTAGAGTTTGGCACATACAAATTTACTTGGAACGGCAGGTAGATACCGTATATAGGTAGGTATAGTGGACTCATGTGGAATAACTTTGGGGTTTAAGGAGTTGGATGCACAAGCAGTATTCCCGCTTAGTACAGGTGAAGGCTAGCAAAAGACTGGGAAGCGACCAGCTAGAGAGCGACAACAGTCATGAACATGCATTAAAATTAATCAACACCGAATGCAAGCATGAGTAGGATATAATCCACCATGAACATAAATATCGTGAAGGCTATGTTGATTTTGTTTCAACTACATGCGTGAACATGCGCCAAGTCAAGTCACTTAAATCATTCAGAGGAGGATACCACCCTATCATACCACATCATAACTATCTCAATAGCATGTTGGCACGCAAGGTAAACCATTATAACTCATAGCTAATCAAGCATGGCACAAGAAACTATGATCTCTAGTTGTCATTGCAAACATGTTTATTCATAATAGGCTAAATCAGGAACGATGAACTAATCATATTTACAAAAACAAAAGAGGTCGAGTTCATACGAGCCTTTCTCATCTCAGTCAGTCCATCATATATCATCATAATTGCCTTTCACTTGCACGACCGAATGATGTGAATAATAATAATAGTGCACGTGCATTGGACTAAGCTGGAATCTGCAGGCATTCAATAAACAGGAGAAGACAAGGCAGTATGGGCTCTTTTGTCAGATCAACAATAATGCATATACGAGCCACTTCAACAATTTAATTATGGTCTTCTCCTATCGACCCCCAAAGAAAAGAAAAGAAATAAAACTATTTACACGGGAAAGCTCCCAACAAGCAAAAGAAGAACATGAAATCTTTTTGGGTTTTCTTTTTAATTACTACTACAAGCATGGAAATTAAACTGGTCAAAAGCTACAACTATTTTTTTGGTTTTTCTTAAGGTTTATTAAACACACAAGAAGAAAGCTTAAAAGGAAATTAAACTAGCATGGATGATACAATGAAAAAGTATGAGCACTGACATCTAGCAATGAGTGTGTGAACATAAATGTAATGTCGGTGGGAAATACGTACTCCCCCAAGCTTAGGCTTTTGGCCTAAGTTGGTCTATGACCACGGCTGCCTGGCGGATATCCATAATAGTAGTTGGGTCGTACTGAGAAGAAGAAGAGGAAGACTCCGATTGCCACTGACTGACAATCATCTCCGGATCCCACTGTTAATTAGACTGTCGTGAAGGATCAACTTGTAGTTCCAGCTCTGGCTCCTCGGCTGGTGCAGGGTTCTGGTAGGCGTGAATAGCCTTCAACGGAACAAGGTACGTGCCTGAAGATAAATCAAACAAAGAAGGAGCAGGCAGGGTAATAGTCTCAGGATGATGTTTATTAAAGAACAATTGATATTTAAGCTCTCCTTCCCTATTCTTAACAATAAAATCATGTGCCACCATACTTTTATAATCTAGATAAACACGAGGCAGCACCTTTTCTTCCTTCTCAAAATGCCTAATAGGTATGTTAAAATGTGCAGCTAGGCGTGAAGCATAGATGCCTCCAAAGATGGGGCCCTTGGTACGGTTCAGACTTAACCGTTTGGCAATAATACCGCCCATACTAAAAGTGTTATCACTGTATAAACCGTGGAGCAGAATAATATATCAGGGATACTAAGGTTTCCACAGTTTCCGCGACCAATTAAGCAACGACTAGCAAATAATGCAAAGTAACGTAAAACAGGAAAATGTATGCTAGTGATTCGTGCATCGGAAACCTTCCTTGTTTCCCCTACAGTGATAGTATCAATAAACCCCTCCACATCATTGTGATGTGGTTCTTCTGTCTTGCCCTCAAAAGGGACTAAACAAATCCGACAGAAATCATAAAGTGACATCTCCTTATGCTCATCATATAAATGAAACTCCACCGTAGGTGGTGAGTTCCTAGAATGGAAATGAAAGTTTTGCACAAAGGTATTTGTGAGTAACAGATACTGATCGCATTGGTCGTGGAGGAAAGCGGTGAGGCCTGCATTCTTAGCCAATTCATGAAAATCTTCATAAATAGCGGCTGCTCTCAAGAAATCATCGGAAGGCCATTCACACGCCCGAACCTCCGCGGTGCGAGGAAGATTATACTTAGGCTTTGGTGCCTTTTCCTTCGAGCTTTGGCTCGATGAGCCCCTCAATAGTCTCCTCGTCATTTTTTGAAAAATTCTGAAATCTTTAGTAACTTCAAAATAAAGATAAACCAAACTCAATAATATTGATAGCAACTACTCCTACAAGTGCCTAGGGCCTATATCATGCATCAAAACTACTTTTGACCATATAAATTTGACATGCAGGCTCAAGAACAGGGTCACCTAAGCAGCAAAAATTTGCAATGAATAAAGCACTAGAACAAAAACTAATTGGACCAATGGAGGAGTCACATACCAAGGAACAATCTCCCCAAGCAGTTTTGTGAGAGGTGCTTTGAGCAAGGAGATCGAAAATGGCAGCAAAACGAGCTTGGACTCGAGTTTGAGCTGGTTATTCGTGTTTGTGGGAGAAAGAAGAAGTGTATGGGTGAAAGAATAAGTGGCGGAGGGCCACCGTGGGCCCACGAGGCAGTGGGCGCGCCCAGGGGGGTAGGGCGCGCCCTCCACCCTCGTGGGCAGGTGGTTGACCCCCCTGCTGTGTTCTAGTGCCAAATATTCTCAAATATTCTAGAAAAAATCATATTTAAATTTCAGGGCATTTGGAGAACTTTTATTTTCGAGGTATTTTTATATTGCACGGATAATCAGATAACAGACAGAAAAATATTTATTTTTATTTTATTTAATATAAATAATAGAAAGTAAAAGTGGGGTACAGAAGGTTGTGCCTTCTAGTTTCATCCATCTCATGATCATCAAAAGGAATCCACTAACAAGGTTGATCAAGTCTTGTTAACGAACTCATTCCGAATAACATGGAACCGGAGAAATTTCGAATAACACTATGTTACCTCAACGGGGATATGCACATCCCCAATAATAAGAATATCATATTTCTTCTTGACAGTAGGAAGAGGAAATTCAAAACCTCCAAATATAATCGATGGAATTTTTCCAATAGAGTTGATACTATGAACTTGAGGTTGTTTCCTCGGAAAGTGTACCGTATGCTCATTACCATTAACATGAAAAGTGACATTGCCTTTAGTGCAATCAATAACAGCCCCTGCAGTATTCAAAAAGGGTCTTCCAAGAATAATAGACATACTATCGTCCTCGGGAATATCAAGAATAACAAAGTCCGTTAAAATAGTAACGTTTGCAACTACAACAGGCACATCCTCACAAATACCGACAGGTATAGCAGTTGATTTATCAGCCATTTGCAAAGATATTTCAGTAGGTGTCAACTTATTCAAATCAAGTCTACGATATAAAGAGAGAGGCATAACACTAACACCGGCTCCAAGATCACATAAAGCAGTTTTAACATAGTTTCTTTTAATGGAGCATGGTATAGTGGGTACTCCTGGATCTCCAAGTTTCTTTGGTATTCCACCCTTAAAAGTATAATTAGCAAGCATGGTGGAAATTTCAGCTTCCGGTATCTTTCTTTTATTTTTAATAATATCTTTCATGTACTTAGCATAAGGATTGGTTTTAAGCATATTAGTTAATCGCATACGCAAAAAGATAGGTCTAATCATTTCAGCAAAGTGCTCAAAATCCTCATCATCCTTTTTCTTGGATGGTTTGGGAGGAAAAGGCATGGGTTTCTGAACCCAAGGCTCTCTTTCTTTACCATGTTTCCTAGCAACAAAGTCTTTTTATCATAACGTTGATTCTTTGATTGTGGGTTATCAAGATCAACAGCAGGTTCAATTTCTATATCATTATCATTACTAGGTTGAGCATCATCATGAACATTATTATTAGCATTATCACTAGTTTCAGGTTCATTACCAGATTGTGTTTCAGCATCAAAAATAGAAATATCATTTGGATTCTCAGGTGTTTCAACAATAGGATCACTAGAAGCATGCAAAGTCCTATCATTTTTCTTTTTCTTCTTTTTAGAAGGACTAGGTGCATCTATGTAATTTCTCTGAGAATCTTGCTCAATTCTCTTAGGGTGGCCTTCAGGATACAAAGGTTCCTGAGTCATTCTACTAGTTCTAGTAGCCAGTCTAACAGCATTATCATTATCTTTACTATTCAATTCATTGAGCAAATCATTTTGAGCTTTAAGTACTTGTTCTACTTGAGTGGTAACCATAGAAGCATGTTTACTAATAAGTTTAAGTTCACCTTTAACATTAGCCATATAATCACCCAAGTGTTCAAGCATATTTGAATTGTATTTCAATTGTCTACCAAAATAAGCATTAAAGTCTTCTTGCTTAGCCATAAATTTATCAAACTCATCTAAGCATGGGCTAGCAAATTTAGTAAATGGGATTTCAGCTTTATCATATCTATAGAGAGAATTTACCTTTACTACCTGTGTCGGGTTATCAAGACCATGAGTTTCTTCAATAGGTAAAGGATTAAGATTATATGTTTCTTCAACAGGCGGTAAATTAAGACCATGTATTTCTTCAATAGGAGGTAAATTCTTAACATCTTCAGCTTTAATACCTTTTTCTTTCATAGATTTCTTTGCCTCTTGCATATCTTCAGGACTGAGAAATAGAATACCCCTCTTCTTCGGAGTTGGTTTAGGAATAGGCTCAGGAATTGGCTCCGGAGGTGTCCAATTATTTTCATTTGTCAACATATTATTCAATAGAATTTCAGCTTCATCCGGTGTTCTTTCCCTGAAAACAGAACCAGCACAACTATCCAGGTAATCTCTGGAGGCATCGGTTAGTCCATTATAAAAGATATCAAGTATTTCATTTTTCTTAAGAGGATGATCAGGCAAAGCATTAAGTAATTGGAGAATCCTCCCCAAGCTTGTGGGCGACTCTCTTCTTCAATTTGCACAAAATTATATATATCCCTTAAAGCATCTTATTTCTTATGAGCAGGGAAATATTTAGCAGAGAAGTAATAAATCATATCCTGGGGACTACGCACACAACCAGGATCAAGAGAATTAAACCATATCTTAGCATCACCCTTTAATGAGAACGGAAATATTTTAAGGATGTAAAAGTAACGAGTTCTCTCATCTTTAGTGAACAGGGTGGCTATATCATTCAACTTAGTAAGATGTGCCACAACAGTTTCAGATTCATAACCATGAAAAGGATCAGATTCAACCAAAGTAATTATATCAGGATCAACAGAGAATTCATAATCCTTATCAGTAACAAAGATAGGTGAACTAGCAAAAGCAGGGTCAGGTTTCATTCTAGCATTTAGAGATTGCTTACTCCATTTAGCTAATAACATTTTGAGTTCATTTCTATTTTTGCAAGCTAAAATAGCGAAAGAAGCTTCTTGATCAAAAACATAACCCTTAGGAATAACAAGTGATTCTTCATCATCACTTTCATCAGTATCATCAGATTCAATATTTTTAATTTCTCTAGCCCTAGCAATTTGTTCATCAAGAAAATCACTAAGTGGCATAGTAGTATCAGGCATAGAGGTAGTTTCATCATAAATATCATGCATAGCAGAAGTGGCATCATCAATAACATGCGACATATCAGAACGAATAGCAGAAGCAGGTGTAGGTGTCGCAAACTTACTCATAACAGAAGGTGAATCAAGTGCAGAGCTAGATGGCAGTTCCTTACCTCCCCTCGTAGTTGAGGGATAGATATTGGTTTTGGATCTCTTAAGTTCTTCATAATGATAAGTAGATATATATCCCAAGTGACTCAAAGAATAGAGCAATGCTCCCCGGCAACGGCGCCAGAAAATAGTCTTGATAACCCACAAGTATAGGGGATCGCAACAGTTTTCGAGGGTAGAGTATTCAACCCAAATTTGTTGATTCGACACAAGGGGAGCCAAAGAATATTCTCAAGTATTAGCAGCTGAGTTGTCAATTCAACCACACCTGGAAACTTAATATCTGCAGCAAAGTGTTTAGTAGAAAAGTAATATGATAGTAGTGGTAACGGTAGCAAAAAGTAACAGTAGTAAAAGCAATGTTTTTGGTATTTTGTTGTGATGATAGCAATAGCAACGGGAAAGTAAATAAGCGAAGAACAATATATGGAAAGCTCGTAGGCAATGGATCAGTGATGGAGAATTATGCCGGATGCGATTCATCATGTAACAGTCATAACCTAGGGTGACACAGAACTAGCTCTAGTTCATTGATATAATGTAGGCATGTATTCCGAATATAGTCATATGTGCTTATGGAAAAGAACTTGCATGACATCTTTTGTCCTACCCTCCCGTGGCAGCGGGGTCCTTACAGAAACTAAGGGATATTAAGGCCTCCTTTTAATAGAGAACCGGAACAAAGCATTAACACATAGTGAATACATGAACTCCTCAAACTACGGTCATCACGGTAAGTATCCCGATTATTGTCACTTCAGGGTTAACGGATCCTAACACATAATAGGTGACTATAGACTTGCAAGATAGAATCAAGAACACTCATATATTGATGAAAACATAATAGGTTCAGATCTGAAATCATGGCACTCGGGCCCTAGTGACAAGCATTAAGCATAGCAAAGTCATAGCAACATCAATCTCAGAACATAGTGGACACTAGGGATCAAACCCTAACAAAACTAACTCGATTACATGACAGATCCCATCCAACCCATCATCATCCAGCAAGCCTATGATGGAATTACTCATGCACAGCGGTGAGCATCATGAAATTGGTGATGGAGGGCGACGGATTCCCCCTCTCCGGAGCCCCGAACAGACTCCAGATCAGCCCTCCCAAGAGGTTTTAGGGCTTGGCGGCGGCTCCGTATCATAAAACGTGATGATTTCTTCTCTCTGATTTTTTTCTCCCCGAAACACAATATATGGAGTTGGAGTTGGAGTTGGAGAGGAAACAGGGGGCCCACGAGGTAGGGGGCGCGCCCCCCACCCACGTGGAGAGGTGGTGGGCCCTTTGGCCTTCATCTTTTGCAGGTATTTTTCTTATTTTCTAAAAAGTGGCTCCGTGAAGTTTCAGGTCATTCCGAGAACGTTTGCTCATGCACATAAATAACACCATGGTAATTCTGCTGAAAACAGCGCCAGTCCGGGTTAGTTCCATTCAAATCATGCAAGTTAGAGTCCAAACCAAGGGCAAAAGTGTTTGGAAAAGTAGATACGTTTGAGACGTATCAAAAGTGCATTCCTCAATGGTAAGCTTGAGGATGAAGTATATGTTGCTCAACCCCCAGATTTTGAAGATCCAAAGCATCCTGACAAAGTCTTTAGACTCAATAAGGCCCTCTATGGCCTCAAGCAGGCCCCACGGGTGTGGTATGATACTTTGAAGGAATTCCTCATGAAGAAAGGCTTCAAACTCGGTTCACTTGACCAAACTCTTTTCACCAAATCTTATGATGGTGAATTGTTTGTGTGCCAAATATACGTTGATGATATTATCTTTGGCTGTACGGACCAACGTTATACTGATGAATTTGTCTATATGGTGAGTGAAGAATATCAAATGTCTATGATGGGAGAATTAAAATTCTTCTTAGGTCTTTAGATTCGTCAACACCGCAATGGCATTTTCATATCTTAGGAGAAATACCTCATGGATGTACTGAGGAAATTTGGCATGCAAGACTGCAAAGGAGTCAAAATCCCTATGCCCACAAATGGCCATCTATGCACTGATGAAAATGGTATTGACTTTGATCAAAAGGTATACCGCTCCATGATTGGTTCTTTATTGTACCTATGTGCATCTAGGCCAGATATTATGCTTAGTGTTTTCATGTGTGCCCAATTTCAAGCTACACCGAACGAATCACACCATAAGGCTGTGAAGCATATTCTTCGATATCTAGCTCACACACCAACACTTGGATTATGGTACCCCAAGGGCTCGGCTTTTGATGTCATTTGATTTTCAGACTCTGACTATGCTGGTGATCGTGTGGATCGCAAGTCAACATCTGGCACATGCCATTTCCTCGGACGATCTTTGGTCTGTTGGTCCTCGAAGAAACAGAACTGCGTATCACTGTCTACTTCTGAAGCTGAGTACATTGCTGCTGATTCTTCCTGTGCTCAATTGCTATGGATGAAGCAAACTCTCAAGGACTACAGCATCAACGTGAAGAATGTGCCACTCTACTGTGACAATGAGAGTGCCATTAAGATTTCTCATAACCTAGTTCAGCACTCGAAGACAAAGCACATTCAGATTCATCATCATTTTCTTCGTGATCATGTGAAGACTGAAGAACAACTAGCCGATATCTTCACTAAGCCCTTGGATGAGAAGAGATTTAGCAAGTTGCGGTGTGAGCTAAATATCCTAAAATCTTCGAATGTTCTTTGAAAAGGACACTCATCCTAACACTTATGCAAAATTGATGACTTAGATGTGCAACACATGAAGAAACATTTTTCTTCAATCAATGAAGACTAACACTCTAAGTGTGAAGAAATTAACGAAGAATTTGATTCTCAGACCCCTACGACAATTGTACGCGGTGTCTGAAATAATCATTCTTATACGATGGGTCACGCCACCACAAAATGTTGAAAATCTTCAATTGAGCTTTTCCTCAGTTCTTTGAAATTCCTCAGTTGTTTTTCAACTTGCATTGCCTTCACCATTTCCGTCGTTTTTCTTCATTGGCTATATATATATATGAGTTTATGTCCTCTACAGCATTCACGTATAGCTAATTCTTCATATTGTCTTTTCTGCTAAGTGAATGTGATCGGACCCTTCCCCCTCTATGTTATACTCAACCCAATCTTCATTGTGTCCTTGTCAGCTGAAGAATTTGCGAACGGAACTTTTAACTTATCCTATCTAAATTTTCGGCTTTGCCACTCAAACCGTTCCACATCCCACGACAACACTTATCCATTCACCCACGATCTCACATTATCTCCACTTCTCAGTACGTGGGTGACACATGTCAAGCGAATGAGAAGGGTCAGGGGCACGTTCGTCCAATTTCTTCGGGCGAATAGTTTTTTTTTCACCGTGGCTATAAATACCCCTTCCCTTCCTCACTTCACTTTTACTCCGCTCGTTCTCACTCCAGCTCGAGCTTCTCAAACCCTAGCACTGCCGCTACTTCATCGTCGCCATTGAGGAAGAGCTTCACTGCCTCGACCTCGTCGCCGTCATACTCACGCCGGCTGCGGATTTCTTCACTTCACCACCACCGTAGCTGTCTTCCTTTGCCAAGTTAGGGCGTGGAAGATCTGAACTAACGAACTTCACATCTACACCTCTCAGTTCGTCGTGTTCTTCGTCTAGGGTAATTAAAAGTTACTTTTACTGCCATTTTGATTCAAATGATAACTACAAAATCTTCAAAGTTGTTTATTCTTCAAATTCATCACACACTGAACACCTCACATGTCATTTGTTCTTGATTCATTTCTCTAAGCTATATTTTTCTTCAAGATTCCTCAAATGTGTGGATTTTCGATCTATACATCTCTGGAACCTAAGACAAAGAACGCTTACTGAAATTCTTCAAGACTCATCTGGTCAAATTCCTCAAACTTGCTCCTTTTGAAAAACCTCTGAGAACGCATATGACCTCTCCATATTCCTCGCAACTATACTCTGTTCACAGGTACTCATGTCAGCTGCTGAATCACTAGGTTCTCATCAACTTAACTCATTTCCAGCGTTCCTCGAAGAAAAGCTGCATACATCTTCAGAGAATTCTGTTGTTGAAATTCCTCATCTGAAGAAAATGGCTGATGGAAAGAAGCCACAGAAGGGAGGAAAGAGGCCCGAGGTCAATACTGCTTTTGAGATCCCTGATGACATATACAAGGACTATTGCACTCTTGATGAGGCCACTCATGGAAAGGAAACTAAGAATGAACGCAAAGTGCGCATTCAAAGAATAGAGAGGAGATGGGCAAGAGAGTGGAGGGAGTACAGGTATGTTACTCCCAAGTACATGAAGAAATTCGCTCTCAACCCTCCATGCCCAAGACCTCCATTGGCACCTGGACAAGAAGCAGATCCCACCAGCCTCAAGCGCGGTGAGGATTATCCTGATGAATGGGCCAAGCGCCAGGCCAAGTTGGCCACACAAGCAAGAGAAGCAGTGAGGAAATTCAATGAAGACTCTGCTGCTGCTGCCACTGCTGAGGCCTCTACAAGCAAGCCAAAGAAGCCTGCTCACAAGCCAAGTGCTTCATCCTCAATGCCCTCTCGGCCAAGTTCCTCGGCAATGCCCTCACGGCCAGATTCTTCAAAGCCCTCACGGCAAACTCCTCAAGCTGCTCCCACTCCAAAATCCTCAGCTCCTCTGCCAAAGTCCTCAGCTACTCCAACCAAATCCTCAGCACCTGCGCATCTCGCCATGTGCCAAAGGACGACATGCATCTCTATTGCCTCAGGAGCATCTACTAGTTCGCTAGCACCACTGCATTCTTCAACTGGTCCCACTCTGTTGAAGACCAAGGCAACTGCTGGACGAGGCTCTCGACCAAGTCCTCAAAAGAAGCAGGTCACTTTTCAAGTGCCGTTCAATGAAGACGAAGCTGATGAACTAGCAGAAATCATCAGAGACAGGCAGGTCAAGGCCGCTAGAGCCAAGGGCACAAGTGTGCCTCTGCTTTTGGATCCAAAGTTGATCCTTGAGTACATTGGTCTATGGCACAAGGACCCAAATACTCCTATGCCTGATTTCAAGTTGGCTCCTGGCCAAAGTCATATGTTGACTCACTTCATTCAAGAAGAAAAATGGAAATTTGAAAAGGCCAGGCAGATCAAGAAAGCGCAGTACAAGAAGGAGCGCTTCCTGAAGAAAAACGTTGTCTCTATGACAACTGAAGAACTCGTCAATATGCAGTCTGAGATCAAGAAGCTCAGTGATGACTTTGATGCATACCATGCTGATTGGTTGGGAGCCAAGGTTCGTTTTGTGAGACTCGCTGACAACTTCACCTCCACTGTTGCTGCCCAATCGCAACAAGAAATTCCTCAGGCTGCTGCATCTGCTCAACCTACTGAAGAAAATGCCAGCACCGCTGATGACAATCTGGCTGCTGAAGAAAATGCAAATTCCAGGGCTAATGACTGCATTCCAACCGCTGAAGAAATTGCCAGGGCAACCACTAGTGTTGTGCGTGAAGAAAGTGAAGACGTCAGGGCAACTGCATCAGTTGTGCCTGAAGAAATTCAACCAAATTCCTCTGCTCCTCCTGCGCCTACACCAACTCCAATCCTTCCATCTGCATCAGATGTGAAGAAGACCAAGGCTGCAGAGCGTGCAGCAGTGAAGAAAAGGAAGGCATCAACTTCATCAGATTCTTCAGACCCGAAGAAGATGAAGCCATTGACTAGCTCATTTGACAACCCAATTTATGATGTTCTTATCTCAACCATGCCATCAAAGGACCTTGTTCCTTTTGATGAAGAATATGTGATTCCAAGTGAATCCGATGAAGAGAATCCTTCTGCTTCTTCGTCTGAGCAGTTGGATGAAGAAATTGAAGTGGATGAAATCCCTTCAATCCCAATTATCTCATCGCCCATGCCTCAGTTCACTGCTGAAGAGGCCGGCGTTGAAGAAATGGATGAAGAAGTCGATGTGGACATTGGATGCAGCACGCCAGTGCTGAATGATGACTTTTAGGAAAGTCAGCACCCCAACTCTCCTCTGTTCACACATCTTCAACAAATTCCTCAGTCCCCAGTAACTACTGAAGTCCAAATGGGTTCTGAAGGACCTCGTTCAACTCCGTCCATCCATGAAGAAATTCCAGCCACTAGTGCTGATGAAAATGTAAATGAAGAATTGAAGTCCCAGGCTGCCACTGAAGAAGTACCTAAAATTCCTCAGCTTGTGGAACCTGAGATCGAGATCCCTTAGGTTGTGATGTAATTGACTGACACTCCTCACCCCAAGCCAAAGGATCCCTTCTTGAAGAAACAAAAATTCAAGGCTGATGACTTCTTTGGCGAGCATGTATTCTTCACTGACTACAATCCTTATGACTCTGCTCATCTTAGGAGGAAGCGCTTCTGGACTGCCAGCTAGGCCAATTTCTATTCTTCGTTGCTTTTCAACAAGGACAAAATCTTCTACCATGAGCATATTCCTCATGTGGACATGGAATCATTGCCGTGTTTCACTCTTGTGCTTAGTGTGCTTCATGACACAGGCCTCCTCAACTTTTGCTCTGACATTGTTGATTGGAATGAAGAGCTCATTCTTCAGTTCTATGCGACACTGCACATCACCGGTGATCTTGAAGACATCAACACCTGGGTCTTGGACTGGATGACCGATAATACTCATTATAAGGCACCAGCCTCTGAATTGCTTCACGCCCTGCCCATCAGTCCACCCAGTGAAGGAGCTCGCTGCCTGTACCAAGAACCTGAACTCACTGCTCATTACATGCAAGTGTTAATGAAGCCTCTGAAGCCCGGTCAAGCCCCAAGGACAAAATTCCTCGTAAAGGACTTACTCTATGTGCCCAAAATAGTCTATCGAATTTTGACGAGAACAATGAGTCCCATCAAAGGCCACGACTCATCTGATGAGGAAATAGTTGGCATCATGAAGAATCTTCTATTCAACATCATTCATAGCATTCTAATCAATTATTATGATTTCTTCATGAGGACTCTGGCAAATGTTGCACTCTCTCCGTTTGAGTTGAAGCCTTATGCTCCTTAGCTATCTACCCCCGATTGAAGTCCTCTACCCCCGATGAAGTCCTCTACCCCCGATTGAAGTCCTTAGCTATCTACCCTGGATTGATTATGAGATTCCTCAGAACAAGGTCTTCACTCAACTACAAGGCTGATTTTTAGAATCACCTTAGCTATCTACCCCTGATTGAAGTCCTCAAGCAGACTTTTACTTCAACTAATGAAAAGGGCAAGACACCTCTTGTCATTGACGAAGGCATTCGTCCATTGGATGGTCAGTTTCGCAAAGCTGCATCTTGCTCCACCAATGATGACTCTTCCACTCATGATTCTGGTGCCAATGCACCCAAGTCTACTCCTCAAGCCACCGCTCCACGTGTGATGACTGATCGTGAGCTGCTTCTTAGTCTTCACCAGAAGGTGGATCAAAATCATAAATGGGTTAAGCGTCAGTTTGGTTCTATTCTTCACAACATGACTGCTACACATAATGCAGTGAAGAAAAACCACTACTACCTCCATGAAGTCTTCGGTCGCACCTGGGCTGTCCTATCACATCTGTATGGTGAAGAAGATCTGAAGAAAATGGGTCTCAAGGAAGATTTTGAATGGTCTTCACCTCCTCCGAAGAAATTCAATAAGGTCAAGGTTCCTACCTTGGTGGCCAGCTCCTATTCTTCATCCCGCGACACCGACGAGTATGAAGACTTGGACGACACTGCGACAGGCCCTACAACGACAAACGACCCCAACAACGTTGGCGCTCCTCCATCAACTTGATATTATTCAGGGGCGTTAGTCCTCATTTTCGATCCTTTTGGTCATTCGATGACAAAGGGGGAGAAATTTGAGTTAGTCTTCAAGCGGGTCTACATATATGGGCTTTTTTTCTAAGTTACAACTCTCGTTCTTTTGAAGACTTTGCTGGATCGAGTTGTAATCTTAAACTCTATGGTGGCCTAATATTTTTGCTGTGCTTTCCTTCATGCTTATTCCTCATTAATGTTAATGAATGCATGCTGAATTCCATCAGTCACCATATTTCATCATGCATTTCAAACTATTCATATTATATGTTAAATGCGTGTATGAATTACAAGATATAGGGGGAGATCTCCATGATTCTACTCTTCAAGTGTGCATTGCTTCAAAAGAAAATTCCTCACTATGCACATCTGCATGGGGAGTTCTTCTATATCTTGCAATCAAAATCCTCAATTTTAGTATTTACACTTCATATGTTTATCCCCGTTGAAAACTTAACCTATATTGTCATCAATCACCAAAAAGGGGGAGATTGTAAGTGCATCTAGTGCCCCTTAGTGATTTTGGTGTATTAAAGACTTATAGGTTAAGGGACTAATGTGTTTATGAGTGTACACAGGTCCATAAGTCTATGAGGAGTTTGATATTTACACAGATAGTCAACCCCTAAAAATGAAGTTCTTCGACTGAAGACTTTGGATTTCTGAAGACTTTGAAGATGAAGAAATTGGTGCAATCCGAAAGACTTGGTATTCATTCGAGGAACATGAAGCATGAAGACTTTTGTTTTCGTAGTTTAATTTTATCTTTCTTGAGTCATAGGAAACACCGTACTGTTAAAGGGGGTCAAGGAAATACTAAGGAAAAATTTCCGAGTGATGCTCAACTCAAATCCTACACCTACCAATCCCTTCGAGTGAAGCCATTGGAAATCTCATACAGCTCAGTCAATTTCTTCAGTGATAGAGACGGAGTTCTTCTGGTCTTTGAGGAATTTATTCTGACTGAGGAGTTAGGAATTCTCCAGTGTGCATTGCCTACACGGTGAGGAACATGATAGCCCTGAGGAATTTGATACTCAAAATTCCGACCGTTGTTGTGCTATGCGCCAACTGTCCCAAAATATCTACCCACCTAATGGTCATATCATTGAAGGGCATTTATGTCTTGTCATGTCGGGCTGCTCCCTAGGCTATAAATATCCGCCCCCTACAACCACTAGCTGGTTGGCTACCCCGAGAGAAACTGACACTTGTCATTTGAGAGCATCCCATCCTCCGAGGACTTTGAGTGAAAATCATCAAGTGAGGAAAACCCAAACCCAAACACCTACAAACCCCAAGTGATTGAGCATCACTGAAGAGATTGATCCTGCATGGATCCGACGCTTGTTACCTTTGAAGACTGTGCATCTTCTAGATAGTTAGGCGTCATGGTCTAGAGCATCCAAGAGAAATTGTGGATCACCGAGTGACCAAGTCTGTGAAGGTTTGGAAGTCACCTGAAGACTTACCACGAGTGATTGGGTGAGGTCTGTGTGACCTTAGCTCAAGGGGAATATGGTGAGGACTGAGTGTCTTGAGCTGCGTGTTTAGGACTGGGTGTCCGGGACTATGTGTCCTCAGGTTTAAATACCTAGCCACTCTAACCAGATGTACAACTGTCACAGCAGTTGGAACTGGTCTACCAAATCATTGTCTTCACCAAGCTAGCTGGTTCCAGTTCCTCAACCCTTCCATTTCCTCATTTCTGTGTTGTGTGCTTGTTCTTATCTGTTTGAAGACTTTGACTGAAGACTTTCTCTATTTCCTCAGTTCAATTTCTTCAGTCTGTTTGTCTTATCCTGTGTTATCCCGTGTTTACGCTTTTTGTACTCTGTACTTGTTTTCATTTCATCATGAAGAGCATGCTCATGCACTGTTATGTTTACTTCTGAGTACTTATTCCACCGCAAGTAGTTCTTCACTTAGGAATTTCCTCACCCGCAAATTCCTCAGTGAAGAATTCATAAAAATCGCCTATTCGCCCCCCTCTAGTCGATATAACGCACTTTCACTTGTGTAGGTTGCATCTTGGCATGATATTAATTTCATATCATGTGATACTAGTTTTCATTCTCAAAGCATCCCAATGATGATCTCTTGTTTCTAGTTGCGATGTCTTTGATGGATGTGTGGTTGGACTTCATTTATATACAATAAGACCATATCTAGCCAAGTGCTATACTTTGAAGCAAATATCTTATTGGTATATTTATGACGTCCTTGTGGATATCTTGTTCTTTCCTTTTTGTAACTATTTCATGTGTACATCCTTCTTTGTGGATTGATATCATCATGATCTTCATCTACCTAGAGTCTTATACACTTGAGAGAAGTTGCATATCTAGTTGATATACCCTTCTTTCATGTCCACCGTTTCTTTCTCATGTTATATCTTTGGTTGCTCCGTGAAAGTGTGTGCCTTGAGTGTGGGTCATATCTCATTGCATCTTGATGCACTCTTGTGTGGTGAAGATAATTTTCCTTATGCTTGTCCCGACGAGGCTTTTTGCCATCTTAATTTGTATCCCTCGTCTTGATGAGGCTTTCACTTTCTATCTTCACCATGGGTTGTCACAAGCTTTGTTGTTATTTCTCTTTTTAGTAAGCTTGTGTATCCATTTGCTTGTTGTGTTTATGGGAAGGACATGTCTTGCACCTTGTATCTCATTTATCCAAGACTATGTTGATGCTTAATGCTAATTTGTATATTGTCTTCACAAGTGCTTTGCCATGACTCACACACATCGGTTTTGGTTAAGCTTATTCTTAAGTTGCCTCTTTTACATGTTGCTCAACCATGTGTTTGTTGCAAGTGCTAGGGTTTGTTTCCTATATGCTCACCTGCACTTGTTGTAAGTTTCTATTGATTTTGGGGGAGCTATGATCCTATTTTGTGCACTTTGTATACAAATACAAAAATTCTTATTTGTGCACAAATCATGGGGAGCTTCTCTAGTTTCTTTTGAACACTCATTTTCTCATATCATAATATCCTTTATTCATGTGGCTCATAGGATCTTTGCTCTAGTTGGTTCAATTGATATCCTTTGATTGCTTGCTTCAATTGGTATCTTTTCATTGCTTGATTTCTTGTGTCTCTCTTTGTTATGTCTTCATGGCATATCATTCTTTAGCAATCTTTGTGCCTCAATATAGTTTGTCTTCCTCAAAGTATTTACCTTTGGATATGTGTATTGCATTCCACTCTCTTGTTGATAAATACACAATTTATGGAGGACCACAATTTATATTGGCCTTCTAAGCTTTTCACCCATTTTGGCAATTGATGCCAATGGGGGAGAAGTTTCAGAGAGTTTCGTGAAGAAGTTTAGAGAGTTATTTCTTCTTCTTCCTGCTTTGGTTTTGTTCCTAAGCATTTGCATCTCATACACATGCATTATTGGTTGTTGCATTTCATGGTGATGCATAATTACTTATATAAACTCTCTTCAAAGTGATTGTCATCAATTACCAAAATGGGGGAGATTGAGAGGACATGCGGTGCCCCCATGTGTGGTTCTGGTAATTGATGACATTCTCTATGGACTAATGGTTGCATTGAGTTATATTTGAAGGATCTGTCCATAGGCTTTTCTTGAAGTCCATGTGTTGGTTTCAAGGAGTTTATGAGTTGACCAAGGTGCTATTAAGGAATTATTCAAAGATTGGTCATGTGAGTGTTGAGCTTATTGCAAGCATGTCTTGAAGAAGAAGAGTGTGGCATTCATGTCTACCTTCAAGACATCATCCAAATGAAGAGAGTTGGAAAGATTCAAGGTTGATCAAGACTAAGTCAAGAGTGAATTATCCAAAGACATCATCCAAGGAGTTTATGAGTTGACCAAGGTGCTATTAAGGAATTATCCAAAGATTGGTTATGCGAGTGTTGAGCTTATTGCAAGCATGTCTTGAAGAAGAAGAGTGTGTGATCATTCATGTCAACCTTCAAGACATCATCCAAATGAAGAGAGTTGGAAAGATTCAAGGTTGATCAAGACTAAGTCAAGAGTGAATTATCCAAAGACATCATCCAAGGAGTTTATGAGTTGACCAAGGTGCTATTAAGGAATTATCCAAAGATTGGTCATCTGAGTGTTGAGCTTATTGCAAGCATGTCTTAAAGAAGAAGAGTGTGTGATCATTCATGTCTACCTTCAAGACATCATCCAAATGAAGAGAGTTGGAAAGATTCAAGGTTGATCAAGACTAATTCAAGAGTGAATCAAGTTGATCAACACACAAAGCATACAAGATGTACCGAGGGATCAAGTGATCCCATGGTATGGTAAGCATTGTCCATTACACTTTGTGTACTAACCCATGGTATTCGTGAGAGTTCTTTATGGGGTTAGGTTGCGGTGTGAAAGTTCAAGTGGAGCATCACTAAGAGATCATCCTTGAAGCTTGCCTTCCATTGTGGTGTCAATGGACTTGTGAAGATGTGCGAAAGAGCGGCTCACCCATAGTAGAGTATGGGGGAGCAAACATCTATTCTTCATTGAGCCAACGCAACCAAGAAAGGTGGTCCAACTTGAGGGAGTCAAGATCGTCATCATCTAGCTCAAGTGGACTATGTGCAAGGCAAAGGTTTGCCCTTGATAGGTTCTCTATTTTACCGGTCTCATGGTGGTAGTTTGAAGACCGGGTTATAGGATCGATTGCCGTACTATCAAGGGGGGCTCTCAAGTTAGTACCTTGATTTGTATCGTTCGTAGAGAGCTCAAACCACTGCATGCTTGCATCATATTTCTTGGTTCTTGTTTGGTTTTCTCCTTGTGAGATTTGGAGCTTATGGTCATCTTCTTGACAAGATCGAGTTCATCGAAAACCGAGTTCACATGCTTCTTATATTGCGTTTTCGGTGTTGGAGGTTTTACCAGTCTTATTCAAGGAAGGGTTCTCACCATTTTCATATGGGCCTTTTCTTATTTCCTTCTTCTTGTTATTTATATCAAGTTTGTGTTAGCCCTTGTCTCTAGCTTTCCAACATACTTGGTTTCGTTCAACTCGGAGTCCATTTGCAGAAGTTGTGTCAGTTTTGGTGTCCTTATAAAGGCTGCAGCGGTACTACCGCTCATGGGAGCGGTACTACCGCTTGGAGGGATGTAATTTTTTACTACCACTCTTGGGAGCAGTACTACCGTGGCAACTTTCGTTGCTACTTCCACTCCGGACCAAAAACTCGTCATAAGTACAACGGTGGTAGGCACAGATGTATTTTTTTAGTACCGCTCGCAAGCAGTAGTACCGCTACCCTTCAAGGTAGTACCGCTACTCCTAGCGGTAGTACCGTGAGGTCGAGCATAGTACCGCTCTGTGCAAGCTGTGAGCATAACGATTGGATTTTTCCCTCCTATAAAAGGGGGTCGTCTTCCCCAATGAACCTTATCCTTTGAGCTCGTGTTCTTCTCCCATTGTTGACCTTCTTTGAGCTTGCTATCTCCCAATCCCTCCATGGATTCTTGCTAGTTGTTGGGGGAAAAGAGAGAGGATATCTAGATCCACATTTCCACCAATCACTTTCTCCTCTATTTTAGGGGAACCCCTTGGATCTAGATCTTGGAGTTCTTGGTGTTCTCCTTCTTGTTCTTCCTCTCATTTCCCTCCCTAGCATTAGTTGTTTTGGTGGGATTTGAGAGAGAAGGACTTGGGAACTCCGTGTGCCCTTGCCATTTCATTTGGTGCATAGGTTTGAGTTCTCCATGATGATATGTGGAAGTTACAACTTGAGAAGCTTGTTAATCTTGGGTGCTTCGTACCCTTGAGCTTGTTCCTCCTGGGTGCTTGGGCACCCTAGACGGTTGGTGGTGTTCGAAGCTCAATCATTATGGTGTAAAGCTCCAGGCAAGCATCAGGGTCTCCAATTAGGTTGTGGAGATCGCCCCGAGCAATTTGACGGGTTCCGGTGATCGCACCCAAGGGTTGCCAAAGTGTACGGGTTCGGTGACCGCCCCCAAGGGTTGCCATTTGTACGGGTTCGGTGACCGCCCCAAGGGTTGCCATTTGTACAGGTTCGGTGACCGCCCTCAAGGCTCCCTTAGTGGAATCATGACATTGATAACCCACAAGTATAGAGGATCGCAACAGTTTTCGATAAGTAAGAGTGTCGAACCCAATGAGGAGCTAAAGGAAGAACAAATATTCCCTCAAGTTCTATCGACCACCGATACAACTCTACGCACGCTTGACGTTCGCTTTACCTAGAACAAGTATGAAACTAGAAGTACTTTGTAGGTGTTGTTGGATAGGTTTGCAAGATAATAAAGATAACGTAAATAAAAAGTAGGGGCTGTTTAGATAAAGACACAACTAATTTACTTTTAGTAAAGAGGTTTTTGTTACGAGAAAGTTATTTGTCCCTAGGCAATCGATAACTAGACCGGTAATCATTATTGCAATTTTATATGAGGGAGAGGCATAAGCTAACATAATTTCTCTACTTGGATAATATGCACTTATGATTGGAACTCTAGCAAGCATCCACAACTACTAAAGATCATTAAGGTAAAACCCAACCATGGCATTAAAGTATCAAGTCCTCTTTATCCCATACGCAACAACTCCCTTACTCGGGTTTGTGTTTCAGTCACTCATGCAACCCACTATAAACGAATCATGAACATATTTCAACACCCTATAGCAGGGATCCCTCACGCTTGCGCAACACGGAGAGCACCATAGGACAGCACCAATAATAAAACATGCAACTCAAACCAATCTTGATCATCAAATAGCCCATAGGATAAAATAGATCTACTCAAACATCATAGGATAGCCATACATCATTGGGAAATAATATGTAGCATTGAGCACCATGTTTAAGTAGAGATTACAGCGGGTAAGAGAGAGGTTACACCGCTGCATAGAGGGGGGAAGAGTTGGTGATGATGGTGGTGAAGTTGTTGGTGAAGATTGCGGTGATGATGATGGCCCCCGGTGGCACTCTGGCGCCACCGGAAGCGAGGGAGAGAGAGCCCCCCTCCTTCTTCTTCTTCCTTGACCTCCTCCCTAGATGGGAGAAGGGTTTCCCCTCTGGTCCATGGCCTCCATGGCACGGGAGGGGCGAGAGCCCCTCCAAGATTGGACCTGTCTCTCTGTCTCTCTCTGTTTATGCGTTCTCAGATTCTTCCCTTTCACCGTTTCTTATATTCCCGGAGATCCGTAACTCCGATTGGGCTGAAATTTTAACACGATCTCTATCCGGATATTAGCTTTCTTGCGGTGAAAGAAGGGCATCATCGGGCATCGTCGCACGTTGGTTTTTCTTCACAAAAATCACATATATTCCAAAAAAAATCACCGTCAGTTTTTATCCCATTTGGACTCCGTTTGATATGGATATTCTGCGAAACAAAAAAACATGCAACAAAACAGGAACTAGCACTGGGCACTGGATCAATATGTTAGTCCCAAAAATAGTATAAAAAGTTGCCAAAAGTATATGAAAGTTGTATAATATTGGCATGGAACAATCAAAAATTATAGATACGACGGAGACGTATCAGGCATCTTGCATTGTGCGAGGGCGTGAGGAGATTACGGTGGCCCTAGTGGCTTCTTGGGGAGCATTGTGCCTTCACACCGCTCCAAATGGAGATTAGCATCCGCAAGGGTGTGAACTTCAGATACATCGTCATCTCCGTGTGCCTCGGTTATCTCTTACCCGAGCCCTTTACTTATGCACTTTACTTTGTGATAGCCATATTGTTTCTTCTCATATATCTTGCTATCACTTTGTTGTTTATCTTGCTTAACATAAGTTGGTGGTGCACATAGGTGAGCCTAGTTGTTGTAGGTTTTGTGCTTGACAAATTAACCGCTAGGTTTATTCGACATTTGTTCAAGCCTAAACCGTAATTGTTTTAAAGCGCCTATTCACCCCCTCTAGGCGACATCCTCGATCTTTCAACTACGCACCACCGCATTCATCCTTCCATCAATCCACTAGAGCAGGAGTAGGGTCTTACACCTCGCGGTGGCCCGAACCTGGGTAAATTGCTTGTGTGCTCCCTGACGCGCTGCCGTACGCCGGTCCGGTCTTTGTGTAACGCGTTGCCCCCCTGCCGAACCAACAAGGGGCCTCCCGGTCCCATAGGTGGTTGCGGAAATCCCGCGACAATATTTTTATCCATGAAAGTTATTTGAGTCTTCTTTGATCTCTTATATGCATGATTGCTTGTAGCCTCATATTTCTTCTCCGATATTTGGTTTTGTTTGGCCAACTTGATCTATTTATCTTGCAATGGGAAGAGGTGCTTTGTGATGGGTTCGATCTTACAGTGCTTGATCCCTGTGATAGAAGGGGAACCGGCATGTATGTATCATTTCCATTAAGGTTAACAAGATGGGGGTCTATTTCTACATAAATAGATCTTGTCTAAATCATGTCATCATTCTTATTGCATTACTCCGTTTCTCCATGAACTTAATACACTAGATGCTTGCTGGATAGCGATCGATGTGTGGAGTAATAGTAGTAGATGCAGGCAGGAGTCGTTCTACTAATCTTGGACGTGATGCCTATATATTGATCATTGCCTGGATATCGTCATGATTATTTGAAGTTTTATCAATTGCCCAACAGTAATTCGTTTACCCACCATTTGCTATTTTTCTCTAAAGAAGCCACCAGTGAAACCTACGACCCCCAGGTCTCTTCTTTATTATATTTGCCTTTGTGATCTATTTTTATTTTCTTTTCTTTTCAGATCTATTAAACCAAAAATACAAAAAAATACCTTGCTGCACCTTATTGTAATCGAGATCTATTTATCCATCTATCATATTTTTATCACGTCCATTTGCCAATTTCTGGCGTTGTTACCCGAAAGGGATTGACAACCCCTTTAATACTCAAGTTGCGAGTATTTGTAATTTGTGTGTTGGCGCCGTTCACATAGTGTTGCGTGGTTCTCCTACTGGTTCGATAACCTTGGTCTCATCACTAAGGGAAATACCTACCGTTGTTGTGCTGCATCATCCCTTCCTCACTAACGTGACACTATGATCAGAGACCCTTCGATGAAACTGTGTGCGATGCAATAATCGCAAATGATGGTGTAAGAAACCCGTCAAAAAAGGTGCAAAACGTTTGCGATGGAGGATGCATCAAACACGGTTCAGATTTTAGTTGCGGGTGCGATGCAGGGCATATGGTTCACTTCAATTAACTATTTTGATGAGGAGGAACAAAAGAAACGGGCAGCCAGATGAAGGTGTGTGCGATGTACAACATATGGTTCACTCGGATGATCTGTTTGTGATTAGGCAACACAAAGGAAACGGTCAGCTAGATCAAGGTGTGTGCGATGTACAACATACAGTTCACTCGGATGAACTGTTTGTGATTAGGCAACACAAAAGAAATGGTTAGCCAGATCAAGATGTGTGTGATATACGACATGCGGTTCACTCGGATGAACTGTTTGCGTTGAGACAAGAGAACAAAAACGGTTCAATATAACAAATGCCATAAATATTGCAAGGTTCAAATTCAAAGATTACAACACCCAAATTCAAACATTGCAAGCATCATCATTTCTGCAAAGGTATCATCTGCTGACAAGTCATGTTTGGGTTTGACACAATGACTTCCAATTGCTCCAGCATATGCTCTTCCAATACGAAGTTTAGCTTTTTTGGAGGCTCTTCCATTCCGCAGTACCTATCGACTCTAATAATCATACCATTCTTCTTTCCTAATTAAATGTGTGTTCAACCTCAGTACCCTCAACACCCTTGCTCTGTAAGAAAGAACCTGGCGAGTGTAATCTCTGGTAAGGTCCCTCGGTAGGAGTTCAACGTAATATTTGAGAGATGCAGATCTAGGCATTCGATGTGATTGTCGTTATAAACATTATCCACCTCCGGGCCTATTATTATCTGCGGAAGAAGAGAACGTGTTAGTGCCTACATGTAGTTTTGAACACTGCTGCACGCCCATTTGGTTTGCAGGATTTATAAAATGCACCAACGTGCCTTCTTCGATCTGACATGATTAACATGGGCATTTGATTACAATCTAGAAACATGTAGACTTCTTCACAAGAGGTTGGATTGGATGAAAAATTCCGTAAGAAAACTAGTACATATGAATCCAAAGGAGAAATTCTTATGGACGATTGTAACCATATGAATGAAGCAACCAATATGGGGTGGGGGAGTATGTTCTAAAATCCTCCAAAATTCCTTCAGAATTTGTAGTACATCGTCATTGTAAACTTGGGAAAAGGTGCAAAAAATTGAACTCCCTTATTGTTAACATTTAACAGGAAAGGAACATCACCTCGATATACAGCTTATTCAGGCACGGAAAGCATCTCAGGCAACTACCAACTTGGTCCAGGTTGGGGCCGACAGATTCTAGTGCCAAGACCTTCACTGTGCCCTGAATCTGGGTGAAGCTTTGCTGGATGAGAGACGAACATACATCTTCAAAACTAGAAATAACGTTGATATCAAGAAGGAGAGGTATAAGGCGACTGTTGTACCTGAAAGTTGTAGTATTTGACAGACAAGTAGCCCACCACTGTCAATTTCGGCATAGAAATGACATCGATTCTTGTTGGACCTTGTTGATCAACTACAAGTAATCTCTCAAGTGAAGGTGTGTCCTCAATGACCATATTGTGGTCCACCCTTTCTGATCTCTCGTTGCAGCACCATCAACGCACATAAATAGTCCGGAGAGTCCTGGAGGTGATGTGCAAGGTACTCGACCAATTCATCGCCTAAAGATGAAGGAACTCGAGTGCAGTACAAGCACGGAGCAGGTGCTCCATGTCATCCTTTGGGATGGAGATGACGACGAGCTCGAGGTGCTTTAGTCGTGGTAGAAAAAGAGTGGGCGCGTCATTAAGCGGGGATGGCAATTCATGAACTTGGTGAGGCGCAGCGTGGGCGCGAAGTGGAGCGCGGACGTTGGCAGTAGGTGCATATGCCCATCATTAAAACTGAGCTTCTCGAGCTGATCTATGGCGGGGGATCAGAACCACTCATCAAGCTTGGCTCGGTCCTTGCCATTGGAACGGAACTTGTCCGTGATAAGGCCTTTGATTGGGCCATGGTGACTGCCGAGGATCTAGGAGAACACGTCCAAGCTTTGGTGATAGCCATGGCAGAGCTCCTGGGCGTCGAGGAGGTCGACAGGGGTGAGGAGCCATAGGGGCGCCACCGCCAGGAAGGGGCGGCTGTCCTCGCTCGATATTTAATTGGGAGGAGGGATATGATGACTATCAACATATCATCGGGGAGGTTGTTGATGAAGTCTAGGCCTACTGGAGTTGCCTACGGTTCTTTCTCGACCTGCCTCCGCTTGTTGGCAGCCTCGTTCTCCACCTCGTTGGCGGCGACGGAAACCTGTGTCTCCATATTCACGCCATGCTCCGGTGCTTCAGTAGCTTCGGCGTTGCCACTCGCTCCGATGGGGCGCTTCGGCGGCATCCTCATACGCTGATGGCTTTGAGGACTCAGAGCGGCGTCGAGGATGCAGGCGAAGAGAGAGGATTGTGTGTGTGGCGAGGATGGAGGGGGGTGCGGCCGCTCGGCGGCGCCATTAATATAGACCAGTGGGAGCGAGGCGGGCGGCGGTCCAAGGCTGTCTCGCTTCCCGGTGATAACGACTGCTTAATCTCTATGAATGAAATCTATGCTTAATTACTGAATTTTAATTGCGAAAAATAGATAGTGTTATTGATTTTTAGCTGCATATTTTTACAAATCGCAGTGTCTCTTGGCTTAGCGCCGAAGTCTGGCTTTAATTTGTATACCGTAATCTGAACCATTTGCGTTGAAGAGATGAACAGATCTGACGTTGAACAGCTTGCATGTTTCCCGGTGAGCTTGCGCACCGCACTCGCACACCTCCCGTTCAGTCAAGTAGCTGTCCGCATGACACCTCCTATAGCCATTAAAACCAAGACACATGGGGTCAAGTGAATGGTTAACAGGACGCACACAGTTTGAATTATACAAATGTTTGAGATATTAAAGTGGCAACTATTTTTTCAAAATGCCTTTATTGGCTGTTATTCGAGTGCGCTTCTCTCAAAATGGACACGAAAAATACCACAACATGTTAAAAATGGACACGAAAAATACCACAACATTTTTAACCAATTTATATGCACTGGAGCATGTGCATGTATTTCAAATTTGAATTATGCACATAAAATGCGTAGAAAACCCAGTTAATGTATAAAAATGTCCAAACAAACCCCGAAAAATTCCAAAACTTGACACAACACTCATGTTGTTCTATGTCGGCACTAGAAATTTTTTGAAAACAATAAGAGGCAAGGGATATCATTTCGTCCCCAAAAGTGCCACGTTCCGTATTGAAACCATCAGGCTTGCTGTCAGAAGCTCTGGTTTGTGAGAAGCTTATACCAAAACCTGCCCCAAATGGGTCAAATTTTTTACCATGGCATGTCGGGGGCCATTCCATGATAGCATGCCAAGTTTCATGAAATTCAGGCGAGTTTTGGATTTACTAGAATTTAAAAGCCATGTATCTCAACATTTTGCCGGCAATCAACAGTGCCCCGGTGTTTGAAATTCATTCCCATTTCTTGCATGGGACCTAAGCATGCACCCAAGGACACACAGTTGATTTTTCAACCAATTTATATGCTATGGAGCATGTGCATGTACTTCAAATTTGAATTATGCACATAAAATGCCTAGAAAACCCAGTTAATGTATAAAAATGCCCAAACGAACCCCGGAAAATTCCAAAACTTAACACAACACTCCTGTTGTTCTATGTTGGCACTAGAAATTTTTTGAAAGCAATAAGAGGCAACATATATCGTTTCGTCCCCAAAGGTGGCACGTTCCGTACCGAAACCGTCAGACTTGTTGTGAGAAGATTATACCCAAACCTGCCCCAAATGGGACAAATTTTTTACCATGACATGTTGATGCCGCTCCATGATAGCATGCTGTCGGCGTTCTGGGAACGGGGGTCCCCATACTTGCCTGCCTGCGGCCTGCGGCGTGGCTTGAGGAGGGGTCCAGCATGGCCCATCTTCATCAACACAGACCCAAGACCCTCGCGAGGGGCCAAGCCTCGCGGGGCAGACGACACGGAGCTTCCTCAGGCACGGCCTCATCAGGCTGGCTCGCGAGGAGGCGGAGAGATCAAGGCGGGGTACCTCACGAGGTGCCCGTGAAGCAAGCCATGACGACCAAGGGTGCCAGGCGGGCGCCAGCCCGCGCAGTGTTCCCCTTTCCTCTTTGGTGCAAAGGGAGCAAGCGCAGGCGAGAGCATCAAGTAAAGGCACCCGTTTCGGTGCAACGAGACCAAGACCAGTCCAAGGCAGGGAGGAAGTCATTGTGGAGCCCAAGCCAGCGTCACCACCAGAGCCTTTGGCAGGCGAGGACCAACTTTAGTCAGGATAAGTGTACCAGATGTTCCCCTTCAAAATGGCCAATTGTTGGCACCCTTCCCGCTCAATATTTGGGAAGAGGCCCAGGGCCTTTGCCTATAAATAGGACTAGCCACCCCCAGGGTAGGGGGGCAATCTGGAAGGGAGAATCTAGAAGCCAAGAGAGAAACAAGCTAGGATAGGATCGAGTAGCATCACACACAGAGAGAGAGAAGGGCGACTGAACTCCTCCTAGCAGTTCATCCGCCCAGCCAAGAACAGACCCTCGCGAGGCTGTTCTTCCTTGTACTGCTCATCATCATCAGCCCAAGAGGCAATCCACCACACCACACACTTGAGTAGGTTATTACACCACAACGGTGGCCCGAACCAGTATAAACCCTGTGTCTCTTGTGATGTTCTTTCCATTGCTTAGATCTTAGCGAGGCGGAGGGGTGCAGGTAGGTAGAAGGCGAAATCTCTGCACGCACCCCAGTGTTCGAACCTCGAGGATCTGCCGGAACCCGAAATTCGACATTTGGCGCGCCAGGTAGGGGTGCACCGGAGTTTTCCCTTCCGCCACCGCCACGACCTGCCCCGCGATGAGTAGCGCGTCGCCTGCTCCAGCCGCCGGCGCCAGCACGGGGGCCAGGGGCTCCGAGCCCTGGCGCCAGCCCTGCAACGGGTACGGTGGCCAGACAAGTTCAAGCCAACGACGCCGCCACGCTACAGTGGCGCGACTGATCCGCTGGCCTTCTTGCTGGCGTACAAGGAGGCCATCCTCGAAGCTGGAGGTGATGATAGGGTCATGGCCAACTGGCTGCCCATGGCCCTCACCGGCGCTCTGCGTGCATGGCTGCTCCACCTGCCGGCAGCCTCCGTGGCCTCTTGGGAAGAGCTCCGCAGCCTCTTCCTCGCCCACCACGCTACACCAACACCCCCGGTCGTCGTGGCCCTCCTAGGCGGCTCGCAGGCGCCGCCTACAAGTCACCACGTCAAGCCGTTCATCCGCCGGGTCAGCGTCGCTTCCACGCGGCAGGGGGCTCCCCCGGACTGGGCGGCGCCCAAGGCCGGCCTGACCTTCAGCTCGGAGAACCACCCCTCCAACTCGGCCTGCTCGGGTGCGCTCCCCATGCTGTGCACCCCCACCATCTGCCAGGTGGCCGTCACCAGAACTCTCATCGATGGCGGCGCGGGCCTCATCGTGCTCTCCGTTGAGGCCTTCAACCTCCTCTACATACCCCTGGAATGGCTGCAACCCAGCCGGCCCTTCTCAGGCGTTGGGGGCGGGTCATCCAGCTCCTTGGGACAGATCCGGCTCCCAGTAACCTTCGGCACCTACGACAACTTCCGCACGGAGCTGGTCGACTTCGACATCGCCCCCATCGGCCTCCCCTACAACGCCATCCTCGACTATCTAGCGCTGGCCCAGTTCATGGCTGCGACACACCCGGCGTACAACCTCATGAAGATGCCCGGGAGCAGCGGTGTCCTCACCGTGCACGGGGACACCGGAGACGCGCTGCGAGTGCTCGAGCTCACCTTCAAGACGGCGGCATCGGCACAGCCCGCCGACTCGGAGACCCCTGAGCCCAAGGGGGCTGCACCCGCCAAGAAGAAACAGTTGTTCACCCAAGACAAGGCTGAAACCAAGCAGATACCCGTCGATGAGGACGGGTCCACCAATGCCACTTTCACCATAGGCGCCAACCTCGAGCCCGAGCAGGAGGAGGCCCTGGTCAGGTTCCTGCGCGCGAACAAGAAGGTATTCGCTTGGGAGCCTGACCAGTTGGCGGGGATCCCTAGGAGCGTAATCGAGCATCACCTCAATGTGTGCCCCAACGTGCACCCTGTGAAGCAGAAGGCAAGGCGGCAGTCCATAGAAAAGCAGGCCTTCATCGTCCAAGAGACCCGCAAGCTAGAAGCCATTGGGGTCATTCGCGATGTCCGATACCCAGATTGGTTGGCCAACCCTGTCGTTGTGCCAAAGAAGGGAGGGAAGGAGCGCATGTGTGTCGACTTCACCAACCTCAACGGGGCATGGCCGCAAGATCCGTTCCCGCTCCCCCGCATCGACCAGATTGTCGATTCCACCGCAGAATGCGACCTGCTATGCTTCTTGGATGCCTTCTCTGGGTATCACCAGATCAAGATGGCGGTAGAAGACGTCGAAAAGACAGCCTTCCTAACCCCATGTGGGGTGTACTGCTACACATGCATGCCATTTGGGCTGCGTAATGCAGGGGCGACCTTTCAGCGGCTGATGCACATCACCTTGGGCCCGCAGCTCGGGAAGAACGTCAAGGCTTACGTCGATGACATAGTGGTGAAGTCTCGGGAGGCCAGGACCCTGATACAAGACCTGGAGGAAACCTTCGCGAGCCTCAACGCAGTGAACCTGCGGCTCAACCCAGAGAAGTGTGTGTTCGGAGTCCCCTCGGGCAAGCTCTTGGGTTTCCTCGTGTCCCACCGAGGCATCGAGGCTAACCCGGAAAAGGTCAAGGCGGTCGAGGACATGAGCCCGCCAAAGACCCTCAGAGAAATGCAGAAGCTCACTGGTCGTGTGGCCGCGCTAGGGCGCTTCATCTCCAAGTTGGTGGAGCAAGCGCTGCCCTTCTTCCAGCTAATGAAGAAAAAGGGGCCCTTTGAATGGACTGAGGAGGCCGACAAGGCGTTCCAAGATCTCAAGAGATACCTGACCAGCCCTCCGGTCATGGTGGCTCCACGCCCTCAAGAGCCCCTGGTGCTTTACCTCCCCGCCCCTCCCTACTCCGCCAGCGCAGCCCTGGTGGAGGTTAGGGAGGAGCGTCGAATCAAAACCACAGCAGCAGCCCGGTACAAGGTAAAACATGAACAAGGAAGGCCCACAAAAACCGCCACCGCGGCTAAGGAGGATCAGCTGCCGCAGAGGAGTGCACCGGAGGCGGAAGGGGCCCCTCTCCCAGATGGCCAGCCTCCGGAGGCCCCATCGCCTCAGGAGGCGCCATGGACTCCGGGGGGCGTCACCAGCACTGACACACACAACCTCGTCGAGCACCCAGTGTACTTCGTCAGCACGGTGTTGCGGGACACGAGGGCACGGTACCCCATGCCTCAGAAGCTCCTCCTCGCGCTACTGGTGGCCTCGCGCAAGCTGTGGCACTATTTTCAGGGTCACCCCATCAAGGTCGTCTCGTCATACCCCTTGGAGAGAGTGCTCAGGAGCCCTAACTCAGCCGGAAGGGTCGCTGAGTGGAACATAGAACTGCAAGCGTTTCAGCTCGAATTCAGCACGACCAGAGTCATCAAGGGAGCAGCATTAGCGGATTTTGTGGCAGAATGGACGGAGGCCCCAGGCCTCAAGGCCGACGAGGATCGGTCCCTCTCCCCGAGAAGCGAGGCGCCAGAAGGCTAGGTCATGTACTTTGATGGGGCGTTCTCCAGGCATGGCACTGGGGCTGGGGCAGTGCTCATATCACCCACTTAGGTCAAGCTCTACTATGCTGTACAGCTCTGTTTCCAGCAAGGTGAAAAGGTGTCCAACTACATAGCGGAGTATGAAGGTCTAATAGCGGGCTTGAAGGCCGCAGCTGCCCTGGGGGTGAAACGCCTCACCATTAAGGGCGATTCGCAGCTCCTTGTCAATTTCTCCAACAAGGTGTACGAGCCGAAAGATGAGCACATGGAAGCCTACCTTGCGGAGGTCCGCAGGATGGAGAAGCAGTTCTGGGGGTTGGAGTTGCGGCATGTGCCCCGTGGCACCAATCAAGAGGCCGACGACATCGCCAAATGGGCGTCCAGGCGGTTACCTCAGGAGCCTGGCGTCTTCGAAGAGCGGCTCTTCAAGCCCTCAGCCCTGCTGTCATTGTCAAACACGGCTCAGCCTCGGGAGGAGCTTCCCCAGCCACCTGCCTCAGGAGCCCCGGTCTGTGGCCCGGCCTCAGGAGCACGCCTGCTCCTGACGATGGAACCCCAGGAGGGGTGCTGGATCACGGAGCTCCGGAGTTACTTAACACAATGGACCCTGCCGGAGAAGGAGGAGGAAGCGGAGCATGTGGCACGGCTGGCCACGGCATACTGCATCACGGATGGATAGCTCTACCGGAAGCGACCAAATGATGTATCCCTGCGCTGCATCTCCAGGGAGCAAGGAAAGTAACTGCTGGAAGATATACACGGCGGAGACTTGTGGACATCATTCATCATCACGGACCCTCGTCGGCAAGGCATTCCGCAGTGGGTTTTATTGGCCCACCGCACTCAATGACACCGTCGAACTAGTGAAGGCTTGTGAGGCCTGCCAGTTCCACGCCAAGCAGATCCATCAGCCGGCAGGAGGCCTGCAGACTATACCCCTTTCGTGGCCGTTCGTAGTCTGGGGGCTGGACATCCTGGGCCCGTTTCCTCGGGCGCCAGGGGGCTACCGCTACCTCTACGTAGCCGTGGACAAGTTCACCAAGTGGGCTGAAGTAGAGGCTGTCCGCACCATCCCCGCGGGTTCCGCGGTCAAGTTCATCAGGGGCATCATGAGCTGGTTCGGGGTGCCGAACCGCATTATCACAGACAATGGTTCACAGTTCACCAGTAACCTCTTCAAAACATACTGTGCTAACCTTGGAACGCAGATATGCTATGCTTCGGTGGCGCACCCCTGAAGCAACGGCTAGGCCGAGCGAGCCAACGCAGAGGTCCTGAGGGGCCTCAAGACCAGGACGTTCAAGAAGAAGCTGGAGGCCTGTGGCAGAGGTTGGTACAATGAGCTTCAGTCCGTGTTGTGGTCCATCCGCACAACCGCGACCAAGCCGACTGGAGAGACCCCGTTCTTCCTGGTCTACGGAGCCGAAGTGGTCCTCCCTCACGAGGTCAGACGTCGCTCCACACGGGTCCTGGCGTTCGACGAGGCGCAGCAGGACGCCATGCGGGGGATGGACCTCGTGCTAGGGGAGGAACGTTGCCGAGAGGCCGCGCTGCGAGCGGCGAGGTACCAACAAGCACTGCGACGATATCACTGCCGCAACATCCGCCGCAGAACTCTCGAGGTAGGCGACCTCGTGCTCAGGCGGGTTCTCTCCAGGGAGGGACTGCACAAGCTCTCTCCCATGTGGGAGGGCCCGTTCAAGGTTTTTCATGTTTCCAGGCCTGGCTCCACGCGCTTGGAGACTCAGGAGGGGGTGCCAGTCTAGAACGCATGGAACATCCAGCATCTCTGGAGGTTCTACCCCTAAAAAGGCCCAGATCCTGTGAAGAAGGTGAATGCCTATGAAGATTATCCTTTTTGGAAAAGGCCCAGAGCCTGTGAAGAAGGCGAATGCCTATGAAGATTATCCTTTTTGGAAAAGGCCCAGAGCCTGTGAAGAAGGCAAATGCCTGTGACGATTATCCTTTTTGGAAAAGGCCCAGAGCCTGTGAAGAAGGCGAATGCCTGTGAAGCTGTCGCGTTTGGGAAAAGGCCCGGAGCCTGTGAAGAGGGCAAATGCCCGTGAAGCCTGCTCCCCCCAAGAAAGGCCCGGAGCCTGTGAAGAAGGCCAACGCCTGTGAAGCTCGCCGCCCGTGACACTCTCACGTAATAATGAGTTGGGGCTGTACATGCCCCGGAGTCTCAGGAGCACCGGCCTCAGGCCCTGGGGCTCCCTCCCATGCCCAATGGCAGCACTTAGCTCTGCGCTGGTGAGAAGACGTCGAAGACTAGATTAGGTGCCGTACGCGGCTTTTTCATTTGCTTTCCGCAGTTGGCTTGTTCATTCTCAATTAAAGTTTTATTGAGGCTGTTGCCGTCTTTGACTTGTGGTTCTTCGACTTTTCACTCTCCTGCCTCGATTTCTCTTATGCAAGGCCTCCCGAGGGGGGCAGCCGAGCGCCCTCGTGAGTGTTTCCGTCCTAGTCGTACAAAGGTTTCGCGACCTGGGTCCATTACAGGAGCACCCCTCCAGTCCATGCCCCACGGGCATCGCGACACGAACACAGGGCCTGGGTCGGTCGCCCCCCCACGGCTAGGGCCGGGAACTATCCACGCGCGGGCACGTAGCCAGAAGGCACCATAACGGAAGCAAAGCGATGATTAACAGCAATAACCCAAACACGCCCCCGCGGGGCTCCACGCTACTGTCTTTTTACGCAGGAAAAAGGAAAAGAAAGAACAAATCAGGCGCAGCTCGCCTCACAACGGCCTGCAGGGAAGACTCGAGCTGCCTCCGGGGCTCAGGCAGACTCCCTCTAGCGCTTCACCGAGGCGCGACGGCGGGCAGACGCGCTACCACCTCCCAAGCAGGTACGACGGCGTGGAGGCTGACCGCGGCCACCGCTAGAAGAGTCGCCGCCTGAAGAAGAACCGGTGAAGCTTGGGGAACCCTGAGCGCCGCCAATCACGCGAGTGCTGTCCTCTCCATCATCGCCAGGGCTGGGTCCCCAGCCGTGGTCGTCGTCCTCAGGGCAGCACCCTGCGCGGCGACCATCTTCCCCAAACACCCTCACGTAGAGGGTGGCATCGCCGTCAAACTTGAAGTGCAGGGTGCACCGACGGCTCAGGCCACGCGGGTGGGCAAACGTCTGCCAACCGCGGGTCAAGGCCAGGCTCCCGGCCGCGGAGACCTCCAGTGAAGCCCATGAGGCCCGGCTGCAGCAGCCGTTTGCCTGAAGCCAGAGGCCGCCCGGGGCACCGGCCGGGAGCTCGCCGAGGAGGAAGCGAGGAAGTTGAAGCCGGGTGCTAGTCGGCTCAGCTGACCACACAACGAACTCCGGCAGCACCTCTGCAGCGCGAAAGCGCGGCCTAGGGGAACGAGGAACTGAAGCGCGCCCCCCGTCTGCAGCAGTCCGCCCGTCACCATGCTGGAAATCATCTCCATGACCGCGGGGAGCTGCCGTGGAGGCCACAGGATGTTTGCGAGGGCACCCTCGGCCGCGCTTGGGCGGGGGAGAGGCAGGCTCAACCTGGCGAGCCTTCCCCTTCTCTGCGGCTGAGAACCTCCTCGACAGAGCCATGAAGAAGAAGGAGAAGCAAGGGGGAATGAACTAGAAGGGCGCGCGCCGCTCCGTACTTATAGCCGGCGAGGGCCAACCGTCGGCCCCCATGATCGCAGGTAATCATGACCTGCTTTGCATGCAGGGACTTGTCCAATCCGTGCAGTTGCCGAGGCGCGTGGGGAAATGGAGACGCCCACGTCCAATCAACCGCCACACGGCGCCCAAGGCCGTAGGCTGTTAGGGCCCGCGGTGCTTCGCTCTTGCCCTTTCGCCTCCCTGCACGGCCAAGTCCGGGCGTGCCTTGGGCCCGGGGGCTACTGTCGGTGTTCTGGGAACGGGGGTCCCCAGACTTGCCTGCCTGCGGCCTGCGGCGTGGCTCGAGGAGGGGCCCAGCACGGCCCATCTTCATCAACACAGACCCAAGACCCTCGCGAGGGGCCAAGCCTCGCGGGGCGGACGCCACGGAGCTTCCTCAGGCACGGCCTCATCAGGCTGGCTCGCGAGGAGGCGGAGAGATCAAGGCAGGGTACCTCACGAGGTGCCCGTGATGCAAGCCATGACGACCAAGGGCGCCAGGCGGGCGCCAGCCCGCGCAGTGTCCCCCTTTCCTCTTTGGTGCAAACGGAGCAAGCGCAAGCGAGAGCATCAAGTAAAGGCACCCGTTTCGGTGCAACGAGACCAAGACCAGTCCAACGGCAGGGAGGAAGTCATTGTGGAGCCCAAGCCAGCGTCACCACCAGAGCCTTTGGCAGGCGAGGACCAACTTTAGTCAGGATAAGTGTACCAGATGTTCCCCTTCAAAATGGCCAATTGTTGGCGCCCTTCCCGCTCAATATTTGGGAAGAGGCCCAGGGCCTTTGCCTATAAATAGGACTAGCCACCCCCAGGGTAGGGGGGCAATCGGGAAGGGAGAATCTAGAAGCCAAGAGAGAAACAAGCTAGGATAGGATCGAGTAGCATCACACACACAGAGAGAGAAGGGCGACTGAACTCCTCCCAGCAGTTCATCCCCCCAGCCAAGAACAGACCCTCGCGAGGCTGTTCTTCCTTGTACTGCTCATCATCATCAGCCCAAGAGGCAATCCACCACACCACACACTGGAGTAGGGTATTACACCACAACGGTGGCCCGAACCAGTATAAAACCCGTGTCTCTTGTGCTGTTCTTTCCATAGCTTAGATCTTAGCGAGGCGGAGGGGTGCAGGTAGGTAGAAGGCAAAATCTCCGCGCGCACCCCAGTGTTCGAACCTCGAGGGTCTGGCGGAACCCGAAATCCGACACATGCCAAGTTTCATGAGTTTCAGACGAGTTGTGGATTTACTAGAATTCAAAAACCAGGTATCTCAACATTTTGTCAGCAATCAACAGTGCCCTGGTGTTTGAAATTCATTCTCATTTCTTGCATGGGACCTAAGTATGCACCCAAGGACACATAGTTGATTTTTCAACTAATTTATATGCACTGGAGCATGTGCATGTATTTCAAATTTGAATTATGCACATAAAATGCCTAGAAAACCCAGTTCATGTATAAAAATGCCCAAACAAACCCCGAAAAATTCCAAAACTTAACACAACACTCCTGTTGTTCTATGTCGGCACTATAATTTTTTTGAAATCAATAAGAGGCAATGGATATCGTTTCTTCCCCAAAGGTGGCACATTCCATACCGAAACCATCAGGCTTGTTGTGAGAAGCTCTAGATTGTGAGAAGCTTATAGCCAAACCTGCCTCAAATGGGAAAAAATTACCACGGCATGTCGGGTGCCATTCCATGATAGCATGCCAAGTTTCATGAATTTCAGACGAGTTTTGGATTCACTAAAATTTAAAATCCAGGCATCTCAATGTTTTGCCGGCAATTAAAAGTGCCCTGGTGTTTGAAGTTCATTCCCATTTCTTGCATGGGTCCTAAGCATGCACCCAAGGACACATATTTGACTTTTCAACCAATTTATATGCACCGGAGCATGTGAATGTAGTTTAACTTTGAATTGTGCACCTGAAATGGCTAGAAAACCAGTTTAATGTATAAATGTCCAAACGAACCCTTAATAATTCCAATTCTTTTACGACACACATGTAGTTGCATGTTCACTGCAAATAAAACTTCTAGCAATTCAAACACCGTCCATTGCCGCTGTGACCCCATTATGTAATTTAAATCAAGATGAAAAATCAAGTAGATCCCACACATTTTATTATCACCAACCGTGTGTGATGTAGCACAAAATATCTTGGAGCACTGTCGGTGTATAGTACGCCTATGGCTTACGTGAGAAGGTGCGTCGGCTACAGTCCACAGCCGACGTGTCAAGCACACTAGCTCGCTCCCCAAATACTCCCGCCTCTGCATCCCTCGCAATCTCGAAAGTATTAGTGCCTTGTAATCTCGAAAATATCTACCACCCGGAAGGTTTTAATGTTTGATAGCACATGATTAGTATGTGCGGACCGTGTGCGATGTCTGTTACTCCCGCTCTGCTTCAGTCCCTTGATTCAAATTTTTAGTAGCCCCGACATTTTACTCCCGCCTCTGCATCCCTCGCAATCTCAAAAACATCCGCTCGCTCTTGATCCAAATTTTCAGTAGCCCCGCCTTGTTACTACCGCCTAGTAAAATTTCCAGTTGCCACAGTATTTCCTCCAACACCACCTTGCCCCCACCCCCCTCCACACACAACACACACTCCCCACAACGTCCGCTCACACAGACACACACAATCCTTGAAACCATTGGTAGGTCGCGCCATCGCCGGTGCCTCCATCCTCAACCTCTGCATGTGTGCCGGGGAGCTCAAGGAGCCAATGGCCAAAAAGAGGTTTTTCGTGGCCTTTTCGCCCGACACCGGTGAGGTGGCCGCCGAGGTGTCCCCGTCGTCCTCCGTGGGCTTGATCCGCCATCGTCGGACCCCCGATCCGCCCGCCGCCGCGCTCCTACGCCGGTTCGAGGACTTCCCCGTCCTCCCTCGGACCCGGCAGCCGACGAGGTCCTACCTCGGGGTCCGGCAGTGGTGGTGGGAGACGTGGGTCACCGGGATTATAGATCGGGAGACCCACACCCGCTGGTGGCTCGGTACCTTCCACATTTCTGAGCTCGCGGCCATGGAGTATGACAGCTGGCAGGTCCGCTACTACGGCGTGGCGGCTAGGCTCAATTTCCCCTTCGGCACATGTCCGGTCGACCTCGTTCCGCCGGAGCCAGGGGTGGTGAGCTCGGCTATGGTGCAGGAGGACCGCGAGGCGTGGGAGCGCCTCGAGGCCAAGGCTACCGACGAAGCCTACATGCAAGAGCTCCGCCGGCAGCAGCCGGAGCTCATGGAGGCGGAGCAGGCGATCTTTGCCGATGTGGAGGGCAGCAAGGTTATCACGCTCTCCTACGATGACGAGGTCGAAGGCGGCGAGGATGGCGGTGTAGAGGGCGGTGAGGTTATTGCGCTCTCCTCCGATGATGAGGTCGAAGGCGGCGGTGACGGCAGCATGGAGGGCATCGAGGTGGGGCCCGAGGATGAGGAGATCGATGTCGACGAGCAGAGGAGTGCCTTCCCCGACGACCCAAACGACCATGCCGGCCCGGACCCGGCTCGCGGCACACCGTACATGACGAGGAAGGATTGGCTCGACCTCTACTTCGATCGAAAGTAGTTTAGCTTAGTTTAAATTTATGTTTTATGTTCGGTTATGCAAAACTATCTATGTTTATGTTTGAATGCATGCTACTTTCGGTTGAACCTGCTTTGAACTTGATCAAACTGAAGTTTACAACCTTAAGTTTAGGGGATCGACTAGAAAAGGCCAAAAATTGCTGGAGCATATATATCCACTAAAGGTTTTAGTCCTTTAACTTTTTAAGGATCGACTAGAGATGGCCTTATGACTTGTTTATTTCAGTTATTCACAATGTGATGCTCTATATGTGCAACTATTTGCCGTGCAGTTCAATTTCATCAATAACAGTTTCAACAATACCACTATGAATTGCGATATTTGATTGCTATTAAGGATATTGCAGTTAACATGCCTTTTCGTTTTTTTAACAATAACTAGTGTATTGTAGACTTGCACAATACCAGTTTGAATGACTATTTGCTTGTTTTTAAATGTTATGCCTGATGCAGTTAACACACCTTTCCACTTCTTGTTTTGCTTAACTAGCGTGCTTAAGCCTGCACACTGAAGCTATCATTTGTAGATTATGTTGTCTACCATGGATATATTTGGTTGATGTTTAGCCTGTTGTGCTTAACATGCCTTTATATGTACTCATGTAGGACAATATTGAGAACAGTGTTGTTTTCCATCGCGGTTAGTTTCATCACATTGCTTATATGTACTCACTGTTCAAGATATTGGTAGCTGGTACCATATAGCCTGGGGCTGATAAGGGATTAATCGTCGAATCCGACATTTCACTGAATATATCTGTAACCCATTTATCAGTAGGTTAAGTAGGGCCATATTTCATATATGTGAGGCTACATAGCAACATGCATTGTACTGAATGACTAAATATGCAATCCCAGGCTACATAGCAATAAGGAAGAGTGTTACCTTAATGTTCTGATGATGTTTAGATATACATGTAATAAAATCTTATATAATGGGATGGAGGGAGTGTTGTAATACATCATTTTTCAATTGTTGTTTAGCTTCTAATATTAACTTGGTGCTTTTAGGTACATATATCATTGCCAAAGATCCACACTTCGACCCTTTTTGTGTATGGGGCAATGAGATATTCATGAACCAGCATCAAGTGAGGAAATTGATAAAGATTGTTATTCAAATGGGTCAAAAGATGTCAATCAAACTATTTGTTTACACTTTATGCAAGACAATAGTGAACTGCGGGATGGTAAGTAAGAACCATGTAGCCTTCTTTTTACTGCCCGTAATGAGTTGTGTTAGATGACAATGTCTGAATATTTTTTCTTTTGAAGTGGATCCTGAAGCAGTTTACTCAAGATTACCTCTCAAACTATATGATTGGCGGACGGCCATCACAAGGGGTTGGACTAGAGTCCTGCATGCCTTCTTCATCTAGGAGAGCACAATAGGGCCATTCAGCTTCACCTTGTTCAGCAACCGGAATGTTTGTCGCCTCTTTCTTTACCATCTGTAATAGTACAAGTATAGAACCCTGGTTTATCATTCTTTATTTGGTGCATATGTAATTCTTAAAAATATGTACCTGTGAATCGAATAATTCATTGGTTGTTTGAACCTGATGGATATGAATAAAGCTATAGCCGACTTTCAAGTTTAAATTAGGTACAATTTTAAATAACAACAATTAAATTAGGGCGAAATTGCGATGTGCAGGTTATTGCGGCACACACGGTTGGTAAAACACAAACGTTTGCGATATACAGACATAATCCGAGACAGTTCACACAGAGGAAACTTGTGCAAGCATGCACACAGTTGCCGTTTGCAAAGCGTGTGTGATGTCAGACACTATCACATACGGTGCAGGAAAACTAAATGTGTGTGATTGTCTACCTACCGTACACGGTTTATAATCATGAACTGTTTATAATCTGCCAGGGATCGTAAAACTCCCGTGCATGTAATATGCTTAGAAAGCTCCCGTGCCTGGAATCTGCCTAGTTTTAGGTAAAACCACAAAACTCCGACTGTGATGGCAATGCGAGCACAAACGAGTAGCAAGGATGAAGCGTTTGGGATATTTGAGATATCGGAAACGGTTATATAAAGACAACTATATGAATCAAGGCTCCCTACCCCCGACGGTTTCTGTGTCGTGTGGGAAGGACCCCCCTATCTCCCACACTCACTAGGCGACGGTCCCAAATGCCGTCACGGAAAGGGGTTAAAAACCATTTGTATAGCACTGACGCGTACTAGTGCCTCTTTGGGGAAATACCGACGTAGTTCAAGGAAACATCAACCCGGGGCCCATAGATTTCACTAGTGGCTTCTCTCAAGAAATAGCACATGGCAGGTAAACAAATTACTATTGGGCAATTGATAGAAGATCAAATAATTATGATGATATACATGCAATGATCATTATATAGGCATCACGTCGAAGATTAGTAGACTGACTCCTGCATGCATCTACTACTATTAATCCACACATCGACCGCTATCCAGCATGTGTCTAGTGTATTAAGTTCATGGAGAAACGGAGTAATGCAATAAGAACGATGACATGATGTAGACGAGATCAATTCATGCAGGAATAGGCCCTATCTTGTTATATCGAACCCATCACAAATCACCTCTTTCCATGGCAAGAAAAATCAATCTAATTGTCCTAACTAAACCAAATATTCAAAGAAGAAATACGAGGCTATAACTAATCATTCATATAAAAGATCAAAGACACAAATAACTTTCATGGATATATAGATCTGATCATAAACTCAAAGTTCATCGGATCCCAACAAACACACCGCAAAAAAGAGTTACATCAAATAGATCTCCAAGAGCCATTGTATTGAGAATCAAAAGAGAGAGAGAGAGAGAGAGAAAGAGAGAGAGAGAGAGAGAGGAAACCATCTAGCTACTCCATACGAAGCCGTAGGTCTATGGTGAACTACTCACACATCATCGGAGAGGCACCAATGAGGATGATGAACCCCTCTACGATGGTGTCTAGATTGGATCTCGTGGTTCTGGAACTTGAGGCGGCTGGAATTATGTTTTGTCAACTCCCCTAGGGTTTCTGGAATATTTGCGTATTTATAGGACAAAGAGGCGGTGCGGGAGACAACCGAGGTGGCGTGATACATCCATTTTGCATCATGTTTCCCTATTGTTATTTATGATATTTTTATGCATAATAATGCTTTTTGGAGTAATTCTAATGCCTTTTCTCCCATAATATGTAAGGTACACACAAAGAGGGAGAATTCCGGTAGCTGGAAATCTGGACCTGGAAAAGCTACGTCAGGCCACCTATTCTGCACAACTCCAAATGAGCTGAAACTTTACAAGGACTTTTTATGGAATATATGAGGAATATTGGAGCCAATATGTACCAGAGGGGGCCCACCAGGTGGGCACAACCCACCTAGGCGTGCTAGGGAGCCCAGGCGTGCCCTGGTGGGTTGTGCTCCCCTGGGCCCACCTCCGTTCCCATCTTCTGTTATATAAGTCATTTTGACCTAGAAAAAATAAGGAGAGGACTTTCGGGATGGAGCGCCGCCGTCTCGAGGCGGAACTTGGGCAGGAGCACTTTTGCCCTCCGGCCAGCCATTCCGCCGGGGGAACTTCCCTCCCGGAGGGGGAAATCATCATTGTCATCATCACCAACAACTCTCCCATCTTGGGGAGGGCAATCTCCATCAACATCTTCAACAACACCATCTCCTCTCAAACCCTAGTTCATCTCTTGTGTTCAATCTTTGTACCAGAACTATAGATTGGTATTTGTGGGTGACTAGTAGTGTTGATTACATCTTGTAGTTGATTACTATATGGTTTATTTGGTGGAAGATTATATTTTCAGATCCATTATGCTATTCAATACCCCTCTAATCTTGAGCATGTTTATCACTTATGAGTAGTTACTTTTGTTCTTGAGGTCACGGGAAAAGTCATGTTGCAAGTAATCATGTGAACTTGATATGTGTTCGATATTTTGATAGTATGTATGTTGTGATTCCCTTAGTGGTGTCATGTGAACGTCGACTACATGGCACTTCACCATATTTGGGCCTAAAGGAATGCATTGTGGAGTAGTTATTAGATGATGGGTTGCGAGAGTGGCAGAAGCTTAAACCCTAGTTTAGGCGCTATTTCGTAAGGGGCCGATTGGACCCAAAAGTTTAATGCTATGGTTAGAATTTATTCTTAGTACTTTTATCATAGTTGCGGATGCTTGCGAGGGGGTTAATCATAAGTAGGAGGTTTGTTCAAGTAAGAACAACACCTAAGCACCGGTGCACCCACATATCAAATTATCAAAGTAGCGAACACGAATTGAATCAACATGATGAAAGTGACTAGATGAAATTCCCATGTACCCTCAAGAATGCTTCACTTATTATAAGAGACCGTTTTGGCATGTCCTTTGCCTCAAAAGGATTGGGCGACCTTGCTGCACTTTTGCTACTACTATCATTACTTGCTTGTTACAAATTATCTTGCTATCAAACTACTCTGTTACTTACAATTTCAGCACTTGCAGACATTACCTTACTGAAAACCACTTGTCATTTACTTCTGCTCCTCGTTGGGTTCGACACTCTTACTTATTGAAAAGGCCACAATTGATCCCCTATACTTGTGGGTCATCAAGGCTATTTTGGCACCGTTGCCGGGGAGTGAAGCGCTCTTGGTAAGTGTAAATATGTAAGGAAAAATTATTAATATGTGCTGAAATTTATTGTCACTTGTTACTATGGAAAACAATCCTTTAAGGGGTTTGTCCGGGGTATCTTCACCTCCACCAGAACCACAATTATCTACCCCTCAACCTACTGCACCTACTGAAAATATTGAATTTTAAATTCCTTTGGGTATGATAGAACAACTGCTAGCTAATCCTTATGAAAGAGATGGAACTAAACATCCTGATATGCACTTGATATATGTGGAAGAAATTTGTGGATTGTTTAAGCTTGCAGGTTTACTCGAAGATGAAGTTAAGAAGAAGATTTTCCCTTTATCTTTGAAGGGAAAAGCATTGGCATGGTATAGGCTATGTGATGATATTGGATCTTGGAATTGGAATCGATTGAAATTGGAGTTTCACCAAAAACATTGTCCTATGCATCTAGTTCATCGTGATCGGAATTACATATATAATTTTTAGCCTCATGAAGGAGAAAGTGTCGCTCTAGCTTGGGGGAGGATTAATTCTATGTTATATTCGTGCTCCAATCATGAGCTCTCAAGAGAAATTATTATCCAGAATTTTTATGCTGGGATTTCTCATAATGATCGATCCATGCTTGATACTTCTTGTGCTGGTTCTTTTATAAAGAAGACTATTGAATTCCAGTGGGATCTTTTGGAAAGAATTAAATGCAACTCTGAAGATTGGGAACTCGACAAAGGTAAAGAGTTAGGTATTAAGCTTAAGTTTGATTGTGTTATATCTTTTATGAATACCGATGCTTTTCAAAAGTTTAGCACTAAATATGGACTTGACTCTAAGATAGTAGCCTCCTTTTGTGAATCATTTGCTACTCATGTTGATATCCCTAAGGAGAAGTTGTTTAAATATCACTTTTACTTGTCCTTTTGGAACTTATTCTTATAGACCAATGCCTTTTGGTTTATGCAATGCACCTGCTACCTTTCAAAGATGTATGACTGCTATATTTTCTGACTTTTGTGAAAAGATTGTTGAGGTTTTCATGGATGACTTCTATGTTTACGGGAAGCCTTTTGATGATTTTTTAAGCAATCTTGATCGAGTTTTGTAGAGATGTGAACAAACAAATCTTGTCTTGAATTGGAAGAAGTACCACCTTATGGTTAATGAAGGTATTGTCTTGGGTCATAAAATTTCTAAAATAGGTATTGAGGTGGACAAAGTTAAGGTTGATGCAATTGAGAAAAATGCCATGTACTAAAGAAATCAAAGGTATTCATAGTTTCCTCGGTCATGCTGGTTTCTATAGGAGGTGTATTAAAGACTTCTCTAAAATTTCTAGGCCTCTTACAAATCTTTTGCAAAAGGATGTTCCTTTTGTTTTTGATGATGATTGTTTAGAAGCCTTCGAAACACTCAACAAAGCCTTAATTTTTGCACCTATTGTTCAACCACCTGATTGCAATTTTCTGCTAGTGATTATGCTGTGTGTGCTGTTCTAGGACAAAGGTTTGATAAGAAACTAAATGTTATTCATTATGCAAGTAAAACCCTAGAGAGTGCTCAAAGAAATTATGCTACAACTCAAAAAGAATTTCTAGCAGTGGTGTTTGCTTGTGATAAATATAGATCTTACATTATTGATTCAAAAGTAATTGTTCACACTGACCAGGCTGCTATTAAATATCTTATGGAAAAGAAAGATGCTAAACCTAGAATTATTCATTGGGTTCTCTTACTGCAAGAGATTGATTTACATATCACTGATAGAAAGGGAGTAGAGAACCCCATAGCTGATAACTTGTCTAGGCTTCAAAATAATCTTGATGACCCACAACCTATTAATGATAGTTTCCCTGATGAACAATTAGCTGCAATAAATATTTCTAATAGTACACCTTGGTATGCAGACTATGCTAACTATATGTTGCTAAATACATACCACCTAGCTTTACTTACCAACAAAAGAAAACAATTCTATGATTTAAGACATTACATCTGGGATGACCCACATCTTTATAAAGAAGGAGTAGATGGTATTATTAGACATTGTGTACCTGATCTTGACGAGGGACAAATCCTACGGAAATGTCACTCTGAAGCTTATGAGGACATCATGCGGGAGACAGAACTGCTCACAAGGTATTGCAATCTAGATTTTATTGGCTTACTCTCTTCAAGGATGCTTGGAAGTTTGTCTTATCTTGTGATGAACGTCAAAGGATTGGTAATATTGGTAAATGTCAAGAAATGCCTATGAATTATTCACTTGCTGTTGAACCATTTGATGTTTGGGGTTTTGATTAATGGGACCTTTTCCTTCCATTAATGGGTATACTCATATTTTGGTTGTTGTTGATTATGTTACTAAATGGGTAGAAGCTATTACAACTAGTACTGATGATCACAACACCTCTATTAAAATGCTCAAGGGAGTTATTTTCCCAAGGTTTGGAGTCCCTATATATTTAATGACTGATGGTGGTTCACACTTTATTCATGGCACTTTCCGTGAAATGCTTGCTAAGTATGATGTTAACTATAGAATAGCATCACCTTATTATCCTTAGTCTAGTGGTCAAGTTGAACTTAGCAATAGAGAAATAAAATTAATTTTGCAAAAGACTATCAATAGGTCCCGGAAGAATTGGTCGAAGAAATTAGATGATGCACTTTGGGCTTATAGAACAACAAATAAAAATCTATGGGTATGTCTCCTTATAGAATGGTTTATGGAAAAGCTTGTCATTTGCCTCTTGAGTTAGAACATAAAGCATATTGGGCAATCAAAGAACTCAACTATGATTTTGAACTTGCCGGTGAAAAGAGGTTATTTGATATTAGCTCATTAGATGAATGGAGAACCCAAGTTTATGAAAATGCCAAGTTATTGAAAGAAAAAGTTAAAAGATGGCATGATAAAAGAATCCAAAAGCATGAGTTCAAAGTTGGAGAATATGTTCTTTTGTACAACTCTCATTTCAGATTCTTTGCAGGAAAACTCCTATCCAAATGGGAAGAACCCTATATTATCGAGGAGGTTTATCAGTCTGGAGCTATCAAAATAAATAATGTTGAAGGTACTAACCCGAAGGTTGTTAATGGGCAATGAATAAAACATTATATCTTAGGTACGACCATTAATGTTGAAAGTAATTTTATCCAAACTATGACACCGGAAGAACACACACAAGAGACCTTCTGGAACACTCTAGAATCATTAAAAAGAGGAGGTACATGATACAGTAAGTAAACGGACTCCGAAAAATCCGCAAAAATATTTTCTGTCAGTTTTGGAAAATAACATAAATTAGGAAAGTAAGAAACTACCAGGAATCGCACCCTGGTGGGCACAAGACACCAGGGCACGCCTGGCTTGCCTGGCGCGCCAAGGTGGGTTGTGCCCACCTCGAGTACCTTCCGGAATTCGTTTTTCTATAGCTTGCTTGTTTCCCATGATAAAAAATCTTTATATACCCCCCGAACCTATTGACCACCATATCGCAGAGAAATCTTCTGTTTTCTTTTCCTTGCTATTTTCTGACAGACTTAACTAGGCCAACACCATGTCTTCCTCACCTTCGAGCAACAGAGGAGAAGACGTAGAGTTGGTTCAGGAGGATCTAAGGAGAGAGGAAGCTGAAGAGGTTGCCATGGAGGAAGGAGAAGAACATTCTTTTGGGGTTCACCCTCCGGCTTCCGAGAGAGGCACATTGGCTAGCATCTACATTCATCCTAATCCTCATCAAGCTATGAGATCATCAAACACTCAATAGAGCCCCGAAGTGCATAAATAACTCCCACCAAGAAGGCCTTTACATAGGTTACATCGTAACAATTTTCACAATTTGATTCACAATTATGGGTTCGAGAATACTCCTCTTGTGCACATACCGTCCAATTGGGACATAGTTCGCGATGCAGGAACAAACCCTTGGGGCCCAGAAAATAAAGACATAATGGTTGAAGTGAAGAAAAATACCGAGTTGCTTCATCGAGCTCTTCGGGAGATTCAAGGCCTAAGGGAGCTACTGATATGTCCATTTTGCATCATTCCTTTATATCGACATTTATTGCATTATGGGCTATTATTACACATAATGTCACAATACTTATGCCTATTCTCTCTTATTTTACAAGGTTTACATGAAGAGGGAGAATGCTGGCAGCTGGAATTCTGGGATGGAAAAGGAGCAAATATTAGAGACCTATTCTGGACAACTCCAAAAGTCCTGAAACTTCATGGGAGCATGTTTTGGAATATATAAAAAATATTGGCGAAAGAATTAACCAGAGGGGGCCCATAACCTGGCCATGAGGGTGGGGGGTGCGCCCCCCTGTCTTGTGGGCCCCCTCGCAGGCCTCCGGTGCCCATCTTCTGCTATATGAAGTCTTTCGTCTGAGAAAAAAATCATAAGCAAGCTCACGAGATGAAACTCCGCCGCCACGAGGCGGAACCTTGGCGGAACCAATCCAGGGCTCCGGTGGAGCTGTTCTGCTGGGGAAACATCCCTCCGGGAGGGGGAAATCATCACCATCGATCCTCTCAGCGGGAGGGGGTCAATCTCCATCAACATCTTCACCAGCACCATCTGATCTCAAACCCTAGTTCATCTCTTGTATCCAATATTTATCTCAAAACCTCAGATTGGTACCTGTGGGTTGCTAGTAGTGTTGATTACTCCTTGTAGTTGATGCTAGTTGGTTTACTCGGTGGAAGAGCATATGTTCAGATCCTTTATGCATATTAATACCCCTCTGATTACGAACCTTAATATGATTTGTAAGTAGTTACGTTTGTTCCTGAGGACATGGGAGAAGTCTTGCTATAAGTAGTCATGTGAATTTGGCATTCGTTCGATATTTTGATGAGATGTATGTTGTCTTTCCTCTAGTGGTGTCAGGTGAACGTCAACTACATGACACTTCACCATTGTTTGGGCCTAGGGGAAGGCATTGGGAACTAATAAGTAGATGATGGGTTGCTAGAGTGACGGAAGCTTAAACCCTAGTTTATGAGTTGCTTCGTAAGGGGATGATTTGGATCCATATGTTTCATTCTATGGTTAGGTTTACCTTAATACTTCTTTTGTAGTTGCGGATGCTTGCAAGAGGGGTTAATCATAAGTGGGATGCTTGTCCAAGGAAGGGCAGTACCCAAGCACCGGTCCACCCACATATCAAATTATCAATGTACCGAATGCGAATCATATGAATGTGATGAAAACTAGCATGACGATAATTCCCATGTGTCCTCGGGAGCGCTTTTCTTTATATAACAGTTTGTCCAGGATTGTCCTTTGCTACAAAAAGGATTGGATCATCTTGCTGCACCTTATTTACTTTTATTACTTGTTACCCGTTACAAATTACCTTATCACAAAACTATCTGTTACCGATAATTTCAGTGCTTGTAGAGAATACCTTACTGAAAATTGCTTATCATTTCCTTCCGCTCCTCGTTGGGATCGACACTCTTACTTATCGAAAGGACTACGATAGATCCCCTATACTTGTGGGTCATCAAGACTCTTTTCTAGTGCCGTTGCCGGGGAGTGAAGCGCCTTTGGTAGGTGGAATTTGGTAAGGAAACATTTATATAGTGTGCTGAAATTTACTATCACTTGTTACTATGCAGAAACCAGTAGAGCAAAGAGTTGCTCCTCAACCTACTGAACCTACTAAAAATGTTTACTTTGAAATTCCTTCGGGTATGATAGAGAAACTGCTGACTAATCCTTTTATAGGAGCTGGAACATTGCATCTCGATTTGCACCTAATCTATGTGGATGAAGTTTGTGGATTATTTAAGCTTGCAGGTATGCCCGAGGATGTTATCAAGAAGAAGGTCTTCCCTTTATCTTTGAAGGGAAAGTCATTGACATGGTTTAGGCTATGTGATGATATGGGGTCATGGAACTATAACCGATTGAAATCGGAATTTCATCAGAAGTTTTATCATATGCATCTGGTTCATCGTGATCGTAATTATATATATAATTTTTTGCCTTGCGAAGGAGAAAGCATCACTCAAGCTTGGGGGAGGCTTAAGTCAATGTTATATTCATTCCCCAATCATGATCTCTCAAGAGAAATTATTATTCAAAAATTTTATGCTCGGCTTTCTCTCAATAATCGCTCCATGCTCGATTCTTCTTGTACCGGTTCTTTTATGATGAAGACTATTGAATTCAAACGGGATTTATTGGAGAGAATTAAACGCAACTCTGAAGATTGGGATCTCGACGAAGGTAAGGAGTCAGGTATAGCCCCAAAGTTTGATTGTGTTAAATCTTTTATGGATACCGATGCCTTTCGTGAATTTAGCACTAAATATGGACTTGACTCTGAGATAGTAGCTTCTTTCTGTGAATCCTTTGCTACTCATGTTGATCTCCCTAAGGAGAAGTGGTTTAAATATAATCCTCCCATTGAAGTAAAAGTAGTTGCACCTATTAAAGTTGAAGAAAATACTATCACTTATAATGTTGATCCTGTTGTTCCTACTGCTTATATTGAGAAACCACCTTTCCCTGTTAGAATAAAGGATCATGCTAAAGCTTCAACTATGGTTCGTAAGAGTAATACTAGAACACCTACACCCTCTGAGCAAATTAAAGTTGAACCTAGTATTGCTATGGTTAAAGATCTCTTGGCCGATAATATTGATGGGCATGTTATTTACTTTTGTGATGAAGCTGCTAGAATTGCTAGACCCGATACTAAAAATTATCATAGATCTGTTGTAGGCATGCCTGCTATTTCTGTTAAAATAGGAGATCATTGCTATCATGTCTTATGTGATATGGGTGCTAGTGCAAGTGCAATACCTCATTCCTTATACAAAGAAATTATGCATGATATTGCACCTGCTGAGATAGAGGAAATTGATGTTACAATTTAGCTTGCTAATAGAGACACTATTTCACCAGTTGGGATTGTTAGAGATGTTGAAGTCTTGTGTGGGAAAGTTTAATATCCAGCTGATTTTCTTGTTCTTGGTTCCCTACAAGATAACTTTTGTCCAATTATATTTGGAAGACCCTTCTTGAGTACTGTTAATGCTAGGATAGATTGCAAAAAGGATGTTGTTACTATTGGTTTGGGGGATATGTGTCATGAGTTTAATTTTGCTAAATTTCGTAGACAACCCCATGATAAAGAATTGCCTAGTAAAGATGAAACTATTGGTCTTGCTTATATTGTCGTGCCTCCTAATGATCCTTTAGAACAATATTTTCTCAACCATGAAAATGATATGTTTATGAATGAAAGAAGGGAAATAGATGAAGTATTCTTTAAACAGGGACCTATTTTGAAACACAACTTGCCTGTTGAAATCCTAGGGGATCCTCCTCCACCCAAGGGTGATCCCGTGTTTGAGCTTAAACCTTTACCCGATACTCTAAAATATGCTTATCTTGATGAGAAAAAGATATATCCTGTTATTATTAGTCCTAACCTTCCAGAGCATGAAGAAAAGAAATTATTGAAAACTCTGAAGAAGCACCATGCTGCTACTGGATATACTCTTGATAATCTTAAGGGCATTAGTCGCACTCTATGCCAGCAGAAAATATAATTGTAGAAAGACGCGAAACCAGTTGTTGATCACCAACGACGGTTAAATCCTAAGATGAAAGAAGTGGTAAGAAAAGAAGTACTAAAGCTTCTGGAGGCAGGTATAATTTATCCCGTTGCTGATAGTCGATGGGTAAGTCCTATCCATTGTGTCCCTAAGAAGGGAGGTATTACTCTTGTTCCTAATGATAAAGATGAATTGATCCCACAAAGCATTGTTACAGGTTGTAGAATGGTAATTGATTTCCGCAAATTAAATAGAGCTACTAAAAAGGATCATTACTCTTTACCTTTTATTGATCAAATGCTAGAAAGATTATCCAAACATACACATTTTTGCTTTCTAGATGGTTATTCTCGTTTTTCTCAAATACAAGTGTCAAAAGAGGATCAAGAAAAGACAACTTTCACTTGCCCTTTCGGTACCTTTGCTTATAGACGAATGCCTTTTGGTTTATGAAATGGACCTGCTACCTTTCAAAGATGTATGACTGCTATATTCTCTGACTTTCGTGAAAAGATTGTTGAGGTTTTCATGAATGATTTCTCCGTATATGGAACTTCTTTTGATGATTTCTTAAGCAACCTTGATCGAGTTTTGCAGAGATGTGAAGAAACTAATCTTGTCTTGAATTGGGAGAAGTGCCACTTTATGGTTAATGAAGGTATTGTCTTGGGGCATAAAATTTCTGAAAGAGGTATTAAAGTTGATAAAGCTAAAGTTGATGCTATTGAAAAGATGTCGTGTCCTAAGGACATTAAAGGTATAAGAAGTTTCCTTAGTCATGTCGGTTTTTACAGGAGGTTCATTAAAGACTTTTATAAAATTTCTAGGCCTCTGACTAATCTCTTGCAAAAAGATGTTCCTTTTGTCTTTGATGATGATTGTGTAGAAGCATTTGAAGTACTTAAGAAAGCTTCGATTTCTGCACCTATTATTCAGCCTCCTGATTGGAATTTACCCTTTGAAATTATGTGTTATGCTAGTGATTATGCTGTAGGTGCTGTTCTAGGACAAAGAGTTGATAAGAAATTAAATGCTATTCAATATGCTAGTAAAACTCTAGACAATGCCCAGAGAAACTATGCTACTACTGAAAAAGAATTTTTAGCAGTTGTTTTGCTTGTGATAAGTTCAGACCTTATATTGTTGATTCTAAACTAACTGTTCACACTGATCATGCTGCTATTGAATATCTTGTGGAAAAGAAAGATGCTAAACCTAGACTTATTAGATGGGTTCTCTTGCTACAATAATTTGATTTGCATATTATTGATAGAAAGGGAGCTGAGAACCCAGTTGCAGACAACTTGTCTAGGTTAGAGAATGTTCTTGATGACCCATTACCTATTGATGATAGCTTTCCTGATGAACAACTAGCTGTCATAAATGCTTCTCATACTGCTCCATGGTATGTGATACATCTCCGTCGTATCTATAATTTTTGATTGTTCCATGCCAATATTCTACAACTTTCATATACTTTTGGCAACTTTTTATATTATTTTTGGGGACTAACATATTGATCCAGTGCCCAGTGCCAGTTCCTGTTTGTTGCATGTTTTTTGTTTCGCAGAAAATCCATATCAAACAGAGTCCAAACGGGAAAAAACGGACGGAGCTTATTTTTGGAAGATATGGAAAATATGGGAAGAAAAATCCACGCGAGACGGTTCCCGAGGGGGCAAGAGGCAGGGAGGCGCGCCCCTGACCCTCGTGGGCCCCTCATAAGGCGGTTGCTACTATTCTTTTGCCGAAAGAAAGCTAATTTTCAGGAAAAAATCTCGGCGAAGGTTTTAGTCCAATCGGAGTTACGGATCTCCATATATATACGAAACAATGAAAGGGCAGCCAGGCAGAACGCAGAAACTGAGAGAGAGAGACAGAGAGACAGATCCAATCTCAGAGGGGCTCTCGCCCCTCCCATGCCATGGAGGCCAAGGACCAGAGGGGAAACCCTTCTCTCATCTAGGGAGGAGGTCAAGGAAGAAGAAGGGGCCCCTCTCCCCTTCTCTTTCGGGGGCGCCGGAACGCTGTCGTGGCCATCATCATCATCATCATCATCATCATCACCGCAATCTACACCAACACCTCCGCCATCTTCACCAACATCTCCATCACCTTCCCCCCTCTATCTATAGCGGTCCACTCTCCCGCAACCCGCTGTACCCTCTACTTGAACATGGTGCTTTATGCTTCATATTATTATCCAATGATGTGTTTCCATCCTATGATGTCTGAGTAGATTTTTGTTGTCCTATCGGTGGTTGATGAATTGCTATGATTGATTTAATTTTCTTGTGGTTATGTTGTTGTCCTTTGGTGCCCATCATAGGACTATGTATTGGAGGGCAAGAGTGACAGAAGCTTCAACCTAGCATAGAAATTGATGCATACAGGATTGAAGGGGACCAATATATCTTAATGCTATGGTTGGGTTTTACCTTAATGAACGTTAGTAGTTGCGTATGCTTGCTAATAGTTCCAATCATAAGTGCATAGAATTCCAAGTCAGGGATGACATGCTAGCAGTGGCCTCTCCCACATAAAACTTGCTATCGGTCTAGTGAAGTAGTCAATTGCTTAGGGACAATTTCGCAACTCCTACCACCACTTTTCCACACTAGATATACAAACTTTATTGCTTCTTTATATAAAAAGCCCCTAGCTTTTATTTATGTGCTCTTTATTATCTTGCAAACCTATCCAAAAACACCTACAAAGTACTTCTAGTTTCATACTTGTTTCAAGTAAAGTGAACATCAAGCATGCGTAGATTTGTATCGGTGGTCGATAGAACTTGAGGGAATATTTGTTCTACCTTTAGCTCCTCATTGGGTTTGACACTCTTACTAATCGAAAGAGGCTACCATTGATCCCCTATACTTGTGTGTTATCAAGACCTTTTTCTGGCGCCGTTGCTGGGGAGTCATAGCGTGGGGTGAATATTCTCGTGTGTGCTTGTTTATTTTATCACTAAGTAATTTTTATTTGCTATTCTTAGTTGTTTTCTATCTTTAGTTATGGGTAGGACATGCAACATACCAAAAACATTAGTTGTACCTACTGAACCAATGGTTGAAGAACCACTCAAAATCTATCACACCCCTGAAGCTTATTACTTGGATCATCTTTGATTCCTATGTGCTCGTGCTGAAACCCCAACTAGCTTAGTTGGGGGCAAATCTTTAGATGAGCATGCTTGTTATGTGTGACACTGCATATCTGAAAAAGGAAACGTTTACTGGATCAAATTCATCTTTTGCAATGCTATGCTTGGAATTTATGCGAAATATATGATATTACTTGTTATGAAGACCCTAAGAAACACCTTCCCTACCAATGTTTTTTAGTGATAATGGAATCATATCTTCTTATGCTAAGGGTGTTTATAATTACTATGATGTTCAACAAATTGAAGAATTTGTTGCTTTTAAGGGTGCTTATGAAATTGCTTCTTTGATTGAAAAGTATGATGCTACTCTTTACAAATCTGAAATTTTTGCGATACTTGAATATTGTTATGAGACTTATGCTTCTAATGCCTATGTTAAACCATATATCGAGGTATCCTCCGCTTTCCAAGAAGAGACTAATATTTTGCAGGAGTCTATGGAAGAAGAAATTGATAAAACTGTGAGCTCATTGGATGAAAAAGATGATGAGGAGAGCGAAGAACAAAAGGAGGAAGAGCAGATTAGCTACCCGTGCCCACCTTCTAATGAGAGTAAATCTTCAACTCATACATTTTTTTAATTTCCCTTCGTGCTTACCGAAGGATGATTGCTATGATGATTGTTATGATCCCGTTGATTCTCTTGAAATATCCTTTTTCGATGATGCTTGCTATGCTTGTGGCCAAGATGCCAATATAAATTATGCTCATGGATATGAACTTGCTATAGTTCCTTATGTTAAACATGAAATTGTTCCTATTGCACCCACGCATGATAGTCCTATTATCTTTTTGAATTCTCCCGACTACACTATATCGGAGAAGTTTGCACTTATTAAGGATTATATTGGTGGGTTGCGTTTTACTATTACACATGATGATTTTGATGAATATAATATGCATGTGCTTGCTGATCCTACTTGCAATTATTATGAGAGAGGAACTTTATCTCCACCTCTTTATGTTTCCAATACGATAAAATTGCAAGAAACTGTTTATACTATGCATTGGCCTTTACTTTGTGTGCATGAATTGCTCTTTTATGACATGCCGATGCATAGGAAGAGAGTTAGACTTCATCATTACTTGATATATGTTGCTTTGTGCTCACTACTAAATGCCAAATCATTGCTAATTCAAATTGGCTTTGATATACCTTGGGATTCGGGTGGATCGATTACTTGAGCACTATATGCCTAGCTTAATGGCTTTAAAGAAAGCGCTGCCAAGGAGAAAACATGGAAGTTTTAGAGAGTCATTTATTTCCGTTGTGTGCTTTTATAAGGTTTAAAAATAAAAATAATGTGCCAAGGTTTGCCTTTAGGATGTTTTAGATTACTTGTTGGTTTGTACGGTGAAGGACAGAAACTTTGGCTCTAGCGCGCGATTTTACATTTTTTGCTGGAACGTCAAATGGTTCTGAAACTTTTTGCACTGTCTTTATATGCAAATTTTTAATTTTTCATAATTTTGGTAGAATTTTTGGAGTACCATAAGTATGGTGAATGTTCAGATTATTACAGACTGTTCTGTTTTAGATAGATTCTGTTTTTGATGCATAGTTTGCTTGTTTTGATGAAAATATCGATTTATATCAGTGGGTTAAGCCATGGAAAAGTTATATTAAAGTAGCTAAAATTCCAAAACAAAATATGAATTGTTTTGCAACAGTAATTAGCATAGTGATTTGCTTTATTATACTAGCGGATCTTACCGAGTTTTCTGTTGGAGTTTTGTGTGGATGAAGTGTTCGATGATCGAGAAGGTCTCGATGTGAGAAGAAGGAAGAGAGGCAAGAGCTCATGCTTGGGGATACCCGAGGCACCCCAAGTAAATATTCAATGAGACTCAAGCGTATAAGCTTGGGGATGCCCCGGAAGGCATCCCCTATTTATTCAACAAGTATCGGTATGTTTTTGGATTCGTTTCATTCATGTGATATGTGCAGATCTTGGAGCATCTTTTGCATTTACTTTTCATTTTTCTTTTATGCACCATGCTGGTATGAGATAGTCCTTGGTTGATTTATATAATGCTCTATGCACTTCACTTATATCTTCTGAGTATGGCTTTATAGAATGCTTCATGTGCTTCACTTATATCATTTGAAGTTTGGATTGCATGTTTCTCTTTACATAGAAAACCGCCATTTGTAGACCGTGGGCATATCTTTTGTAGAAAGAATTAAACTCTCTTTCTTCACTTATATCTATTTAGAGCGATGACATGAACTGGTCATTCACATGGTTAGTCATAAAATCCTACATAAAACTTGTAGATCACTGAATATGATATGTTTGATTCCTTGCAATAGTTTTGCGATATAAAGATGCTGATATTAGAGTCATGCTAGTGGGTAGTTGTGGATTAGTAGAAATACTTGTGTCGAGGTTTGTGATTCCCATAGCATGCACGTATGGTGAACCGTTATGTAACGAAGTCGGAGCATGAGGTATTTATTGATTGTCTTCCTTATGAGTGGTGGTCGGGGACGAGCGATGGTCTTTTCCTACCAATCTATCCCCCTAGGGGCATGCGTAGTAGTACTTTGCTTTGAGGGCTAATAAACTTTTGCAATAAGTATATGAGTTCTTTATGACTAATGTGAGTACATGGATTATACGCACTCTCACCCTTCCATCGTTGCTAGCCTCTTCGGTACCGTGCATTGCCCTTTCTCACCTCGAGAGTTGGTGCAAACTTCGCCGGTGCATCCAAACCCCGTGATATGATACGCTCTATCACACATAAGCCTCATTATATCTTCCTCAAAACAGCCACCATACCTACCTATCATGGCATTTCCATAGCCATTCCGAGATATATTGCCATGCAACTTCCATCATCATCATCATCATCATATACATGACTTGAGCAGTTATTGTCATATTGCTTTGCATGATCGTAAGATAGCTAGCATGATATTTTCATGGGTTGTCCGTCTTTTGATGTCATTGCTACGCTAGATCATTGCACATCCCGGTACACCGCCGGAGGCATTCATATAGAGTCATATCTTTGTTCTAGTATCGAGTTGTAATATCGAGTTGTAAGTAAATAGAAGTGAGATGATCATCATTATTAGAGCATCGCCCCAAGAAAAAAAGGGAGAGGCCAAAGAAGCCTAAATAAAAAAGGGGCCAAAGAAGCCCATTCAGAAAAAAAGAGAAAATAAAAAGGGGCAATGTTACTATCCTTTTACCACACTTGTGCTTCAAAGTAGCACCATGTTCTTCATATAGAGAGTCTCTTGAGTTATCAATTTCATATACTAGTGGGAATTTTCATTATAGAACTTGGCTTGTATATTCCGATGATGGGCTTCCTCAAATGCCCGAGGTCTTCATGAGAAAGCAGGTTGGATGCACACCCACATAGTTTCAGTTTGAGCTTTCATACACTTATAGCTCTAGTTCATCTGTTGCATGGCAATCCCTACTCCTCACATTGACATCAATTGATGGGCATCTCCATAGCCCGTTGATTAGCCATGCCGATGTGAGACTTTCTCCCTTTTTTGTCTTCTCCACACAACCTCCACCATCATATTCTATTCCACCTATATTGCTATGTCCATGGCTCACGCTCAAGTACTGCGTGAGGGTTGAAAAAGCTGAAGCGCGTTAAAAAGTATGAACCAATTGCTCGGCTTGTCATCGGGGTTGTGCATGATGTGAATATTTTGTGTGGTGAAGATGGAGCATAGCCAGACTATATGATTTTGTAGGGATAACTTTCTTTGGCCATGTTATTTTGAAAAGACATGATTGCTTTATTAGTAGGCTTGAAGTATTATTGTTTTTATGTCAAATGATAGACTATTGCTTTGAATCACTCGTATCTTAATATTCATGCCATGATTAGATTATGTGATCAAGATTATGCTTGGTAGCATTCCACATCAAAAATTATCTTTTTTATCATTTACCTACTCGAGGACGAGCATGAATTAAGCTTGGGGATGCTGATACGACTCTGTCGTATCTATAATTTTTGATTGTTCCATGCCAATATTCTACAACTTTCATATAGTTTTGGAAACTTTTTATACTATTTTTGGGGACTAACATATTGATCCAGTGCCCACTGCTAGTTCCTATTTGTTAGATGTTTTTTGTTTCGCGGAAAATCCATATCAAATGGAGTCCAAATGGGATAAAAACGGACGGAGATTATTTTTGGAATATATGGATAATACGGGAAGAAAAATCCACGCGAGACGGTTCCCAAGGGGGGCATGAGGTAGGGGGCGCGCCCCTGACCTTCGTGGGGCCCTCGTAAGGCGGTTGCTGCTATTCTTTTGCCGCAAGAAAGCTAATTTTCAGGAAAAAAATCGGCAAAGGTTTCACTCCAATCGGAGTTACGGATCTCCATATATATACGAAACGGTGAAAGGGCAGCCAGGCAGAACGCAGAAACAGAGAGAGAGAGAGAGAGAGAGAGAGAGAGAGAGAGAGAGAGAGAGATCCAATCTCAGAGGGGCTCTCGCCCCTCCCATGCCATGGAGGCCAAGGACCAGAGGGGAAACCCTTCTCCCATCTAGGGAGGAGGTCAAGGAAGAAGAAGAAGAAGAAGAAGAAGGGGACCCCTCTCCCCTTCTCTTCCGGTGGCGCCAGAACACTGTTGTGGCCATCATCATCATAACCGCAATCTACACCAACACCTCCGCCATCTTCACCAAAATCTCCATCACCTTCCCCCCTCTATCTACAGTGGTCCACTCTCCCGCAACCCGCTGTATCCTCTACTTGAACATGGTGCTTTATGCTTCATATTATTATCCAATGATGTGTTGCCATCCTATGATGTCTGAGTAGATTTTCGTTGTCCTATCGGTGGTTGATGCATACAGGATTGAAGTCGGACCAGTATATCTTAATGCTATGGTTAGGTTTTACCTTAATGAACATTAGTAGTTGTGGATGCTTTCTAATAGTTCCAATCATAAGTGCATAGAATTCCAAGTCGGGGATGACATGCTAGCAGTGGTCTCTCCCACATAAAACTTGCTATCGGTCTAGTAAAGTAGTCAATTCCTTAGGGACAATTTCGCAACTCCTACCACCACTTTTCCACACTCGCTATACTAACTTTATTGCTTATTTATCTAAACAGCCCCTAGCTTTTATTTACGTGCTCTTTATTATCTTGCAAACCTATCCAAAAACACCTACAAAGTACTTCTAGTTTCATACTTGTTTTAGGTAAAGCAAACGTGAAGCGTGCATAGAGTTGTATCGGTGGTCGATAGAACTTGAGGGAATATTTGTTCTACCTTTAGCTCCTCGTTGGGTTCGACACTCTTACTTAACGAAAGAGGCTATAGTTGGTCCCCTATACTTGTGGGTTATCAGTGTGCTGATTATGCTAATTACATAGTTGCTAAATTTATACCACCTAGTTTCACATACCAGCAAAAGAAAAAGTTTTTCTATGATTTAAGACATTACTTCTGGGATGACTCGCACCTTTGTAAAGAAGGAGTATATGGTGTTATTAGACATTGTGTACCTGAGCATGAATAGGAACAGATCCTACGCAAGTGTCACTCCAAGGCTTATGGAGGACACCATGCTGGAGATAGAACTACACATAAGGTATTGCAATCTGGTTTTTATTGTCCTACTCTCTTCAAGGATGCCCATAAGTTTGTATTGTCTTGTGATGAGTGACAAACAATTGGTAATATTAGTAGACGTCAAGAAATGGCTATGAATTATTCACTTCTTATTGAACCATTTGATATTTGGGGTTTTGATTATATGGGACTGTTTCCTTCCTCTAATGGGTATACACATATTTTAGTTGCCGTTGATTACGTTACTAAGTGGGTAGAAGCTATTCCAACTAGTAGTGCTGATCATAACACCTCTATTAAGATGCTTAAAAAAGTTATTTTTCGAGGTTTGGAGTCCCTAGATACTTAATGACTGGTGGTGGTTCACATTTTATTCATGGTGCGTTTCGTAAAATGCTTGCCAAGTATGATGTTAATCATAGAATTGCATCTCCATATCATCCATAGTCTAGTGGTCAAGTAGAACTGAGTAATAGAGAGATTAAATTAATTTCGCAAAAGACTATTAATAGATCTAGAAAGAATTGGTCCAACAAACTTGATGATGCATTATGGGCCAATAGAACTGCATATAAAAATCCTATGGGTATGTCTCCATATAAAATGGTTTATGGAAAAGCTTGTCACTTACCTCTCGAACTAGAACATAAGGCATATTGGGCCATCAAAGAGCTCAACTATGACTTCAAACTTGCCGGTGAGAAGAGGCTTTTTGACATTAGCTCACTTGATGAATGGAGAACCCAGGCCTATGAGAATGCCAAACTATTTAAACAAAAAGTTAAAAGATGGCATGACAAAAGGATACAAAACATGAGTTTAATGTAGGTGATTATGTATTGTTATACAACTCTCGTTTAAGATTTTTTGCAGGAAAACTCCTCTCTAAATGGGAAGGGCCTTACGTTATTGAGGAGGTCTATCATTCCGATGCCATAAAAATCAACAACTTCGAAGGCACAAATCCGAGGGTGGTGAATGGTCAAAGAATCAAACATTATATCTCACGTAATCCCATAAATGTTGAAACTAATGTTATTGAAACCGTAACCCAGGAGAAATATTTAAGGGACACTTTCTGGAATGTTTCAGACTCCGAAAATGAAGAGGTATGTGGTACGGTATGTAAACCGACTCCAAAATAGTTCTAATAGCAAATTTTCTCTGTTTTGGAATATTTAAGAAAGTAGGAAAATAAGAAGCAGTCCAGGAAGGACACGAGGCTTCCACGAGGGTGGAGGGCGTGCCCTACCCCCCTTGGCGCGCCCCCTGCCTTGTGGGCACCTCGTGTGCTCTCCGGACTCTGTTTTCATGTGCGATACTTCTTTTGGTCGGTAAAAAATCATTATATAATCTCCCGAAGGTTTTAACCACCGTATCACGCAAACATCCTCTGTTTTTGTTTCGAGCTATTTTTGCAGCAGATCAAGAGCAAGATGTCTTCTCAAGAGTCAGTGGGGGAGAGTCGGGTGTCTCACCCGACACCGGGGCCAAGAGCAAACAGTGATGCTGACCACTTTGGGCCATCAACTAAGGAAGAGATGGAGGCCGACTTGAAAAGGATAGATGCCATGGAGGAGGATCAAGAAGTTACTTCTCGTTTCCGAGCCGGATTCATGATGGGGGAACTACAGAGCTCAGCTATTCCAAACTCGGTCATTCCTTCCAACGTTAGATTTCTTTCTTATGAAAATATGAAAAAGAGTGTTACTTGTTCTCCCGCAGCTATGCAACATCCTTGGGTGAAAGGAGCTTTAGCCGTCACGGGCAAACTCCGTAAGGAAATAATGGACCTCAAGCAGCAAGTCAATAAGCTCGAGGAAGAGAATCATATCCTAAGGGGCATCATTGCCAAGAATATCACATCACCACCCCCGAAGAAAGAGATATAAACACATGGGTATGTGCACTCCCCTTGGCAACTGCCAAGCTTGGGGGAGTGCCCCGGTATCGTATCACCATCTTACTTTTATCTTTACCGTTTTTCTTAGTTTGATCCCTTTGGTAATATCTTGATCTAATAGAATACAGTTTTAGTATGATCTAGTTTTGAGTTTTGCTTTATGATCCTTCTATGTAATCGAGTCCGTGAGCTATATATAATAAAGATTAGAATTGAGTCAAGGGCTTGATTATCTTACTATGATCTTGAGGGAATAAAAGAAAGAATAAAAAGAAATAAGGAGATCATACGGATCTTATGGAGAGTAATTACTTCACATATAAAGAGTATGATGAATAAAAGTTGTTGAGAGTTGACAAACTTAGTTTTGGTTATTGTTGCAATTAATAGGAAGTAATAAATAAAGAGATGTTTTCACATATAAATATACTATCTTGGACATCTTTTATGATTGTGAGCACTCATTAAAATATGACATGCTAAAAAGTTGATGTTGGACAAGGAAGACAACGTAATGGGTTATGTTTTCTTACATCCGAAATAAATTATATTGTCATGGATCATCTAACATGTTGAGCTTGCCTTTCTCTCTCATGCTAGCCAAATTCTTTGCACCAAGTAGAGATAGTACTTGTGCTTCCAAATATCCTTAAACCTAGTTTTGCCATGAGAGTCCACCATACCTACCTATGAATTGAGTAAGATCCTTCAAGTAAGTTGTCATTGTTGCAAGCAATAAAAATTGCTCTCTAAATATGTATGATTTATTAGTGTGGAGAAAATAAGCTTTATACGATCTTGTGATGTGGAGTAAATAAAGGCGACGAACTGCATAATAAAGGTCCATATCACAAGTGGCAATATAAAGTGACATTCTTTTGCATTAATATTTTGTGCATTCAACCATAAAAGCACATGACAACCTCTGCTTCCCTCTGCGAAGGGCCCATTTTTTATTCTTGTCTTATACTTCATTCAAGAGTCGAGGTGATTTTCACCTTCCCTTTTTACATTTAATCCTTTGGCAAGCACTTTGTGTTGGAAAGATCCTGATATATATTGCTAATTGGATGTGAGTTCTCATGAACTATTATTGTTCACATTACCCTTGAGGTAAAAGGTTGACAGGCAAAACTATAAGCCCCTATGTTTCTCTGTGTCCGATTCAAACTTCATACCCATAAATATTGCGTGAGTGTTAGCAATTGTGAAAGACTAAATGATAGTTGAGTATGTGGACTTGCTGAAAAGCTCTTATATTGACTCTCTCAGATGTTATGATAAATTGCAATTGCTTCAATGATTGAGATTATAGTTTGTTAGTTTTCAATGAAGTTTCTGATTCATACTTGAAATTGTGAATGAATTGTTACTTTATCATAAGAAATCATATATATATATATATATATATATATATATATATATATATATATATATATATATGTTGCTGTTCTAAGAATGATCATGATGCCCTCATGTCCGTATTTTATTTTATCGACACCTTTATCTCTAAACATGTGGACATATTTTTTTCGATATCGGCTTCCGCTTGAGGACAAGCGAGGTCTAAGCTTGGGGGAGTTGATACGTCCATTTTACATCATGCCTTTATATCGATATTTATTGCATTATGGGCTGTTATTACACATAATGTCACAATATTTATGCCTATTCTCTCTTATTTTACAAGGTTTACATGAAGAGGGAGAATAACGACAGCTGGAATTCTGGGCTGGAAAAGGAGCAAACATTAGAGACCTATTCTGCACAACTCCAAAAGTCCTGAAACTTCACGAGAGCATGTTTTGGAATATATAAAAAATATTGGTGAAAGAATTAACCAGAGGGGGCCCACACCCTGGCCACGAGGGTGGGGGCGCGCCCTACCCCCCAAGGCGCGCCCCTTGTCTCATGGGGCCCCTGGTAGGTCTCCGGTGCCCATCTTCTGCTATATGAAGTCCTTCGTCTGAGAAAAAAATCATAAGCAAGCTCATGGGATGAAACTCCGCCGCCACGAGGCGAAACCAATCTAGGGCTCCAGCGGAGCTGTTCTGCCGGGGAAACATCCCTCCAAGAGGGGGAAATCATCACCATCGTCATCACCATCAATCCTCTCAGCGGTAGGGGGTCAATCTCCATCAACATCTGCACTAGCACTATCTCATCTCAAACCCTAGTTCATCTCTTCTATCCAATCTTTGTCTCAAAACCTCAGAATAGTACCTGTGGGTTGCTGGTAGTGCTGATTACTCCTTGTAGTTGATGCTAGTTGGTTTACTTGGTGGAAGATCATATGTTCAGATCCTTTATGCATGTTAATACCCCTCTAATTATGAACATGAATATTCCCCTTTTTCCGCCATTGCTCTTGAACAACAAAGCAAATGTCTGATAGTCTGGTTTCAAAACCATCCACATCTTCACGTCATTTTTCAACCACTATTTTTGTTTCTGACACAACGTCCATTAGGGATTGCACTTGTGTCTGGAGCACAGATATATCACTCTGTCTAGCTGGTAGATTTTGTTCAATAGGCGATTTGGACGATGTTACCTTGACAACCAACCCAGAATTATGCATGAAGGTGCTTTTTGCACTGTTAGTGGAGAGATACTGACGCACTACATCAAGAGGTGACATTGTGCATGTGGTAGTCTCGTCACCTTTAGGTGGTTGTGGCTGTTCAATAATTTGTTCCATAGCTTGCTGAAAGTTTGAACTTGTAGATTAGTGTACCGGATAAGTTACTAATGAGACAAAACAAACAAAGTAGGTTTCACATTTATACATAACTTATTTTGGTGAACTACTGTAATACATTAGCATGTATTGTAGTGCCAACTACATAACAAAATCACTTTCGAAACATATGTCCATGTAGCATACCTCTTGTATTATCTATTTCCTCACATTCGTTGACATCTAAGGATAAAGAGACATGGTTTAAAGTAGGATAAAGAGACATCATTCATATCATGGCAAACAGATATAAAACAAACAGGCTATTGTATCATTGTGTGCGCACATGAACATCACAACTAGATTACAGATCAAGACCAAAAGAATATCCTTCATCTCTTTTAAACCATGTCAGGTGAAATGATACATTGAGACAACTGTGTATAAAAGTGAACAGAGTAACTGACATTGGTTACAAATGAAGCAGTTAAATGAACACATCATAGTACCAATCAGCTCAAAGGCAGGAGGAGTAAGGACTTACAATAGTGGCCTGAACTGGTGTGCTCATGCCCTTCATCTTGCTGGTGTGGCAATCCTTGAAGATTTGCACTGCATTCGGTCCAGGTTCTTTTTGGTCCGCACGGGTTTTCCTTTGTATTTGGAACAAGTCAACATAGATACGATAATATGGCACAGAAAAAAGAAGGAAGTAGCAGCTATTTACAAGAGCCTCGCAATGTGCAATATAGCTACGAGATCCTGTTGTCTGTTGGAATTTCACTTTAGAATGGTTGGTCTTGTTCTTCAAATAGTTAGCCTAAAATACCCTACCCGATACTTTGGATCAGACCAGTGTTTAACAAGGGCTGTCCAGTCTTCATGTGTAATATATTCCACTGGAGATGTTTGGGCGATTTCATTGTTAGCCTTGTCTTCAAAGTGAGATTTTCTAAGGTGGTACCGATACTGTCGCAGAGAAAACAGGAAAAACATGAGTGCATGCTTGTTTAGTTGCATCATCTTTCGGATCCAACTTGAACCTCATCTGTTGAAAAAAGAATGTGAGTCTTATTAGGAGGAAGATAGAAAGTATGGCACATAGCAAGACAATATTACAAATTGTGATGAATAACATTACTTACGGATAAATGGTCAAGGAAGGTGTTAAACTGGATATTGTCTTTCTCATTCATGTACTGGATCCATGTTGGGAGGATATGTGCATGACACCTCACGACAATGGCTGCCTCTGATACTAACTTGGCTGACTTTGTAGCATCACGTGGCCTTTTTAAACCTGCCTCAAAATGGATCTCCATTCTACCCCCCTAGGCGCGCCCCTTGTCTCATGGGGCCCCTGGTAGGCCTCCGGTGCCCATCTTCTGCTATATGAAGTCCTTCGTCTGAGAAAAAAATCATAAGCAAGCTCATGGGATGAAACTCCGCCGCCACGAGGCGAAACCAATCTAGGGCTCCAGCAGAGCTGTTCTGCCGGGGAAACATCCCTCCAAGAGGGGGAAATCATCACCATCGTCATCACCATCAATCCTCTCAGCGGTAGGGGGTCAATCTCCATCAACATCTGCACTAGCACTATCTCATCTCAAACCCTAGTTCATCTCTTCTATCCAATCTTTGTCTCAAAACCTCAGAATAGTACCTGTGGGTTGCTGGTAGTGCTGATTACTCCTTGTAGTTGATGCTAGTTGGTTTACTTGGTGGAAGATCATATGTTCAGATCCTTTATGCATGTTAATACCCCTCTAATTATGAACATGAATATGATCTCTGAGTAGTTATGTTTGTTCCTGAGGACATGGGAGAAGTCTTGCTATAAGTAGTCATGTGAATTTGGTATTCGTTCGATATTTTGATGAGATATATGTTGTCTTTCCTCTAGTGGTGTCATGTGAATGTCGACTACATGACACTTCTCCATTGTTTGGGCCTATGGGAAGGCATTGGGAAGTAATAAGTAGATGATGGGTTGCTAGAGTGACAGAAGTTTAAACCCTAGTTTATGAGTTGCTTCGTAAGGGGCTGATTTGGATCCATATGTTTCATGCTATGGTTAGACTTACCTTAATACTTCTATTGTAGTTGTGGATGCTTGCAAGAGGGGTTCATCATAAGTGGGATGCTTGTCCAAGGAAGGGCAGTACCCAAGCACCGGTCCACCTACATATCAAATTATCAAAGTACCGAACGCGAATCATATGAACGTGATGAAAACTAGCTTGATGATAATTCCCATGTGTCCTCGGGAGCACTTTTCTATATATACGAGTTTGTATAGGCTTGTCCTTTGCTACAAAAAGGATTGGGTCATCTTTCTGCACCTTATTTACTTTTATTACTTGTTACCCGTAACAAATTACCTTATCACAAAACTATCTGTTACCGATAATTTTAGTGCTTGCAAAGAATACCTTACTGAAAACTCCTTATCATTTCCTTCTGCTCCTCGTTGGGTTCGACACTCTTACTTATCGAAAGGACTACGATAGGTCCCCTATACTTGTGGGTTATCAGATACTCATGGTTATATTGGAAAACACCTCTACTTCATCACCACCACCTTCTTCTTCATCACCAAAAGAAAACTGAGTATCATGTATGTGTACTCCCCTTGGCTTTCGCCAAGCTTGGGGGAGGTGCCCCGGTATCGTATCACCCCACTATCTTTTGCCTTTACTTATTTTAGTTCGATCCATAATTATCTTTTTCTTTAGACGAATAAAAGTTTAGTTCGATCCTTTCTTTTCGAGAGTTTTCTTAGTGATCTATCCTTGTAATCGTGCCCGAGATATATAATAAAGTTTAGTTTGAGTTTTTGCTTTCTTTACTTTCATGTTCCAATAAAAAGATAGGAAATAAATGAAAAATATCATATGCTAATCTTATGGTAAGTGATGACACCACATAAGGAAAAGTATACGTAGAAAATTTTATTAGATTTTGACAAACATAACATTGGTCAATGATGCAACTCACGAAAGAATTAATAAGGGAAGAGAAGATTCTCATATAAATATACTATCCTGTAAATCTTTTGTGATTGTGAGCCCCCATCAAAATATTATATGCCAAAATTGTTGATGTTGGACAAGGAAGACAACGTAATGATTTATGTTTGTTCATATTCACACAGAAGTTATATTGTCATAGATCCTTCAACATGTGGTGCTTTCCCCCCATCTTTGCTAGCCAAAAGCTCCGCACTAAGTAGAGATACTACTTGTGCATCCAAAAACCCTTAAACCCAAATCTTATTTTCAAGTGTCGACCATACCTACCTAAGGATTGAGTCAGATGCATCAAGTAAGTTGTCATCAGTGCAATAAGGCAATAAAAATTTCTTCTAAAAGTGTGAGATCATTTAGTGTAAGAGAAAATTGAGTGTTGTACGAACTTGTGATGGTGAGGAATAAAAGCGACAGACTGCATAATAAAGATTGCCATCACAAGGGGCAATACAACATGACGTTCTTTTGCACTAAGGGGTTGAGCATACAAACAAATAAGCGCATGGCAACCTCTGCTTCCCTCTGCGAAGGGCCTATTTTTTACTTTTATGTCTTTACTTTTATGCAAGTGTCAAAGTTTTTCTTTCTATTCCTTTTTATTTTTCTCCTTTGGCAAGCATCATGTGGTGAGGAAAGATCTAGGCACATATGTCTAGTCGAATATGGGTAAAAAAGAGTTATTATTGTTGACATCACCCTTGAGGCACTACAAAAAAAAGACACTTCCGTGATGATACGTGTTTGTCACAATAGGTCACGTTTTGGTATGACTATCTTGATTCTGTCATAAATTTGTCATGCATGTACATCCATGACAAATTTATGACAAAATCAAGATAGTCATACATGTTCTGTCGTAGAAGTGTTCCATGACATTACCAAAATTATCATCACGGAAGTGTCCACTTCCATGACGATAAATCGTGCGTCATAGAAGTGCTTTCGTCAAGGGTTACCGACACCTTACATCCACTGTAACGGGACACCGTTAAGCTATCGGGTCCGGTTTGGATCCGATAACCCGCTAACAGCAACGATCGATGCTGATTTTCCACGTGTAAAATTCTCATTGGCTGATGAAACCATGTGTCAGCTCCGCGTTGGCATAGGTGTCACTCATCCAATGGGCGAGATGCGCCTATGATACGTTGACACGTGGACCGATCGAAAAGTGGCGTATAAAGATTAAATGGGCCGGCCTAACTAAAGGCCCACAAGATTTAGAGGGCCATAATGGGCCGGCCCAGCTAAAGGCCCACAAGATTTTGCAGACCATAATGGGCCGGCCCAGCTAAAGGACCAACATTCTCAGTTAAGGCCGGTATAGCTAGTGTTAAATTGGCCCATCAACGACCCGTCCTAAACTTGTCATCATTGCGGCCCATGGTCACTTCTGGCCCGTTAACAGTCCACTAAGAATTTGGGTCGAATTACGGCCCGGTGTGTTTCTGGCCTGTTAAAAGTCCTGCTTCATTTGGGACCATTTATAGGCCATTGAATCTTTCGGCCCATAAATGACCGTGAAGGATATGGGTCATATTCGGCCATATCTGACATTCAGCCTGTTAGAGGCCCACTACAGATTTGGGCCACTTTCAGCCTGTTGTGACTTTCAGCCTGTTAACGTCGGACAAAATCAATGGGCCATATGCGGCCCCATGCCACATCGAGCCTACTAACGGCCCGTATAAAAATGACACTAATCAAGCCCGACCAAACTTCCGGCCTGTTAAAGGCCCGTGCAGTACGTCGGCACATTTTCAGCCCGTCTGATTTTTGGCCCGTGCACGATCCGAATTGTAAATAGGCCACCATTTCGGCCTGCTAAGACCAGTGGGTTATTTGGCACAATCAGGGCCCAATCTTACTTTCAGCCTACTAAAGGCCCATGTTTTTATGGGCTCGAGATATTTACACATGTAAATGTCCTATTATTACTTAGGGCCCAAATTATATTTAGGCCTGTTAAAGGCCCACTATGGACACGGGCCTACAAGAAAAATATGAAAGCTTACGCTGATTTAGGCCCGGATATTTTTAGTGGGCTACATGCAAATTTCGGCCCAGAATCGTTTTTAGCCCAATTGGAATGGGCCCGATGAATGTTCGCATGCTGGGCTCCTATGAAGCTTTCAGTTGAATAGATTACTAAGATAAACCTACACTATACGAAAATAGCATCGTAATTACTGCAACCTTTGGTAGCATCATAAATGTTGTATCACAACAAAATAAATTCCAACCATACAACAAATGGCATGTTGGCATAAGGTTTACAGTCCTTGCAGATAAAAGCACCATCAGATGTATACATGCACAGATCATTTGACCTGAGTGCTTATGTTTTAGGCTGTAGAATCTGATGGAGCAGCACGATCTTCCCCTTTTTCCGCCATTGCTCTTGAACAACAAAGCAAATGTCTGATACTCTGGTTTCAAAACCATCCACATCTTCACATCATTTTTCAACCACTATTTTTGTTTCTGACACAACGTCCATTAGGGATTGCACTTGTGTCTGGAGCACAGATATATCACTCTGTCTAGCTGGTAGATTTTGTTCAATAGGCGATTTGGACGATGTTACCTTGACAACCAACCCAGAATTATGCATGAAGGTGCTTTTTGCACTGTTAGTGGAGAGATACTGACGCACTACATCAAGAGGTGACATTGTGCATGTGGTAGTCTCGTCACCTTTAGGTGGTTGTGGCTGTTCAATAATTTGTTCCATAGCTTGCTGAAAGTTTGAACTTGTAGATTAGTGTACCGGATAAGTTACTAATGAGACAAAACAAACAAAGTAGGTTTCACATTTATACATAACTTATTTTGGTGAACTACTGTAATACATTAGCATGTATTGTAGTGCCAACTACATAACAAAATCACTTTCGAAACATATGTCCATGTAGCATACCTCTTGTATTATCTATTTCCTCACATTCGTTGACATCTAAGGATAAAGAGACATGGTTTAAAGTAGGATAAAGAGACATCATTCATATCATGGCAAACAGATATAAAACAAACAGGCTATTGTATCATTGTGTGCGCACATGAACATCACAACTAGATTACAGATCAAGACCAAAAGAATATCCTTCATCTCTTTTAAACCATGTCAGGTGAAATGATACATTGAGACAACTGTGTATAAAAGTGAACAGAGTAACTGACATTGGTTACAAATGAAGCAGTTAAATGAACACATCATAGTACCAATCAGCTCAAAGGCAGGAGGAGTAAGGACTTACAATAGTGGCCTGAACTGGTGTGCTCATGCCCTTCATCTTGCTGGTGTGGCAATCCTTGAAGATTTGCACTGCATTCGGTCCAGGTTCTTTTTGGTCCGCACGGGTTTTCCTTTGTATTTGGAACAAGTCAACATAGATACGATAATATGGCACAGAAAAAAGAAGGAAGTAGCAGCTATTTACAAGAGCCTCGCAATGTGCAATATAGCTACGAGATCCTGTTGTCTGTTGGAATTTCACTTTAGAATGGTTGGTCTTGTTCTTCAAATAGTTAGCCTAAAATACCCTACCCGATACTTTGGATCAGACCAGTGTTTAACAAGGGCTGTCCAGTCTTCATGTGTAATATATTCCACTGGAGATGTTTGGGCGATTTCATTGTTAGCCTTGTCTTCAAAGTGAGATTTTCTAAGGTGGTACCGATACTGTCGCAGAGAAAACAGGAAAAACATGAGTGCATGCTTGTTTAGTTGCATCATCTTTCGGATCCAACTTGAACCTCATTTGTTGAAAAAAGAATGTGAGTCTTATTAGGAGGAAGATAGAAAGTATGGCACATAGCAAGACAATATTACAAATTGTGATGAATAACATTACTTACGGATAAATGGTCAAGGAAGGTGTTAAACTGGGTATTGTCTTTCTCATTCATGTACTGGATCCATGTTGGGAGGATATGTGCATGACACCTCACGACAATGGCTGCCTCTGATACTAACTTGGCTGACTTTGTAGCATCACGTGGCCTTTTTAAACCTGCCTCAAAATGGATCTCCATTCTTCCTCCTTTAGATTTTGTTAATCTGTCAAGCATCATCCCTGATGTCTGTTTCCGCTTGCACCATGGTGCTAGTTCAACAACGAATATGGAAAGTGTTAGTGCACATCAAAATGTGACAGTACATATAAAGGAGCATGCAACAGCAACTTGACTCGGTCAGGTACCGTCTTGGTGTTGATGCTGATGAGGTTCATCTGATCTTGCCAAGTCTTGTTGTGTTAGCAGTGCTTCAGAAGTAGTGTTAGGTGTGAATGCAGCTTGGGAACTGGCCAGTCCCAGAGTAAACGAACGAGTAACTCGTTGAGATGCTAGTACAGTTGAAGCGGATGCTGCAGCTGGTGGAGCAGGTGATACTGTGTTTGTAGATTTAGCCAGTGGACTTGGACCTTCTACTGCACTATAAGTACCAGCAGAATCTCGAGGGCGGATCCTTTTCCCTTTCACCCGACGAGTAACACCATTCCCTACTATATTCTTTTCCTTGCTCTTTTTTGACTTTGCCATGTCAAGGCATACCCACAACACAAAAGAATAAAATCGCTCTTCAGAACTCATTGATGCATGATACAGACAAGCAATACTTTGATGTAAGACAATCGTGTGAGGATGGAATATGTAAGAAAAACAGGACGGCGTGACATATTCACAGCTACGATGTGTAAACTAAGCAGAAGGATTTTCAAGAAAATAGAAGTAATGCAAGCTAGCCACCATATGAAAGATGCAACCAATATCACTCTGCCTAGATAAAAGTGTCATTTTGAAAAATTAGAAGCAGTACAACATAGAAATCAATGCAAGATGCAACCACTATCAAACTGCCATGTTAAAATCGTCCAATCATGAGTGACTGATGCGGGATACACAACAACAGTACTTTGATGTAAGAACATGGTATGATTGATAGATGCAGTGTATTCTAGCACAAAAAGGCATGTCATATGCACATGTATATCATATAAACTCAGCAGGTGCAATTTAATCAAAATAGAAGAAATACAGGCTAGACAACATATGCAACATGAAACTAATTATCACACTGTCAACTTAGAGAAAGTAACTGCGATGGTGGAGTATGGGAGAACTCATCATGTAGACTTGGGACTTCAACTTCATTAGCAGTAGCAGTGGCAAATCTAGAGAGTCTCTATTTGCATTGGTCCGGAGGACCACCAACATCCCCTAACTTAATCGTTTCCTTCCAATTTTCTGATATTGCCTCATGAAGTCAAAACCAAAAGAAGATGAATAAAATTAGCTCCGCATAACTGGTTGATGCATGATACAGATGAACACTACTTTGATGTAAGGAAAGTGCAAGATAGGAGGATGGAATATATACACAAAAAGACAGCATTGCATATTAAGACGTACATAGGATGATGGAATATGTATGAAAAACAGTAAGCAGAAGGCATTTCAACAAAATTAGAAGAAATGAAAGCTAGGCACCATATGAACATGCAACCAATATCACTATCAGGTAAAAAGTGTCTCATGTAAGTGCCATTTCAAGAAATTAGAAGCAACACAAGCTAGAAGACAATGCAAGATGCAACCTACATCACACTCCCAAGTTAAGTATGTCTTATCGGTAAGTGAACGTTGTAGGTATAAGTTGTAAGCTACGCAGATGCAATTCAAGAAAATCAGAAGCAATACAAACAAGACATCATATGGAACACGCAAGCACATATAACAATTCCAAGTTAGAGCAAGCACATGTGATGGTGGAGTAGGGGAGATGTGCTCATCATCTACACGTATGTTCTAGAAATAGGAACATGTGTCATATTCACAGGCATTTTGTGTAAAGTAAGCAGATGCAATTCAACAAAGTTAGAAGCAATACAAGCTAGATGTCATACGCAAGATGCAACCACATATAATAGTGCCAAGTTAGAGCAAGCACCTATGATGGTGGAATAGGGGAGATGTGCTCATCATCTACACAGCTACGTTGACTGTCTAGCCTTGCGTTTTCTTGCGAATCTTGTTGGGAGGATGGCGGAGTAGAATCTGCAGAGACCCTCCATTTCAGTTGCTCGGAAGGAATACCATCATCCAATGCCTTACCAATTTCCTTCCGCTTTATTGATTTTGCATTGTGACGTCAAACCGACAAAAAAGGCATAAAGTTCTCTATTTAGAACTCATTCATGCATGTTACTAACGAACACTACTCTGATGAAAGGCAAAGTCATGATACGAGGATGGAATATGTGCGGAAAACTAGACGTCTTGACATATTCACACCTATCATGTGGTAACTAAGCAGAAGGCACTTCAAAAAATTAGAAGCACTGCAAGCTAGACACCATATGGAAGGTGCAATCAAAATCACTCTGCCAAGTTAAAATTGTCTTGTCATAGGTGGAGTTCATCAAACTAGACGCACTACATGCTAGAAATCATATTCAAGACGCAAACCAATATCACACTGCCAACTTAAAGGTGTCCCATCATATGTGATTGACGCAGAATACACAAGAAGAGTAGTTTCATGTAAGAACATGGTGTGATAGACAGATATGGTATGTACCAAAAACAAGAAAGCGTGTCATATTCACACGTATCATGTGTAAGCTAAGCAGATGCAGTTTACACTAATTAGGAGCAATAAAAGCTAGACACCATATGCAATATGCAACTAGATATCACACTGCCAAGTTAGAGCAAGCACCTTGGATGGTGGAGTAGGGGAGTGGAGACTTGGAACTTGTAATGCACTAGCAGTACAAGGAGAATCCGTACAGATGCTCCGTTTATGTCGCTGCAGAGGATCACCATCATCGCCTTCCTTACTCTTTTCCTTCCTATTTTTTGATTTTGCCTTGTCAAGTCAAACCCACAAGAAAAAGGAATAAAATTTGCTCTTCAGAACTCATTGATGCATGATACTGACGAGCACTACTTTCATGTAAGAGAGTCGCATGATAGGAGGATGGAATATGTATGAAAAATAGGACGGCATGACATATTGACATGTATGATGTATAAAGTGTAAACTAAGCACAAGGTGTTTGAACTAGTTAGAAGCAATGCAAGCTAGAAACCATATGAAAGATGAAACCAATATCACACTGCCAAATTAAAATGGTGGCCTAACATATGTATTTGAAAAAATTAGAAGCAATACTCCCTCCGTTCCACAATGTAGTGCCTATAGATTTTTCTGAAAGTCAAACATTGTGACCTTTGACCAAGTGTATAGAGAAAACTGTCTACATCTACAATACCAAACATGTACAATCTGAAAATACAACTCATTATGTATCCAATGATGTGCATTTGGTATTCTACATGTGCCTATTTTTCTCTAGGCGTGTCATATTCACATGTATAATGTGTAAGCTAAAGAGATGCAATTTAACAAATTAGGAGAGATACAAGCTAGGCACCATATGCAATATGCAACCAGATATCACACTACCATGTTAGAGCAAGCACCTAGGGTTGTGGAGTAGGGGAGATGCGATTTGGAACTTGCACTGCAGTAGGAATAGTAGGAGAATCTGCAGAGATCATCTGTTTTGGTTGCTCCAGAGGACCACCATCATTCCGTGCCTTCGTCCTTTTAGATTTTGCCTTGTCAATTAAACACACAAGAAAAATGAATGAAATTCGCACTTTCACATTTGTTGATGCATGGTACTGACGAACACAACTTTTATGTATGGCAACCACATTGTAGGAGGATGGAATATGTACGAAAAACGCTAAGCAGAAGGCATTTCAACAAATTGGAAGCAATGCAATCTAGACACCATATGAAAGATCCAACCAAAATCTCTCTACCAAGTTAGATGTGTATCATTATAAGTGACACTTCAACAAATTAGAGGCAATACATGTTTGAAATGATATGCAAGATGCAACCAATATTACACTATCAACTTGAAGGTGTCTCGTCATAAGTGATTGATGAGGGATACACAAGAAAAGTAGTTTGATTAAGAACATGGTTAATAGAAAGACATAATATGTACCAAAAACAGGAACACATGTCATATTCACAGGCATAATGTGTTAACTAAGCAGATGTAGTTTACCCTAATTAGAAGCATTACAAGGTAGACACCATATGCAACATGCAACCACATATCACACTGCCAAGTAAGAGCAAGCACATGTGATGGTGGTGTGGGGGAATTGCGGTCATCAACTAGAGAGCTACGTTGACTATCTTCATTTAGCCTTGTTGTTTCTTGAGAATCATGTGGGGAGGATGACATTGCACTCTTTAAACGAGTAGCGCGTCTCACAGTAACCCACTGGGGGTGTCTGTCTCATCATAAGTGATTGATGAGGGATACAAAAGAGCATTAGTTTGATGTACGGACATGGTTAATAGACATATGTAGTATGTATCAAAAACAGGAAGGCATGTCACTATCAAAGGTATAATGTGTAAAGTAAGCTGATGCAATTTAACCAAATTGGAAGCAATACAATCTAGATAGCATATGCAACATGCAACCACATTTGACAGGTAGAAGTTAAAGCAAGCACCTGGGATGGTTGTGTGTGGCAATTGAGATCATCAACTGCAGAGCTACGTTTACTGTCTCCATCTGCTGGCACTGCACCCTTTAGAGCACTGGGACGCTTAGTGCTTATCTTTGAGTTACACTGGAGCAACTTCTATCTTTTCTTTTTTGTATTCATCAGCACTGCGTCAGAGTCTGAAATACCCATGCATAAAAAACAATAGTGTGAGTATGGGTGAAGTGTGTGCACAAGTAGTAAAGTGTAAAGGTAGCAGATAGCAGGTCGGTGAGAAATAAATGACAGGAGACATATGATAGATCTACAACATGCATGGTACATGAAATTACTAGATTCTAGGATTTTGAAATATGAGCATAGGGATGGCTGGGAAATGCAGATGCTCCTCCAGCACACCACAAGGTGTGGGCCTACGAAAATAATAGTCGACTAGAAACAAATAGGCCAGTCCATTTTTTCTGCACCGTCCGATGTACAAAGAACGGGAAGATAGCCTTCATCAACCTCCAACCAGTCAGTGTTACAATCTCCCTCGAAACGCCAGCGACCACCGGCCTAGTCCCCTGCCTCCGCCCTCCCCTCGACCTCACTGCACCGCCGTTCTTGGCACCACCCTAGGCCATTCCTTCAAGCCCCGCTAACCTCCAGATCAGACGCAAGCAGCTCTTGCGCCCCACACCCCTATGATAGACACCGATGCGCTGCTTCCTCGATGAATAGGCGGACTAGGTGCTCCGCGCGCCTAAGTGGGTGCTGCTTCTTTTGATTGCGATTCGACTGACCCTGAATTGAAATCCAAGCGGGCTACTGACCTCTAGCAATGGTGAAATAGTAAATGGGAGGAAACCTTGTGCATTTAGTATCATGAAGAAGATGCAGTATGAAGCGCTTAACTAGTTTCTTTCGTGGGATGAATACGGTGTGAGCAGAGACGTAAGATTTGCACGAATAAGGGAAGAGGAGTACCTCTTTCTACTGGCAGTGATGTGTCCTCCTTCTGTTTTTCCAACGATCTTCTTGTGGTTCACTAGAAACGAGAAGTTGTGGAGGACGGTGGAGCCTTGGATGAACCCTTGGCCAAGTTGTTGAGTGTTGTGCAGTGGCCGTCTGTCGGCGGTGGGGAACCAAATCCAAGGCAGCGAACAACGGTGTAGCGGGCACAGCTCCGGTGCGGTGGACGGTTGTGACATTGGAGCGGCAGCGGTGAGGCGCGGGACGGCATGGTCGAATTGGTTCTCGTACGACACACGTCGGCGCCGGTGTCATGGAGGCAGCTCTGCCTCGGCTTCAGCTGCTAAGTCCTTGAGGGCATTGCGGTTGCGGTTGCGTTGGACAATGACGTCGGGGTACCGGTTCCGGCATGATGGAGGAGGGCGGCGGTGGATTTGGCGCGTGGGGTGGAGGACGGAGGAGGCTGGGGTTTCGCGGCTGGTGGAGAGGGTGTTTTGGCGCCCACGGGGTATGAATGGGGAAATGGAGGGAGGGAGGAACTAAGGGTGAACAATGTTTTGGTTTGGGACGCGCTTGTTTGAAATTTGGGGAAAGTTACAAACTTTGCCCCCATCTAAAATTTCGGACATATTACGGATTGGGGGTAGGACAGTAATCTCAGGTGTCCCAAATGGTGGGCGGGATAGATTTCGGACGAGCACATGGGTGTTTAGGCGCCCACGGCGTATGAATGCTTCTCGGAGGCGGTTGAGACCGGCGTCTTGGTGAATTTACAAACCTACCCCGGTTTAGACCTTTGGACATCAGGCCGATAGGCTACACGTGCCAGAGTCAGGACAATAATTTCCTACCACCAAACATTAGTCTCGCGTGGTTTCGGGTGACCAGAGGCTTATTTGGCGCTTCGTTCAATATTTGGGAGCAGAAGCATTAACGTTTTTAGTTCTCTTGAATTGAACTTTTGGGATTTGTCAAACTTCACAAATCTTTACTCTTGAAAATCCTAAACTTACGATTATTTTGGAATGGAGAGGGTACATTTGAATATACATTGTACACGAGTATATATTAGAAAATATGCAACATATACCTCAGTTTATGCATGGTTCGAGATATAATCTCCTTGGTTGCAAAAAAATAGTTAGACATGCGTATGAATATATAGCATGTTCAAACGCACAACAAAGATTGATGCCCCCTTTTAGATCTGATTTACAAATGCCATTATCTCGGGTTCAAATAGATGAATGCACTTCCTATGAATTTGAATCTTCGAAACCCCCTTTATGTTGAATTCAACATGTATTGTATTTCGTAGCTAGCAATTTGGAATGTATCCATGTTAGTGACAATTGTATAAAGTGCTTCACACTAACAAGATGGAGTGCACTAATTAATGTTTATATATGAATTGCAAAAGCAATGCATTGCCTGTATTTCAAACCGCTCTCACTCTATGGATCGATAATATGAAATAAACACATGAGCATGATAGAATTCAATAGAGTATGGGTGTTTGATAGACCAGTTTTCATTCACACGCAAATTGCAAAATTTGTGATCTCATCCAAAAATAATAATGTCATTTATATTTTAATTTAATGCATAGAACCGCCTTTTACACATAGATGCACTATGCCTCGGCCCGTTCTCACAAACGTGCTATATATCTCCCTATCTAACGCATAAGTGCACACACCTTATATACATCGGCATTTCTATTTCACACATGCTCACAATCTTTCCCGAGGTGTCGGGGTGTCTCACGCACACACTCCCTCTGTCTCTCTCTCTCTCTCTCTCTCTCTCTCTCTCTTTCTGACTACTATGTACCACTCTTTTCACTAATCTCAGTTGGCAAACACTATTGCTCTCACGTGCATATATACACACGCACGGTCTCTTCTAGCCCTCTATACGCACATATATGTGCCTACATGTCTCCCGCATGCACATTATCTTTAGGCCTCTCTCGCACACATTGCCCCCCAGACACACCTCTCTCTTAGTAGTTAAGAGATATGATTCCATCAGATCATTCGGTAGGATATCCCTGACTGTTAGGCTGGATGGTAATACGAGGCAAAGTTTTACCCAAGTTCGGACCCTTGCAGTTGAGGAAAAATCCTACTCCTGGTACTGTATATTAGTGATAGGGTGTGTACAAAGTACACGTGAATACCAGACATTGTGCGTGTGTGTATACTATCGACGAACTAGCCCCGAGGCTTCTATAACATACTCGGGGCCTAGGGTTACAAATCATATATAGTCGTCTTATCACCAGCGGTGATAGAGTCCTCCACGACTCTGGTAGCTTCGTGTTGTACGCCGAGTCCTCCAGATGGGTCTTCATATAATGCGTCTCGGTCCAACTTATGTGGCGCAGGATGTAACCGACCCATGAGTCCTCATGTTGACCCACCACAACTAGAAATGATGTGCCCACCCCAACTAGACATGATGTGCTCACCACACCACACATGCAATCGACCACTAAGAAAGTAAGCATATACAATAGTAAAATGTTATACATGAAAATTAATTGCATGGTGCATCCAAAAATATTTGTTCTGCATTGTGAATGTTAATATTTTCTCCTAAAATATTAGTCACGAGAAAGAGAAACGAAGGGCATATCTCTCCTTGTCTCCACCGGACACCCCCTCTTTCTACACCACTTTCACGTACGCACACAAACTATCTCTCGGCCCTCTCAAAGTATGCATGCCCATGACACATTCACGCGTGACAGTCAGTGTAAAGTAAGCAGATGCAATTCAACAAAGTTAGAAGCAATACAAGCTAGATATCATACGCAACATGCAACCACATATAATAGTGCCAAGTTAGAGCAAGCACCTATGATGGTGGAGTAGGGGAGATGTGCTCATCATCTACATAGCTACGTTGACTGTCTAGCCTTGCATTTTCTTGCGAATCTTGTTGGGAGGATGGCGGAGTAGAATCTGTAGAGACCCTCCGTTTCAGTTGCTCGGAAGGACCACCATCATCCAATGCCTTACCAATTTCCTTCCGCTTTATTGATTTTGCATTGTGACGTCAAATCGACAAAAAAGGCATAAAGTTCGCTATTCAGAACTCATTCATGCATGTTACTAACGAACACTACTCTGATGAAAGGCAAAGTCATGATACGAGGATGGAATATGTACGGAAAACTAGACGTCTTGACATATTCACACCTATCACGTGGTAACTAAGCAGAAGGCACTTCAAAAAATTAGAAGCACTGCAAGCTAGACACCATATGGAAGGTGTAATCAATATCACTCTGCCAAGTTAAAATTGTCTTGTCATAGGTGGAGTTCATCAAACTAGACGCACTACATGCTAGAAATCATATTCAAGACGCAAACCAATATCACACTGCCAACTTAAAGGTGTCCCATCATATGTGATTGACGCAGAATACACAAGAAGAGTAGTTTCATGTAAGAACATGGTGTGATAGACAGATATGGTATGTACCAAAAACAAGAAAGTGTGTCATATTCACACGTATCATGTGTAAGCTAAGCAGATGCAGTTTACACTAATTAGGAGCAATACAAGCTAGACACCATATGCAATATGCAACCAGATATCACACTGCCAAGTTAGAGCAAGCACCTTGGATGGTGGAGTAGGGGAGCGGAGACTTGGAACTTGTAATGCACTAGAAGTACAAGGAGAATCCGTACAGATGCTCCGTTTATGTCGCTGCAGAGGACCACCATCATCGCCTTCCTTACTCTTTTCCTTCCTATTTTTTGATTTTGCCTTGTCAAGTCAAACCCACAAGAAAAAGGAATACAATTTGCTCTTCAGAACTCATTGATGCATGATACTGACGAGCACTACTTTCATGTAAGACAGCCGCATGATAGGAGGATGGAATATGTATGAAAAATAGGACGGCATGACATATTGACATGTATGATTTATAAAGTGTAAACTAAGCACAAGGTGTTTGAACTAGTTAGAAGCAATGCAAGCTAGAAACCATATGAAAGATGAAACCAATATCACACTGCCAAATTAAAATGGTGGCCTAACATATGTATTTGAAAAAATTAGAAGCAATACTCCCTCCATTCCACAATGTAGTGCCTATAGATTTTTCTGAAAGTCAAACATTGTGACCTTTGACCAAGTGTATAGAGAAAACTGTCTACATCTACAATACCAAACATGTACAATCTGAAAATACAACTCATTATGTATCCAATGATGTGCATTTGGTATTCTAGATGTGCCTATTTTTCTCTAGGCGTGTCATATTCACATGTATAATGTGTAAGCTAAAGAGATGCAATTTAACAAATTAGGAGAAATACAAGCTAGGCACCATATGCAATATGCAACCAGATATCACACTACCATGTTAGAGCAAGCACCTAGGGTTGTGGAGTAGGGGAGATGCGATTTGGAACTTGCACTGCAGTAGGAATAGTAGGAGAATCTGCAGAGATCATCTGTTTTGGTTGCTCCAGAGGACCACCATCATTCCATGCCTTCGTCCTTTTATATTTTGCCTTGTCAATTAAACACACAAGAAAAATGAATGAAATTCGCACTTTCACATTTGTTGATGCATGGTACTGACGAACACAACTTTTATGTATGGCAACCACATTGTAGGAGGATGGAATATGTACGAAAAACGCTAAGCAGAAGGCATTTCAACAAATTGGAAGCAATGCAATCTAGACACCATATGAAAGATCCAACCAAAATCACTCTACCAAGTTAGATGTGTATCATTATAAGTGACACTTCAACAAATTAGAGGCAATACATGTTTGAAATGATATGCAAGATGCAACCAATATTACACTATCAACTTGAAGGTGTCTCGTCATAAGTGATTGATGAGGGATACACAAGAAAAGTAGTTTGATTAAGAACATGGTTAATAGAAAGACATAATATGTACCAAAAACAGGAACGCATGTCATATTCACAGGCATAATGTGTTAACTAAGCAAATGTAGTTTACCCTAATTAGAAGCATTACAAGGTAGACACCATATGCAACATGCAACCACATATCACACTGCCAAGTAAGAGCAAGCACATGTGATGGTGGTGTGGGGGAATTGAGGTCATCAACTAGAGAGCTACGTTGACTATCTTCATTTAGCCTTGTTGTTTCTTGAGAATCATGTGGGGAGGATGACATTGCACTCTTTAAACGAGTAGCGCGTCTCACAGTAACCCACTGGGGGTGTCTGTCTCATCATAAGTGATTGATGAGGGATACAAAAGAGCATTAGTTTGATGTACGGACATGGTTAATAGACATATGTAGTATGTATCAAAAACAGGAAGGCATGTCACTATCAAAGGTATAATGTGTAAAGTAAGCTGATGCAATTTAACCAAATTGGAAGCAATACAATCTAGATAGCATATGCAACATGCAACCACATTTGACAGGTAGAAGTTAAAGCAAGCACCTGGGATGGTTGTGTGTGGCAATTGAGATCATCAACTGCAGAGCTACGTTTACTGTCTCCATCTGCTGGCACTGCACCCTTTAGAGCACTGGGACGCTTAGTGCTTATCTTTGAGTTACACTGGAGCAACTTCTATCTTTTCTTTTTTGTATTCATCAGCACTGCATCAGAGTCTGAAATACCCATGCATAAAAAACAATAGTGTGAGTATGGGTGAAGTGTGTGCACAAGTAGTAAAGTGTAAAGGTAGCAGATAGCAGGTCGGTGAGAAATAAATGACAGGAGACATATGATAGATCTACAACATGCATGGTACATGAAATTACTAGATTCTAGGATTTTGAAATATGAGCATAGGGATGGCTGGGAAATGCAGATGCTCCTCCAGCACACCACAAGGTGTGGGCCTACGAAAATAACAGTCGACTAAAAACAAATAGGCCAGTCCATTTTTTCTGCACCGTCCGATGTACAAAGAACGGGAAGATCGCCTTCATCAACCTCCAACCAGTCAGTGTTACAATCTCCCTCGAAACGCCAGCGACCACCGGCCTAGTCCCCTGCCTCCGCCCTCCCCTCGACCTCACCGCACCGCCGTGCTTGGCACCACCCTAGGCCATTCCTTCAAGCCCCGCTAACCTCCAGATCAGACACAAGCAGCTCTTGCGCCCCACACCCCTATGATAGACACGGATGCACCGCTTCCTCGACGAATAGGCGAACTAGGTGCTCCGCGCGCCTAAGCGGGTGCTGCTTCTTTTGATTGCGATTCGACTGACCCTGAATTGAAATCCAAGCGGGCTACTGACCTCTAGCAAAGGTGAAATAGTAAATGGGAGGAAACCTTGTGCATTTAGTATCATGAAGAAGATGCAGTACGAAGCGCTCAACTAGTTTCTTTCGTGGGATGAATACGGTGTGAGCAGAGACGTAAGATTTGCACTAATAAGGGAAGAGGAGTACCTCTTTCTGCTGGCAGTGATGTGTCCTCCTTCTATTTTTCCAACGATCTTCTTGTGGTTCACTGGAAATGAGAAGTTGTGGAGGACGGTGGAGCCTTGGACGAACCCTTGGCCAAGTTGTGGAGTGTTGTGCAGTGGTCGTCTGTCGGCGGTGGGGAACCAGATCCGACGCAGCGAACAACGGTGTAGCGGGCACAGCTCCGGTGCGGTGGACGGTTGCGACAGTGGAGCGGCAGCGGTGAGGCGCGGGACGGCATGGTCGAAGTGGTTCTCGTACGGCACACGTCGGCTCGGTGTCATGGAGGCAGCTCTGCCTCGGCTTCAGCTGCTAAGTCCTTGAGGGTGTTGCGGTTGCGGTTGCGTTGGACAACGAAGTTGGGGTACCGGTTCCGGCATGATGGAGGAGGGCGGCGGTGGATTTGGCGCGATGGGGTGGAGGACGGAGGAGGCTGGGGTTTCACAGCTGGTGGAGAGGGTGTTTTGGCGCCCACGGAGTATGAATGGGGAAATGGAGGGAGGGAGGAACTAAGGGTGAACAATGTTTTGGTTTGGGACGCGCTTGTTTGAAATTTGGGGAAAGTTACAAACTTTGCCCCCATCTAAAATTTCGGACATATTACGGATTGGGGGTAGGACAGTAATCTCAGGTGTCCGAAATGGTGGGCGGGATAGATTTCGAACGAGCACATGGGTGTTTAGGCGCCCACGGCGTATGAATGCTTCTCGGAGGCGGTTGAGACCGACGTCTTGGTGAATTTACAAACCTACCCCGGTTTAGACCTTTGGACATCAGGCCGATAGGCTACACGTGCCAGAGTCAGGACAATAATTTCCTACCACCAAACATTAGTCTCGCGTGGTTTCGGGTGACCAGAGGCTTATTTGGCGCTTCGTTCAATATTTGGGAGCAGAAGCATTAACGTTTTTGGTTCTCTTGAATTGAACTCTTAGGATTTGTCAAACTTCACAAATCTTTACTCTTGAAAATCCTAAACTTACGATTATTTTGGAATGGAGGGGATACATTTGAATATACATTGTACACGAGTATATATTAAAAAATATGCAACTTATACCTCAGTTTATGCATGGTTCAAGATATAATCTCCTTGGTTGCAAAAAAATAGTTAGACATGCGTATGAATATATAGCATGTTCAAACGCACAACAAAGATTGATGCCCCCTTTTAGATCTGATTTACAAATGCCATTATATCGGGTTCAAATAGATGAATGCACTTCCTATGAATTTGAATCTTCGAAACCCCCTTTATGTTGAATTCAACTTGTATTGTATTTCGTAGCTAGCAATTTGGAATGTATCCATGTTAGTGACAATTGTATAAAGTGCTTCACACTAACAAGATGGAGTGCACTAATTAATGTTTATATATGAATTGCAAAAGCAATGCATTGCCTGTATTTCAAACCGCTCTCACTCTATGAATCGATAATATGAAATAAACACATGAGCATGATAGAATTCAATAGAGTATGGGTGTTTGATAGACCAATTTTCATTCACACGCAAATTGCAAAATTTGTGATCTCATCCAAAAATAATAATGTCATTTATATTTTAATTTAATGCATAGAACCGCCTTTTACACGTAGATGCACTATGCCTCGGCCCGTTCTCACAAACGTGCTATATATCTCCCTATCTAATGCATAAGTGCACACACCTTATATACATCGGCATTTCTATTTCACACATGCTCACAATCTTTCCCGAGGTGTCGGGGTGTCTCACGCACACACTCCCTCTGTCTCTCTCTCTCTCTCTCTCTCTCTCTCTCTCTCTCTCTCTCTCTCTCTCTCTCTCTCTCTTTCTGACTACTATGTACCACTCTTTTCACTAATCTCAGTTGGCAAACACTATTTCTCTCACGTGCATATATACACACGCACGGTCTCTTCTAGCCCTCTATACCAACATATATGTGCCTACATGTCTCCCGCATGCACATTATCTTTAGGCCTCTCTCGCACACATTGCCCCCCAGACACACCTCTCTCTTAGTAGTTAAGAGATATGATTCCATCAGATCATTCGGTAGGATATCCCTGACTGTTAGGCTGGATGGTAATACGAGGCAAAGTTTTACCCAAGTTCGGACCCTTGCAGTTGAGGAAAAATCCTACTCCTGGTACTGTATATTAGTGATAGGGTGTGTACAAAGTACACGTGAATACCAGACATTGTGCGTGTGTGTATACTATCGACGAACTAGCCCCGAGGCTTCTATAACATACTCGGGGCCTAGGGTTACAAATCATATATAGTCGTCTTATCACCAGTGATGATAGAGTCCTCCACGACTCTGGTAGCTTCGTGTTGTACGCCGAGTCCTCCAGATGGGTCTTCGTATAATGCGTCTCGGTCCAACCTATGTGGCGCAGGATGTAACCGACCCATGAGTCCTCATGTTGACCCACCATAACTAGAAATGATGTGCCCACCCCAACTAGACATGATGTGCTCACCACACCACACATGCAATCGACCACTAAGAAAATAAGCATATACAATAGTAAAATGTTATACATGAAAATTAATTGCATGGTGCATCCAAAAATATTTGTTCTGCATTGTGAATGTTTATATTTTCTCCTAAAATATTAGTCACGGGAAAGAGAAACGAAGGGCATATCTCTCCTTGTCTCCATCGGACACCCCCTCTTTCTACACCACTTTCACGTACGCACACAAACTATCTCTCGGCCCTCTCAAAGTATGCATGCCCATGACACATTCACGCGTGACAGTCATTGTATTTCAAGCGAAAGCACTATATGGTTGGTGGACTTCAGAGTATGCTCATTACGATCACTGTATATATTCTCGCGGTGATCATACAGTATCTAGCTCACGATATGTCTTCGTATTTTGTTGATGGCACTGGTGGACATTGTATTTGATGCGTGCTTTGTATTTTGTTGACGACACTTACGGTCATTGTATTTGACGCGAAAGCACGATATGGTCACTGGACTTCAGAATAATCTCATCATGGTCAACACATATATTTTGTGGTGCTAATCAACCTGTGGTTGGATGGTTAGGAGGACAGTGGTTTCTCGATCCCACCAGGGTTAATTTCAGTATTTTTCCGGCGATGTGCGTTCAGTGGGAGGAGACGTTCCACTCGACTCCGAGGCACCTACGGTGACTTCATAAAATCTCAAGATCATATGCTGGCTCACTCTCTCGAAGGTGCTCATAGGGGTAGGGTCTGCGTGTGTGCGCTTATAGCGGTGAGTTCTTGCGCCTATATATGAGTGCTTGCGTCCGTACCATGTTAAAAAAACATGTCGTGATTATACGGTCACTGGCTCACCCGTACAACTCCGTATTTTGTTGATGACACAATCAGTTGACCAGTCAAACGTTCCACGTGGCGCAACTAGTGTTGCACCATCGGGGCACGTAACCATGGGGCCTACCTGTCAGCGCGTATATGAAAGAAAGAAATGGTAGTTTGAGTATGTACCGTGTTAATAAAATACATTTTAGGGTGATCATACGAACACTAGCTCACCATACAGCTCCGTAATTTGTTGATGACACGATCAATTGACCAGTCAAATGGTCCACATTCAGCAGTGCCCATTACCATAGGGCCCACCCATAAACGCGTATATGAAGGACATAAATGGTAATAAATTAGTGGTCGGTGGGGATTTGAAGTCGTGAGACCTCTGGTTGGCAGTCGCCGGTGGTGGGGGCGCGGTGATTGGGCGGTGGCATGGGGATCGCCGGAGAAAAAGCTCGGCGCGAGGAGCCTAGAGGGATGGCCGGGGTGGCGGCGGACCGGCGGTGGGGAATGGTTTTGGGATGGGCGGGGCGGCGGCGGAGGACCGGCGGTGGGGAATGGTTTCGGGATGGGCGTGGCGGCGTGGCCGCGCGGGCCGGCCGCGAGCGGCGTCGGCGGCCGTCGGTTCCGCCGGCGGTGGATCGCGGCTCAGGGGGTGGAGGTTGAAGATAAACTACAGGCCCTTGATTTCGTATCGAACGGCTAGAAAATCTACTGACCAGAGATGAAAAAGTTAGTCGACTGACGTGTAGCCTCACCCCGCACGTACACATGCACGCACGCAACACTCGCACGAACACACGCATGCATGCAGGCGTGCAACACCGACACGTACACATAATGAACACACGCACACACACACACACACACACGCATGCATGCATGCAAGACTGACACATACACATGCACTAACGAACACACGCACGTACGCCCACATGCATGCAACACTGAAATGTACACATGCACACACGCAACACTCGCACGCCTGCATGCACACCGCACACAACGCAAGACACACGCTCAACCTATACGTGCATGCACCCTTTGTTAAGGACATGGAATGTTACATGTATTAATCAATCTAATCCTTTTTTGCAAGGTTTAATCAATCTTATATGTGATAAGCAGAACATTGATGTTTGCAGCGGTTTATATGAATCCGGTATTTTATATGAAATTTTTAATCAATCTAACAACGATATTAATCACAAATGGGCTATCAACGTATATATGAAATTTTTAAAATTCTGTTATATTATATAGTAGGCTTATCTAGATGAAATAGATGACGTCACACTCAATGAACAATCATCGGTTTATGGAATGCCGCTTCTGACCACCGTGTCCCACCAAAAGTTCCTCTGTCGTGCGCTGCCTGCGTTGGGACACTGACATGCCGGCTGGGTGGCCCGCCGAGCCCGCCGGATACGAGCTATGAAACTCACTGATCCATCTCCATCCCCTCGCCCGACGGAGCCAATTGCCGCCCCAAGCCGGCGCGCGGTTCAGCAACTCGCCGCTCCACGCCAGCTTGATGAGGAGCGGCGCACGGGCGTCATCGCTGCCGTCCACGCCGCCGCCTCATACCACGCCTCCCGTGTCTTTGACCGCGTCTCCCGTTTTTGTGGCCAAGACTCCCATGCCGGCGGCCGCGCCATGCAAGCAGAGACAGAAGCCGGGTGCACGGAGAACGACGAGTTGGTGGCTAACGCCTCCGCGTCCGCTGCCATCATCGAGGAGAAGTAGAACACGGGAGGCCGCCTCCGCTTGGGTCCCATGAAGGCCACCGCAGAGGCGACGCCGGTGTACACAACATGTGTCTTGCTGGATCCTTTTGTTGCGAGGACCTTCGTCGACCCTGCATGGGCTCTAGAGAAGCGGAGAAGCCCCCTTCCACCATCATCTTGGGCATCAGCCAACCATATCAGTTGGGCAGCGGGGAAGCGAGCCGTCCTTTGCGTTGAAGCATATACCTCCGGGGCTCCCGGCAGTCCAGTGATCGTGCTGCCAGACATGAGGAACATAAATGGATTGGCAGGTGACCATTTAGGCCAGGTATTATATACCTGTGTTGTCCAGAACTAGTACCTCTTAGTTGATTTGAATGTAATGAAATCCGTCATGTTTGTATGAAAATCCGGTATTTTATATGAATTCTGTCATTGTTTATGAGCAATATCGTTGTGTTTGCATGAATTTTGTCCGGTTGGTTGAGTTGCTGTCAGAATGTGTGCGACTATGGTTGGATGGCATAATATGCGGGTCGCCGGTCAGTCTGCGGCCGGCTCGGGTGGCATGGTGGGACAAAAAAGCACAGCTCGTGTGAGCTCGTCTCCAACGTGCGCGTTGGAGGATGCATGAGCACTCGGACCATTCCTCGTTCATTGGTGGCAAAGGCACCGGTGGACAAAAGGGTCGCCAATATTTTGGCTACCCCGGGCAAAATCCAAACAGCCCCCCCTAGCAGATTCAAATCCCTCATTCGCCGTGAAATTTTGCCATGTGTTGTTTTCATGGACTAGTAAGATGCCCGTGCATTGCACGGAACATCAAGATGCATTTTTTTACAAAACACATGTTGTGATTGACCCATGCAGGAGTAATCCCATGTGTAAAAACTAATGATATCTCGAGAATTTTATCGGAAAAATGGTATCTCGAGAATTTCATCAAAAAAATGATATCTCGATAAAAATGAGAGATAAGATGAAGAGGAGTGGGGCGTGGTGGTGACTGGTGGTCAGACTGGGCGGAGGCATGGGGATGGACGGCGCATTATGTCTAGGTTTGTATATCTCTCTCACACACCCATGTAGGTGGGGGACATGCATGAAGAGAAGAGGTGCATGCACGGTGCACGTACTCCCGTCTCTTTGCTAGCCACACCCGTGCGGGTACACGGTGGAGCTCATTTCTGTACGAAAAGGCAGCCCACATGGTAATTTGACACGTGTACTGGTTGTCCACTTGATGGAGGATCGTCTACCATGGGTGAACAAACAAATTGCGACTAGACCCGTCATATGGGGCCTACCTTAGAGGCAAGGTTCTTTACACTCGAGATGCTCTGTACGTAAGTATTACTTTTGATGTGTCCCGTCAACTCGCAGAATGAGGAGAAGCTTGCTTACTACACCGTCTCCCCCGCCCACGGGCACGGTGGCTCGCAGGACGAGGTGAAGCTTGCTTACTACGCCTACGCCCGCTCCCTCGTCCACGTGTGCGGTGGCTCGCAGGGCGAGGAGAAAATTTTACTACTCCCTCCGTTTACTCCTCTTCCCTACCTTGGTTAGAGAGATTATCGTATTGTTTGGAATATACTATGTCTTTTAGTAGTACTCCCTCCTTTCCAGATTATGGCTCAAGTTCCTTGGAGTAGTAGTATATAGGAGTAGTACTACTACAACAATTTCCTTGGAGTCCATGGTGCAGCAAGCTACCCTAGGCTATGTTACTATTCCCTCCTTGCCAGTTTATGGCTCAATTTCAAAATCTCTCCAACCAAGGTAGATGGTGAGTGGTGGAATTAATTTCGTAGTTTGCACAAGTAATGTATGCTCTTTTTTCTCAAGAAGTTATGTTTACCGAGGCATTAATTAGAATGAATGCATGCATGACCACTAAATTTCCATGAACTTCTACATGCATTGGTGAGTTTTCTCTTGACAATACTTGCACCGGGTGATTTAACGCACCTCGAAATCCAACATGTGATGGTACTACTACTACTACTAGTAGAATTGGGACTTATAAAACGAAAAAACGATTTTTTTAGACGAGCCCTATAAACCGGAAGGGAGGGAGTAGTAAGTAGTATACTACCTCCATAGTGGGTACGTATCCGTAAAATCATATTTTCCCAAAACTAAGTCGCTCAACCTTTATTTTCTTGTTTCCCTTCCTGCCTCGTTGCCTCGAATAGACTATGCCAAACTCCCCTGCCTGCCGCGTGGGAAAAGACCCGCCCTTGCCTTTTTTTAGTCCGGGTTTGTATCGATGGATCGCGCGAAGCAGCAAAAACCAAGTCATGTCTTGTACTCCTCTGTGGATGCTCGCTTTCACGAATTATGTACTTCCTCTCGCCGACATGTGGGACATATAGCAACCGGGTCGACGTGTCATGCACCAAATAACAGTGCAAAACAGCAGGGGGCGCACCCCAGTCGTACTGCCCTAGTAGTAGTAATGAGCAATGAGACGTCAAATCACAAAACCGCACCTTCCCAGACGGACGAAGAAACCATTATTTTACACTTCGCTTCACCATCATCTCCTTCAAGAAAACCACGTAGTATTGCTTCTACCATTGTTCTGCCCCAAGAGGGACACGCGCATTGCCTTGGTACATCATGACACGTGGGACCGCATGACAGGCCATGCTCCCCCGCCCATTGGTCGGTAAAATCACCTCATTTTTACTACTTCCTCCGTATCGGTTTACAGGGCATGCATATTGTTCTAGGTTGAGAATTTAACTGGCTATATATGTGATGAACTGTATATGTTTAGAAACTACATCCGCTTAAGAATTGAATGCTATACTTTTTGTGACATAGTAACTCATATTTAGTTAGTCAAATGGATGACCGAGAACTACGTGCGCGCCCTATAAACCGAGACGGGGAGGGTAGTACAGTACACATCTTTTCCCTACTCCTATAAAAGACTCAGTTGGTGATGATGGTGCGTCTGCCATCCATCATTTCTGACCATTAAATCTGCATCTAACGACTATGATGTAAGTCGTGGCATCTTTGCAACAAGACCCCACTCCTCTGCTCCAATTTGCAGAAACCCCTTAGTATCTTGAAACCAACCACATCCCTCCCCCACCTCATCAAAACAACCACAAGGAATATATTTTGAGTGAAACCTAATACGAGTATATTTTTAGTGATATATACACCAAACTATAGTGTTTTTCTTTCAAGTTTGTGAACACATATTATTCTATTTTGGATCCGTTGCAACGCATGGGCACATTGCTAGTTAGATCAATATAGTCGGGATTCACCAAGGAGGAAAACCAAGTGGTAGGCTGCTCCTGTTGTGTTGGCGTAGCAACTCAGGGCTCATTCGGTTTGGAGGAAATCAAAACGTAGGAATTAGGAGTAGTATAGGAATTTGATAGGATGGCACTTGCCATCCTAAGGAATTGACTTGCCTCGTTCCTACGCGCAAAATGAGCTTTGAGTGGATGTGTAGTTTCCTCCAAAAACACAGGAAATGAGTAGTATTCCTACAAAATTCCTATACGCATTTCCTATAAACCGAATGCATATATAGGAAATTTTCCTCCGGAATCCTTGTTCCTATGTTATTCCTACGGAAATCCTCCTAACCGAATAAGGCCTCAAGTAGGGTTAGTCCGCACACGAAATTGTGACACACTTAACAGGACCCCTTTGGATGACATGTGGCACATCCATTGTCTTATTCCACGTGTGATTCACCAAATTACAGTTCGGAGCAGCGGTTGGACTTGGAGGCAACCCGGTCGTAGCATCGTAGTAGTAGTAATAGAGCGATGAGGGGTCAAATCACAAAGCCCCACATTTCCTGCATTAAGCTGTACGGACGAAGCAACCATCATTTCACTCTAGGGCGCAAGAGCATAAAGAAAAGAGTAAACCAATGATGCGTGTGGCAGCTACCTAGGGCACCCTAGGGTAGGGGCCTCCACTACAAATCCATTTTTAAAGCGCCTCCACTACAAATCCGCTTCTCCCTCGTCCTCTTGAAGAAAACCGATGATGCGTGTGGCGGTAGGGTTTGTAGGAGTACTACGGCGTGCAGGGCCACGTCGTAGTAAATGGGAGAGGGATTGAGTTCGAGTTGACGCCTTAATATGTGTGGGCCGCTTGGTTTTATGGGAACGAGGCAGCATTTTGGGTTCGGGGACCAGTGGAGATATACGTACAAAAAATTGTGGATGTAGGTTCGACCGAAAGGCAATGATGCATGGGCCCTGCATTTTGATATACCCGCGCCGCGTGAAATTTTCTACTCTACCTAAAACTAGTAAGGTACACATGCATTGAACGCATGAGATTTGGAAACCACATTATGAATAAATACACACTATAGCATCTAAAGCTTTGAGTCATATATGCATGATGTACATGTTCATTCAGTTCTTATAGTTAATCTCATTCAAAATCAATTAGTTTTATAAAAAGGTTAAGATTCATGGGATTGTGCTGCATTGTAAAGCATAAAGTCAAAAACAAATAATGGCAATTCATTTAGAAAAAAAGTTTGGGCAATTATGATATGGAAGATTCTAGAACAAAGGAGAAGTGCTCGTGTTTTGGGAAAGCATGCACGGCCCACATCTCTTATTGGTTGATATGTCACGAAATAAGAAACGAGGAGGGACTTAATGTACCATGCCAAAGCATTTTGGGATTATTTGGTTTTTGAAAGATGACTTACACACCTAAACGGAGGGAGTACAAAGAGAAAAAAATGAATTGCAATTAAAAGAATGACATTTCTAACAAAAATGTGAATGTGAACTACATATGTGCGCACGTGACCAACACATACATTGTCAATGCAAAATTTAATGCAAGAAATAACTTATGAGTAACATGCACAAATTGATGATGTGGTGCTTGCATGCATGGAGTAGAAGATGTATAGCAAAACTTAATGCAAGAAATAACTTATGAGTAACATGCACAAATTTATGACTTGCATGCATGACGTGTTCTTGTGCCATAGTTGCATGTCTAGCAAAAAAAAGCTACTAGTGGGTTGCACAAGCTATTTAGGAATAGAAGATGTATACATGGAAGTTGTAGGGAAAGAGATGACATATATCTCAATTCCTATGAGTAGGGATTGGAAAAGAGATGTCATTTGGTTCACATCATAGGAACTTTTCTCTTGAATCTAGAGATGACATGTATCTCAATTCCTACGAGGAGAGATTAGAATAGTGGTGTCATTTGGTTCACATAATAGGAACTTTTCTATTGAATATACACTAATGTTTCTTTTCCTTTAAAATTATGGGAGTATAGGAATCCATTCATATGAACCAAGTGGCTCTATAGCTATAAAAAGGATGTCATGTTTATTTCCTTTGAAATGTGGAGTATGTGAATCTATTCCTATGAACCAATTGGCTCTAAAGGAAAAAATCCTATAAAAGTCATATCATATAGAGTTCATATGATATTCCTTCAAACCAAAGGGTGGTTGAAATTGCTGCAGGTGATACGACGGTCTATCTTTTTAGACTCCTCCCCCATCTTTATAGTTACCTCTCGAAGATGAATGAAATGATATATACTGGGTATTCTGTATGTGCATTTTGGTACACGAAAACTCGGTAGAAGTTTGCGAGGTTCGAATTTTCAATAAAGCTATATGCACTGCATTTTGGAACGGAGGGAGGAGCATATGGCAGTTCCTAACACTCACGTGTAAGATTTGTGTGTAGAAGGAGTGGCTGCTTTGTTAAATGACATGGCAAAACTGACACTATCGAATGCCGATCTAACGGTTCTTACGGCGTTCGTCAGGAAACGGCTTGTGGCGAACGTTTGCCGGATAATGGTTTATGGACACATGCATTGCATTGATACGTGCCCCCTCTCTCTCTCATGCACACACGCACCCTCACGAGTCACGACTCTCTCGAGTCCTCTCACACCCACCATCTATCTGCAGGTAGACGTCACACACATATGTGCTCTTCACACCCAACCCTCAGAACTTCTAAAAAACAAGATACGTCGCAGACCTTTTATTTTATCTCACACGCACACACTTATACTATTACTCTTGTGGAGAACGTTCTTTGGGCATAGTATATTGTACTCAAACGAAGAGAAGCGGTGCACGCATGCACTAGTTCTCTCACACCCACTCACGGGTACACGTAGGAGCGCACTTTTTTTGAAACTGGTACAACAAAATCACTCCACTATATATATTTGCAGGAGCCTTAGCGCTTGCTTTACTAGGGTTCCTCTCTTTCACTCTCTCATGCTCTCCAGATCTAAGCAAGACATAGGTGGCCACACTCTCTCTGCTCACGGCTGGTCACAAATCCGGCCGGACCACCTCGACCGGGGCAGGTGTGTACGTGCATCGTTCACGCTGTCGTCGACGGCGTGGGAGGAGACCAATGGCTGCCCGCGCGTCCCGATCGACGACCTTGTCGTTCTCTCTGAGAGAGCACCGGCTCGGGAGGGCCTCCGACCCCTCCTTCCTCCCTGCGGTATTGTGGACAAGATGCAGCCTCCCGACGCCGTCTTTGCCACGTGCCGACGACCCTCAGGTATATATTCCTTCGGAGCCTGCCTTGCTCTACTGCCCCAGCTCCCCACGTGGCTACGTGTGGATCTTTTTCTATTTCCGTCGGTTGTTCCAAAGCCACCTAGACTTTTACTATTATTAGAGGTAAAGCTAGTTCATACAGTAGAATCTAAGAGTTAGTTCAAACAGGGAAGAAAGTGGGAAAGCTGTAGCATGAATCTAGGACTTGGTTCTAAGAGGAAACAGGGGAAAGTAGTAGATACTGGCTACCCAACCGGTCTATTGGTTGAAAAGGCGAAGAAAGCATGGTGGATGGCGAAGGGTGGTGGGAAATGGGGGAAAGTAGTAGATACTTAAATCTCACACCGCTAACATTGCTTCATCCTAGTGGAAGTACACAAATTTGATTGCACATTTACTGACCATGTGCTACTCTCATGACACTAATACTAATGCTATTGTTCTGCATGTTAATTTAGTGGCAGTGTTGATGTGATGTGATGCTACTTATTTAAGGGCACTTTCATACTATCAGTCTAGTGCCAATTATAACACAATAGATGATGTTGTTAATCATACGCCACTGCAAATATCTGTCACTGTTTAAATAACCGTATTTCGTATTTGCGCAAACAGGGATGGATGTCTCCATATCGTTTCTATCTGCGCAATCAAAAGTACACACCTCATTTTCAGTACAACTGCACAAAATGAGATGGCTATTCCTAGCTGTCGTCCTCTAACCACCAGTGTTCCAGGTATTCCTACATTGATTCTAACTAGGTAGAATGACCAACGCAATCTAAAAGAAGTTGATTCGTATGTTTTACTTCCTGATTGCAGTGTAGGGACGAGCAAAAACAACCGCATCCTAGTCCGGAATGCACTTTCTACAAGTTGATCCATGGACCGAGGACTAGCTGGCATGACTGCACGGAGCTTTTTGGGGTAGGTGCGCGGACAAGAGGCATTGTGGTATGCTTATGTCTGCAAATAGCGGTGCTTAAATTTAATGGAATGCACGAGAATTTCACCTTGTCAGTACACTACATGGTTCAGTTCAGTATTCCAGCTGAGAACACAATTATAATTGGTTATTCTGGATTTAGAGAACCTAACCCTGGATGGTGGCAACAAGAAAAAACCAGAGTGAACTCCAGGAAATTTAAGCCTGCCGGGAGGCCCTTTGCTCAGAGAAGCCTTGCTTGTTTTTTCCTAATTTGTAAACCTTCTCACAACTTTGTCTTTTGTGAACTAGTATTTGTTTGTTTTTTTCTATGAATCATTCAGATGTATAAAATTGCTTAACTTATGCTTTTCAAGTTTTCTATGAAGCCGAGTTTAATGTGAGTGTTCCACATGAACGCTGGACTAGCGTGTGAATGTTTGGAATTTACATTGTGGCCTCAGTTAACTGCATGAACCACTGTAACAATATACGTAGTTGCTTATATGTCAGACATCAGATTATTGATTGTTAGCTGGTCGATAGCCTAGTATAGAACCGAGCTGAGCCAATGTGCCGTGTTTTGCACAACTGCTTACAAGTGGGGTAGCACCAACAATGTTTACAAGTACTTATGTATACGTCGGCGCACATTTCTCGAATGAGTACTGTATTTCATCAAACACACACTGCTCGTATGATAAATCGTGACAACTTTTGTCTTACCATGCCATATTCATGAAAAAACTAGTGAGGACGCATCTGTTTCGGCAACAATTACGATGATTCTCACATGATTCATGGGCACACAAAAGTAGCAGAAGTTCCCATCGACGGATTCAAACAGAGTACTAGCCCCAGAGGGCTCGATAATAGGCAAGGTTCAGATAAGTAGACACAATACAAACTAGTATTAAACACTAGCTGGGGCAACTATTTCATGCCTCGATCTAATTTGGGCTGGACACAAGACGGACCTTGCCATGAACATCATCAAGGACGTCCGACAGCAGCTCAATCCTGTGAACCTTCATGAAGATAACCTTGTGCCCTTGCCACTCATAAACTTGTTTGTGGAGGCATGCCACATCATCTTCCTGCGTAAGCTCGACAAGAACAGTATGCCTCACAAACGAAGGAGTAGCTTTGAACTTCTTGTGCTTCAGTACACCCTGGACAAACACGCCTGACAACAGTGAGGCTAGAATACAACTCGGCATCAGTATAAGCACAAATGGCTTCCAGGATCCAACAGCCTAAGAACTCTGTTTTCCCAGTGTGTATATTCAGGTCATCTGCCTCATAGCGAGTGACATGTACAACCACACAACCCTTGTATGCATCAGGGCTCTAATTGAAATAGAAACAAATTCTGAATTACTTTCCAGTATAAGAAACACAAGTTATTTAAACCACTATGTATAGCATGGCATTGAAGCTAATAAAATTTTGCATTATTCATCACCACATACTTAGATGAAAAACCACAATCAAGATCATCAAAGAAGTAAATCACCTTGGGTAGCTCAGTGGGGGGGGGGGCACATCCTCGAAGGGGGAAAACTGCTCCTGCGGTGCCACGGGGGCTGTAACCTCGAACGGGGCATTTACCATCTCAGTAGTGGTCGTGAGCGTATCTGGGGTCGGCTTGGTGGCTGCCTCCACCTTCTTGGAGCCTTCCCCGGCTTAGGAGCCCTCTGCTTGATCGAATCGCTGGCGTTGTTGAGTCTAGGAAAATGTTTTGAATTTAGGATTATATATATCGGAGAGTAGGATTCTTTTTACTCTTCAGTCCCTTCGCCGCTCTGGTGAGGCATCCTGACGTAGAGTTTTGACTCTTCTCTTCTCAAATTTCACTAAAAAAATTTAGGATCATGCGGGTATCTTGGAATCGTTCCGATGGTTTTGTGACGAGAACATTGTTCTTGGTGCCTCCTGACATTTAGGGGTTGTGGCAGTGTCCCGGGGAGTTGAGCTCTGAGGTGTTGTCGTCACAATTTTATCGTTGCAATTCTGGAATACCTGTGTTTTGCCGACATCGAAAATCTCTTTTATGCAGTTGTTGGTGAGATAACCTCGACGCCACCTAGTACTGGGGCGGGAGTTCGGGAGTATTGCCATAACTCATATAATGGATGCTTTTCGAAGGTTGAGGTAAATGATTTCTGAAGGTTTCTTGGTTATGTGTTGGAGGATGGATACAGCTGGATGTAGGATTTGCTAGCTTTGGGTGAGATATTATGCTTCCCCTGTATCCCCAACACCTGATTGCATAACCGGAAAGGTTTGGGAGTTTCATGGGTGGTAATTCATGTAGCTCTAGTATTTCTTCCGTGGATATTTGGTTTGTGATTGGGTAATCCTCACCAAGTATTTGTTCTTGTCCGTACCTTGTTGTTTTATTCATCTACCTCTTTCGAAGTGGCTTCTCAATTTATGGAAGTGTGACAATTTCAATTGGAATGCATTCATTCATTTTGTTCGGATGTTGAGACTATATGTTGCAATTTCGATCCATTTGATTCAGCTTGAATATATGTCTGTCAAGATGCTAACGGATGTCACTCTCTTCAGGATGGCTCCTCCTACGCGTCAGAATCCTGAACCGCCGCCACCACCTCCACCTCCGGAGGCATGGCAAGCTGTGATGGCCGCTACCAATGCCAACATGCAGCTGATCATGCAACTCTTGCAACAGCGCAACCAAGGGAATCAAGGCCATGTCAACAATAAGAATCGGTTTGCTACACTCAACCAGTTTCTCGCAAACCAGCCAAAGACCTTCAGTAACTGTGTTGAGGCAACAAACGCTGATGATTGGCTCGTGGATATTTGCAAGCATTTCGAGTGCAGCATCGTCAGGCCTGAGGACTTTGTCAAGTTTGCCTCGTTCCAACTCAAAGACCAAGCTGTAGAGTGGTATCAGCAATACAAAGATTCCAGAGGAGGTCGTGTGAGTACCTGGGATGAATTCCGTCAAGACTTCAGAGCTCACCACATTCCTCAGAGTGTTGTTGAGAGCAAGCGTGAGGAGTTCCGCAATCTGAAGCAAGGCAGCTTGTCTGTTTACCAGTATAACATCATGTTCCAGTTTTCTACTAAGTCTAAATATGTTAACGAAACTTGCTATGTTCACATGGTTGCCATTGTATTTTCTGATCCCTTTTGGCTTATGGTCAGTAAGGGACTTTTGTTGTATGCTTTGAGTAGCTTCATGCCATGCCTTGCTTTGCCATGATATGTTCCTATAGCATGTTGTTATCTTGCTCTAAACATTGCTTCCTGATGTTAAATTCCTGACATGTTATTTTCACTAAGTCTGTAACCTGATATCTTTTGCACTTTTGCCATGCTTGTTTGAACCTGCTATTGAGTGAAATAGTCGTAGCTCAGTGTTCATCTTTTGTCAAGCATCTTGAGTGGGTCCCTTCCATACATTTTGTTGTTATGTTAGAGTGTTGTAGCTTGTTGTTCTTGATGCATTTAGATGGCCTCATGCTGTTAATCGCAGATCGGTGCCATATTTGTTTTGCTTGTCATTTGCAAACCGTGCATCCAATTCCGGTGATCTTTATATCGATTTTGACCGAAATCAACTCATATTTCCATTGGCACTCTTGGTTTTCCAAGTTGAGGCCAGGTTCAATCTTTCCTTTCCTAAACATGCATATGCATCGCATATCACATCCCGCATATCATGACATGTTCTGCATCAGTTTGTTTGTGTGTTGCACCGTGGTTGATTGTGTCTCCCTTTGCTTGTGTTCTTGCTTTGGGTAGAGCCGGGAGACGAGTACGTGATCAAGGAACCCGTTGAGTACGCTTACGAGGATCAAGCTAACGTCAACTCGGAGAACTTTGCAGGCAAGATGACCATACCCTCGAAATCACTTCTATCTTTGCTTGCTAGATGCTCGCTCTATTGCTATGACTATGCTACGATACCTACCACTTTATTATCATGCCTCCCATATTGCCATGTCAAACCTGTAACCCACCTTGTCCTAGCAAACCGTTGTTTGGCTATGTTACCGCTTTGCTCAACCCCTCTTATAGCGTTGTTAGTTGCAGGTGAAGATTGGAGTTTGTTCCTTGTTGTAACATGTTTATTTTTGGGATATCACTATTATATCTTGTCTACTTTAATGTATATATATACTTGGTAAAGGGTGGAAGCCTCGGCCTTATGCCTGGTGTTTTGTTCCACTCTTGCCGCCCTAGTTTCCTTCATACCGGTGTTATGTTCCTTGATTTTGCGTTCCTTACACGGTTTGGTTATAATGGGAACCCCTTGACAGTTCACCTTGAATAAAACTCCTCCAGCAATGCCCAACATTGGTTTTACCATTTCCCACCTAGCCTCTTTTTCCCTTGGGTTCCGCGGACTCAAGGGTCATCTTTATTTTAAACCCCTGGGCCAGTGCTCCTTTGAGTGTTGGTCCAACCTGTCAGCTGCCGGTGGCCACCAGGGGCAACTCTAGGCTGGCCTATCGGAACCTTGGACGATCCGGTGTGCCCTGAGAACGAGATATGTGCAGCTCCTATCGGGATTTGTCGGCACATTCGGGTGGCTTTGCTGGTTTAGTTTTACCATTGTCGAGATGTCTTGTAACCGGGATTCCGAGTCTGATCGGATTGTCTTGGGAAAAGGAATATCCTTCGTTGACCGTGAGATCTTGTGATGGGCTAAGTTGGGACACCCCTGCAGGGCTTTGAACTTTCGAAAGCCGTGCCCACGGTTATGGGCAGATGGGAATTTGTTAATGTCCGGTTGTAGAAGACCTAAAAACTAAACTTAATTAAAATGAATCAACAGAGTGTGTGGCCGTGATGGTCTCTTTTCGGCGGAGTCCAGGAAGAGAACATGGTCTCATGTTATGCTTGAGCATAGGTTGTTCTGGGATCACTTCTTGATCATAGTTTCTCGACCGTGCCTTTGCCTTCTCTTCTCGCTCTCATTTGCGTATGTTAGCCACCATATATGCTACTGCTTGCTGCAACTCCACCTCATACCTTTTACCTACCTATGAGCTTAAATAGTCTTGATCGCGAGGGTGTGAGATTGCTGAGTCCCCGTGACTCACAGATTACTTCCAAAACCAGATGCGGGGACCGATGATACCGCTCCAGGAGATTCGACTGAGCTCAAGTGGGAGTTTGATGAGGACTCAGGACGATACTACGTTTCCTTTTCAGACGATCAGTAGTGGAGCCCAGTTGGGATGATCAAGGGACTTTGTTGCATTTGGGGTTGTCTTTATTTTGGTTCCGTAGTCGGACCTTGATTGTATCTGGATGAATGTAATCATATTTATGCTATTGTGTGATGTGGCGATTGTAAGCCAACTATGTATCTCTTTCCTTTATTCAGTACATGGGTTGTGTGAAGATTACCCCACTTGCGACATTGCTTACAATGCGGTTATGCCTCTAAGTCATGCTTCAACACGTGGGAGATATAGCCGCATCGTTGGTGTTACAAGTTGGTATCAGCCTCCCGCGTCTGCTCCAATATCGGCAGATATTTGCCTGGTTCTCCTTGGTCGATCATCAAACTAACGAATACTAGGATACCACTGAAAGGAAAACACAATCGCAATGACAATGAAGCAAAAAAGAGAGCGAGGATCGGTTACTGCTTTGCAAAAGTTCTTTTTTTCTCTAAACGAAAATATACCATTATCACGGATCCGCTTACCTTCCCTTCGTTAGGAGAGAAGAACAGTGGCAGATGCGAGTGTTGGCTTTCTTGAAGATGGTGAGGGAGAAGGGGATTCAGCGAAGAGTGAAATGATGGTTGATTCGTCCATCAAACTTAGACTATGGGGAGGTGGGGTTTTGTGATACGATGGCTCGTTACTACCACGCTACAATCGGGGTGACTCTCCGCCTGCATACTGCCTTCTAATTTGGTGGATGGCATTTGGTCCCGCATGCGGCATGGCCCCAAGTCGGTGAACAAAAGTAAAACGACATTCAGTAGAGGGAGACGTTTCGATGACCTAGGAGGAGCCAGAAGCGGTAGTGTATCCACTGTGCTAGTAGTAATTGTTTTTCTGGTAGCTGTAGAGTGTCTCCACTATACTACTAGTAATTGTTTCTGTGGGACCAAGACAAAATAGCCCATCCACCCTAGTAAATAATAAAATCAATTCAAAAGCCCATATATTTACTTAATGAGAGGCGCTACCCACACCCAGCACACCGCCCCGCAAAAAACCTGGGTGCTCTTCTTCCTCCTCACTCCCATCCACCTCATGTCAGCTCACTCCACTCGTACCCCCAAATTCCTCACCTCACTCCTACAGAAAACCCCAGCTCCCCTTCTTCCTCACTACTACTGAAAAACCTTAGCTCCCCTTCTTCATCACTCACACTACAACTAGGCTCATCATTCGTTACTCTGCTCAAATCTGTGAGCGTGATGCGACACCCTCAACGAAAATGGAGTCGGCTGAACCCAGCGCCAAGAAGATGAGGCTCCCGCCAGCGGCGACCCCTGTTGTAGATCCCGCACCCGGTAGCGCAGGGAGAAGCGGCGACCCTGCCCCCACCGGATCCCAGAAACCCGTAGAATCACGGGTGCACCGCATCAGTGATCTCCCGGACGCCGTCCTTGGGGAGATCATCTCGCTTCTCCCCACCAAGGATTGTTGCCGCACCCAAGTCCACTCAATTCGGTGGCGCCCTCTATGGCGCGTCGTGCCCCTTAATCTCGACTGCCGTCAGCTATCTCTCTTCAATGATTTTGAAATCCCCAGAGCCATCATCTCCTCCCACCAGGGCTCCTTCAAAGCCTCTGCATCCCGTCATGCTACCTGAGTAAGCATACCATGCCCTGCACAGTGGACGCCTGGCTGAAATCCCCTGAATTCATAGAACTACAGCTGCTTGAGTTGTACTATTCCCCTGGAAATCACCTACCAGATACCGAACGCCATCTACATGTGCCCTTAGCACCGATGTCCATATCACAGTTTTCCTCCTCTCTCCACACCGCCACCTTTGTGCTGTGCGACCTACCAGACAATCTGGTACTAAACCTTCGACTCCCATTTCTCCAGAAACTTTCACTTGTGCAGGTTCGTATATCGGAGACCTCATTGCACAGCATCATCCACTCCAGTTGCCCTGCCCTGGAGTGCTTGGTGCTTGTTTTCATAGTTAGAATCGGTTGTCTCCAAATAAAGTCGCCTAACCTTGTAAGAATTGGAATTTGTTTTGACGGAAGGCAACTCATCATCCAAGATGCCCCTTCACTTCAAAGGTTGATCCTTGATTCTAGTTATTCACCGTCGCAAATAACCGTCATCTCTGCGCCTAAACTGGAGACCTTGGGTGTAATACATGATCTATGTGCTCATTTCAAGATGGTGTTTGGCTCCACAGTTCTTTAAGTACTTTATATTATCATCTACACTTGTAACCATAAGCTGCATTTTAAATTTCTGTGCATAAGTTATATATCATCTCGGAGTACACATTTTGTACTAATATTATGTTCTATGCTCAATGAAGAGTTTCTCCATGGATAGCCTATCAATGGTGCTGGATTCTGTCAAGATCTTATATATCCAAATGAATAGTTTTGATCTGAACAAGATTATTGGCTTTCTGCACTGCTTTGCATGTCTGAAGAAGTTGTATATAAAGGTGATAAGTTCACTCACATTGGAAGCCCGCATATAGTGTGCTAGAATTAACCGTTCAGCTGTTGCTCTTTCCACACTCTTTTTTAGACCTTAACTGTTTCCAATCTTCATGCCTATTTAGGCAACGGGACGGGGTAATAAAGTTATAACCAATCGGTGGATTTGTAAGCACCGGGAATTTCTCACTTCTCATGACATTCGATTGAAGACAATAATGCTAGAACGATATGTAGCCAACCATGCAAACACTAGATTGGTCACATTCTTCCTGCTGGATGCGAGGTTACTACTGTCTATCAGGCTTAAGTTTATCAGCGGCATGGTTTTGACGGATGGGTATGTCGAAGAGCAAAAAAAGAGTTTCAGGTGGGAAAAAGAGCTACTGAACGTGTCGAGCTTCTATTTACAACATATTGTGCTCATAATCCAGTAAATTTTATGACCCAGGATGTCCATTCTATGGACCTGACCGATCCATTTGACTGTGACCGCTGAAAACTGTGCTGGAGTTAGATGTCGTTGCCCTTTTCAACCTTGGTTTTGTCTAAACCTAATGAACGGTTAACCCTCGTGCTTTTGTACAGTTTGTAAGCTGGAGTTAGATGTTCTTGCCCTTTTCAACTCGGCTGTGACAGTCATATTTTCTTTGAAACAAGGAAAATGGCTTGCCATTCGTTTAATTTAGAGTGAAATATTGTAACAACTCCCAACCAAGGGAAATAACATCACTCTCACCGGCTGCTTGAGCTCACTGTGCATTACATAAGCCAAGTGATTAGCCCCCACTAGCACCCACAAACTTATTTTGAACTAGCACACCAAATGGGCTGTAAATTTTCATAAGAAAGGCTACATGACCATGACATATTTGGATTCTGACATTTGGGACCCATGAGGAAATAGCCTATCCAAGGTGGTGTCGACTTACTAGCCAGTCAACAAACGATTCTGCCTACCAGCTGTTGGATTGACATCCAACATCTAACGTGTATCTTCTATCTCTGGTCTTCTTCCTCCAGCCGCCCAAACCAAACCACCCCGTCGGCTCCGCCTGCTCCCGCCTCCCATGGCTGGCTGCACCTCCGCCGCCCTACCATACCATCCAACGTTGGCTAGTCCCTCCCTCTATTCCCCCACACGTCCTGTTATTCTTCGGCGACGTCAGCCCCAACACGCACCTGCACCCAAACCAGTCAACCCTCGTACTCCCCTCCCCCTGCGACTGGACCGGTGCATCTTCCATGGCTCCTATTTGCTCTCCGTGTGCGGTGCGCCGCCCTCTTGTGATGTCAACACCGTCAACAACCGAGAGGAACAAGGATATGACTGTACATGGAGAGGATAACAGTAGGGACCCACCAGCATCATGGCATTACGCAAGCAAGTGCCTCGTTATTATTAGCCCAAAAAATGGTTCCTCCTATTGGTTGGACATCTGGGGCTTCCGCCATTGTCAACGTAGTGATTAAACGAGAGAATTACTACACAACGAGCGGCTGACACCAGGGACCTAGCAGGTCGCGCAGTTGTTATTTAATTTTTTTTTGAGGAACAAGCAGTTGTTATTTATATTAGTTTTAGCGATGGATCAGGGTAACAACGGGGTTGTGCGGGGCTGTGGCCCGTCTAGCGAGGGTTTTATTTATGTTTACCACATCATGAGCCCAGTTATGTTTTTTTCTTGCTGAAAATGCTAGCCCAGTTCTATTTTTTAAGAAATACCCAAACAAGGCCTACTTGCTTTATCATCCCTGCTGGGCTGCAAATATTTCAAGACGAGGAGAGTTTCATTCGGTTTGCCCAGAAATGGGTTGTACATTTTTAAAAGACATCAAACCGGGAATTAGTTTCAATTTTTTTAATTACAAGATTTTAAATTCCATTGATTTTTATGCGTGGACAATTATTTGGATTTTATATTTATATAAATTATTTTTCAAAATAGTTTGAATGTGACTCGATATTTCGGGATTAAAAATAGTTGACTGCATCGAGATATGCAAAATTTCGTATAATTTTTAACCGTGGCCACAATATGGGATGTAATGCTAACAAAAGGAAGATGGGCTCCATACGCTCGAAAAAAAGATGGGCTCCAAAAAAATTCTTAAAAATTGGCAAATAGGTTGTAGATTATTAGAAATAATGGCACATGGGTTGTATGTTGTTTTCCACAGATTTGAGGCTGACTTGTGCGCCTACTACAGATTGACGTGTATGCTTTCCTAAAAAATAAGGTTGATGCACACACAATGGCGTGTCAACATAGTCAACACACGAGAGCGGTGACTGTTGGATGTCCATCGAACGGTCGTCGTGCTTCTTCAATCTCTGCTCTTCCTGCTCCAGCCACTCAAACAAGCGCCGGCGGGACTGCCTGCTCCCTCCTCCCGTGGCCGGCTATGCTGCCACGTAGGCCTCACTGCCCCATCGTTCTCCCATCGCTGGCCTAGCCATCACTCTACTCACCCACACCTCCGGTTATTCTTTGGCAACGGCAGATAAACCAGTAAACCCTCGCACTCCCCTCCGCGTGGGAAACAACTGCCGAGTTTTCCCTGGCTCCATGTCATTTCCCTTCCTAGGCCTCGCCATCGTCCATCGCCCTTGTGCTCTCGGTGCAGCGTGGTCAACGAATGGCATGCATCAGAAGTGGACTGTACCTGGAGAGGCTGACAGCTGGGTCCACGGCCGCACGCAAGGAAATGCCTCCTTATTACACGCAAAATAATGATTCCTCCACCTGACAGCTGGGACCCACTAGAAGGGCCTCTCTATTTCATGAAAAAAACGTTCCCCCGCTGACAGGTCGGACCCACTAGCTATATCTTCGCACACAAGGAAGTGCCTCATTATTACGCACAAAAAATGAATATTCCCCCTGCTAGCTAGGACCCACCATAGTGGGAAGCTGACTTGGGGCCTACTAAGATGACGGGGACGGAGAGCTTTGTTAACTTAGTCAATCTGAACGATTCTAGCTCCATTGACCGTACGATGTCCATCGAACGGCCGTAGTGATTTTTCAACCTCTGGTCTTCTTGCTCCAGCCGCCCAAACAAGCATCGGCCATGCCGCCTGCTCCTGCCTCCCGTGTCCGACTATGCTACCACCGATGGCCATGCCATCCCTCTATACTCACCCACACCTCCTATTGTTCTCCGGCGACGAGAGCCTCACACCGCAGCTGAAGCAGTCAACCCATGTACTCCCCTCCGCGTAGGCATCCACTACCGCGTCTTCCCCGGCTCTGCGTCGTCCCCTTCCTAGGCCTCGTCGTCGTCCACTGCCCTGGTGCTCTCAGCGCGGCGTGGTCAATGTGGTCAACAAACGACTTCCATCGGAAGAGTACTGTACGTGGAGAGGCTGACAGTTGGGTCCACGGCCGCAGCAAGGAAGTGCCTCCTTATTACGCAGAAAATAATGATTCCTCCACCTGACAGTAGGGACCCAACGGACGGGCCATCGTATTTCGCAAAAAAAACATTTCCCCCCTGACTGCTGGGACCCACCAGCTATATCTTCGCACGCAAGGAAGTACATCCATATTACGGGCAAAAAAATATTCGTCCCCTGACATCTGGGACTCACCAGCTACATCTTCACACGGAAGGAAGTGCCTGACAGTCGGGACCCACCTGGTCGAAGAGTATGTAGCATTGTCATTCTGGTCGCGAACATGTACATACATACGATCGGTTTGTCTGCAGGCTACAGCGATGAACTGTGGCCGTGTAAGGAAGGGCACGTGTCATAGTAGAGGTGCGTATGTGTCGTAGTAGAGGCGCGTACGTGTCGTAGTAGAGGCGCGCACGTAGCATGTACTCATACGTACAGCGGCCAGGGTGCAAGCAAGAAAATACAGCCACGCACGTACAAACGGGCAAGGTCTCGAACGCCTACTCGCACATACGTACGGCCAGGGCTCGTGTACATGGCTGGGTCGGAACGGAGAAATGGCGTCGCTGTCGTGTTCATGGGGAGGCAACGGAATGCGTCGTGTTCATCGGGAGGCAATGGAACGCGTACTGTTCATCGGGAGCCAACCGGCTTGGACGGAACAGCCGATGGGAATGAGGCCTTGCATACCACAGAACGGGGGAAACGACATTGAGTTTGACCGTCCATGGTAGAAACGGGATCCTGTTCATCGGGAGTGGTCTGGCATACCGCAAAACGGAGGAAACGAACCTCCTATGGTCGAAACGGGGTCATGTTGATCGTGTTGGAAATATGCCCTAGAGGCAATAATAAAAGGATTATTATTATATTTCCTTGTTCATGATAATTGTCTTTTATTCATGCTATAATTGTGTTATCCAGAAATCGTAATACATGTGTGAATACATAGACACCAACATGTCCCTAGTAAGCCTCTAGTTGACTAACTCGTTGATCAACAGATAGTCATGGTTTCCTGACTATGGACATTGGATGTCATTGATAACGAGATCACATCATTAGGAGAATGATGTGATGGACAAGACCCAATCCTAAACATAGCACAAGATCGTATAGTTCGTTTGCTAGAGTTTTTCCAATGTCAAGTATCTTTTCCTTAGACCATGAGATCGTGTAACTCCCGTATACCGTAGGAGTGCTTTGGGTGTACCAAACGTCACAACGTAACTGGGTGACTATAAAAGTATACTACGGGTATCTCCGAAAGTGTCTGTTGGGTTGACACGGATCAAGACTGGGATTTGTCACTCCGTATGACGGAGAGATATCTCTGGGCCCACTCGGTAATGCATCATCATAATGAGCTCAAAGTGACCAAGTGTCTGGTCACGGGATCATGCATTATGGTATGAGTAAAGTGACTTGCCGGTAACGAGATTGAACGAGGTATTGGGATACCGACGATCGAATCTCGGGCAAGTAACGTACCGATTGACAAAGGGAATTGTATACGGGGTTGCTTGAATCCTCGACATCGTGGTTCATCCAATGAGATCATTGAAGAGCATGTGGGAGCCAACATGGGTATCCAGATCCCGCTGTTGGTTATTGACCGGAGAGCCATCTCGGTCATGTCTACATGTCTCCCGAACCCGTAGGGTCTACACACTTAAGGTTCGCTGATGCTAGGGTTGTAGAGATATGAACATGCAGTAACCCGAAAGTTGTTCAGAGTCCCGGATGAGATCCCGAACATCACGAGGAGTTCCGGAATGGTCCAGAGGTGAAGAATTATATATAGGAAGTGCAGTTTCAGCCATCGAGAGAGTTTCGGGGGTCACCGGTATTGTACCGGGACCACCAGATGGGTCCCGAGGGTCCACCGGGTGGGACCACCCATCCCGGAGGGCCCCATGGGCTGAAGTGGGGAGGGGAACCAACCCATAGTGGGCTGGTGCGCCCCCCTTGGCCCACCCCCTGCGCCTAGGGTTGGAAACCCTAGGGTGGGGGGGCGCCCCACTTGCCTTGGGGGCCACTCCACCCTTGGCCGCCGCCCCCCTAGGAGATCCCATCTCCTAGGGCCGGCGCCCCCCTAGGGGAGCCTATATAAAGGGGGGAGGGAGGGGCAGGTGCACCCTTGACTCTTGGCGCCTCCCTCTCCCCTGCTACACCTCTCCCTCTCGCAGAAGAACGGCGAAGCCCTGCTGCGGTGACTGCTACATCCACCACCACGCCATCATGCTGCTGGATCTTCATCAACCTCTCCTCCCCCCTTGCTGGATCAAGAAGGAGGAGACGTCACGCTGACCGTATGTGTGTTGAACACGGAGGTGCCGTCCGTTCGGCGCTAGGATCTCCGGTGATTTGGATCACGTCGAGTACGACTTCCTCATCCCCGTTCTTTGAACGCTTCCGCGCGTGATCTACAAAGGTATGTAGATGCAATCCGTTCCCCATCAGATCTTGGTGAAACCGTAGGAATTTTTTTGTTTTCTGCAACGTTCCCCATCAGTGGCATCATGAGCTAGGTCTATGCGTAGTTCTCTTTGCACGAGTAGAACACAATTTGTTGTGGGCGTAGATGTTGTCAACTTTCTTGCCGCTACTAGTCTTATTTTGCTTCAGCAGTATTGTGGGATGAAGCGGCCCGGACCAACCTTACACGTACGCTTACGTGAGACCGGTTCCACCGACTGACATGCACTAGTTGCATAAGGTGGCTGGCGGGTGTCTGTCTCTCCCACTTTAGTTGGAGCGGATTCGATGAAAAGGGTCCTTATGAAGGGTAAATAGAAGTTGACAAATCACGCTGTGGCTTTCACGTAGGTAAGAAAACATTCTTGCTAGAACCCTATTGCAGCCACGTAAAGCTTGCAACAACAATTAGAGGACGTCTAACTTGTTTTTGCAGCAAGTGTGTTGTGATGTGATATGGCCAAAGTTGTGATGAATGATGAATGATATATGTGATGTATGAGATCATGTTCTTGTAATAGGAATCACGACTTGCATGTCGATGAGTATGACAACCAGCAGGAGCCATAGGAGTTGTCTTTATTTTTTGTATGACCTGCGTGTCATTGAGAAACGCCATGTAAATTACTTTACTTTATTGCTAAACATGTTAGCCATAGTAGTAGAAGTAATAGTTGGCGAGCAACTTCATGGAGACACGATGATGGAGATCATGATGATGGAGATCATGGTGTCATGCCGGTGACAAGATGATCATGGAGCCCCAAGATGGAGATCAAAGGAAGCTATATGATACTGGCCATATCATGTCATTATTATTTGATTGCATGTGATGTTTATCATGTTTTTGCATCTTGTTTACTTAGAACGACGATAGTAAATAAGATGACCCCTCATAATAATTTCAAGAAAGTGTTCCCCCTAACTATGCACCGTTTCGACAGTTCGTTGTTTCGAAGCACCACGTGATGATTGGGTGTGATAGATTCCAACGTTCACATACAACGGGTGTAAGACAGATTTACACGTGCAAACACTTAGGTTGACTTGACGAGCCTAGCATGTACAGACATGTCCTCGGAACACAAAAGACCGAAAGGTCGAGCATGAGTCGTATAGAAGATACGATCAACATGAAGATGTTCACCGATGTTGACTAGTCCGTCTCACGTGATGATCAGACACGGCCTAGTTAACTCGGATCATGTTATAGTTAGATGACTGGAGGGATGTCTATCTGAGTGGGAGTTCATTGAATAATTTGATTAGATGAACTTAATTATCATGAACTTAGTCTAAAATCTTTACAACATGTATTGTAGATCAAATGGCCAACGTTGTCCTCAACTTCAACGCGTTCCTAGAGAAAACCAAGCTGAAAGACGATGGCAACAACTATACGGACTGGGTCCGGAACCTGAGGATCATCCTCATAGCTGCCAAGAAAGATTATGTCCTACAAGCACCGCTAGGTGAAGCACCTGCTCTCCCTGCAGAACAAGACGTTATGAATGCTTGGCAGACACGTACCAATGATTACTCCCTCGTTCAGTGCGGCATGCTTTACAGCTTAGAGCCGGGGCTCCAAAAGCGTTTTGAGAGACACGGAGCATATGAGATGTTCGAAGAGCTGAAAATGGTTTTTCAAGCTCATGCCCGGGTCGAGAGATATGAAGTCTCCGACAAGTTCTTCAACTGTAAGATGGAGGAAAACAGTTCTGTCAGTGAGCACATACTCACTATGTCTGGGTTACATACCGCTTGACTCAGCTGGGAGTTAATCTCCCGGATGACGCGGTCATTGACAGAATCCTTCAGTCACTTCCACCGAGCTACAAGAGCTTTGTGAAGAACTTCAATATGCAGGGGATGGAAAAGACCATTCCTGAAGTATTTGCAATGCTGAAATCAGCAGAGGTAGAAGTCAAAAAGGAACATCAAGTGTTGATGGTGAATAAAACCACTAAGTTCAAGAAAGGCAAGGGTAAGAAGAACTTCAAGAAGGACAGCAAGGGAGTTGCCGCACCTGGCAAGCAAGCTGCCGGGAAGAAGCCAAAGAATGGACCCAAGCCCGAGACTGAGTGCTTTTATTGCAAGGAAAGTGGTCACTGGAAGCGGAACTGCCCCAAATACTTAGCGGACAAGAAGGCCGGCAAAACGAAAGGTATATGTGATATACATGTAATTGATGTGTACCTTACCAGTACTCGTAGTAGCTCCTGGGTATTTGATACCGGTGCAGTTGCTCACATTTGTAACTCAAAGCAGGAGCTGCGGAATAAGCGGAGACTGGCGAAGGACGAGGTGACGATGCGCGTCGGGAATGGTTCCAAGGTCGATGTGATCACCGTCGGCACGCTACCTCTACATTTACCTACGGGATTAGTTTTGAACCTCAATAATTGTTATTTAGTGCCAAGTTTGAGCATGAACATTGTATCAGGATCAAGTTTAATATGAGATGGCTACTCATTTAAATCCGAGAATAATGGTTGTTCTATTTACACGAGAGATATGTTTTATGGTCATGCTCCGATGGTGAATGGTTTGTTCTTAATGAATCTCGAGCGTAATGCTACACATATTCATAGTGTGAGTACCAAAAGATGTAACGTTGATAATGATAGTCCCACATACTTGTGGCACTGCCGCCTTGGTCACATAGGTGTCAAACGCATGAATAAGCTCCATGCAGATGGACTTTTAGAGTCTCTTGATTACGAATCATTTGACACGTGCGAACCATGCCTCATGGGTAAAATGACCAAGACTCCATTCTCAGGAACAATGGAGCGAGCAACCAACTTATTGGAAATCATACATACTGATGTGTGCGGTCCAATGAGTGTTGAGGCTCGTGGTGGCTATTTTTATGTTCTCACCCTCACTGATGACTTGAGTAGATATGGGTATGTCTATTTAATGAAACACAAGTCTGAGACCTTTGAAAAGTTCAAGGAATTTCAGAGTGAGGTTGAGAATCAACGTGACAGGAAAATCCAGTTCTTGCGATCAGATCGTGGAGGAGAATACTTGAGTCACGAATTTGGCACACACTTAAGAAAATGTGGAATAGTTTCACAACTGACGCCACCTAGAACACCTCAGCGTAATGGTGTGTCCGAACGTCGTAATCGCACTCTATTAGATATGGTGCGATCTATGATGTCTCTTACCGATTTACCACTATCATTTTGGGGCTATGCTTTAGAGACTGCCGCATTCACTTTAAATAGGGCTCCGTCGAAATCCTTTGAGACGACACCGTATGAATTATGGTTTGGGAAGAAACATAAGCTGTCGTTTCTAAAAGTTTGGGGATGCGATGCTTAGTCAAGAAACTTCAACCTGAAAAGCTCGAACCCAAGTCGGAAAAATGCGTATTCATAGGATACCCTAAAGAAACTATTGGGTATACCTTCTACCTCATATCCGAAGGCAAGATCTTTGTTGCCAAGAATGGATCCTTTCTAGAGAAGGAGTTTCTCTTGAAAGAAGTAAGTGGGAGGAAAGTAGAACTTGATGAAGTATTACCTCTTGAACCAGAAAATGGCGCAACTCAAGAAAATGTTCCTGAGGTGCCTGCACCGACTAGAGAGGAAGTTAATGATGATGATCATGAAACTTCAGATCAAGTTACTACTGAACTTCGTAGGTCCACAAGGACACGTTCCGCACCAGAGTGGTACTGCAACCCTGTCTTGGAAATCATGTTGTTAGACAACGGTGAACCTTCGAACTATGAAGAAGCGATGGCGGGCCCGGATTCCGACAAATGGCTGGAAGCCATGAAATCCGAGATAGGATCCATGTATGAAAACGAAGTATGGACTTTGACTGACTTGCCCGTTGAGCGGCGAGCCATAGAAAATAAATGGATCTTTAAGAAGAAGACAGACACGGATGGTAATGTGACCATCTATAAAGCTCGGCTTGTCGCTAAGGGTTATCGACAAGTTCAAGGGGTTGACTATGATGAGACTTTCTCACCAGTAGCGAAGTTGAAGTCCGTTCGAATCATGTTAGCAATTGTCGCATTCTATGATTATGAGATATGGCAAATGGACGTCAAAACGACATTCCTTAATGGTTTCCTTAAGGAAGAATTGTATATGATGCAGCCGGAAGGTTTTGTCGATCCTAAGAATGCTGACAAGGTGTGCAAGCTCCAATGCTCGATTTATGGGCTGGTGCAAGCATCTCGGAGTTGGAACATTCGCTTTGATGAGATGATCAAAGCATTTGGGTTTATGCAGACTTATGGAGAAGCTTGCGTTTACAAGAAAGTGAGTGGGAGCTCTGTAGCATTTCTCATATTATATGTAGATGACATACTTTTGATGGGAGATAATATAGAGCTTTTGGACAGCATTAAGGCCTACTTGAATAAGAGTTTTTCAATGAAGGACCTTGGAGAAGCTGCTTATATATTAGGCATCAAGATCTATAGAGATAGATCAAGACGCCTCATAGGTCTTTCACAAAGCACATACCTTGATATTGAAGAAGTTCAATATGGATCAGTCTAAGAAAGGGTTCTTGCCTGTGTTGCAAGATGTGAAATTGAGCTCAGCTCAATGTCCAACCACGGCAAAAGATATAGAAGAGATGAGTGTCATCCCCTATGCCTCAGCCATAGGGTCTATTATGTATGCCATGCTATGTACCAGACCTGATGTAAACCTTGCCGTAAGTTTGGTAGGTAGGTACCAAAGTAATCCCGGCAAGGAACACTGGACAGGGGTCAAGAATATCCTGAAGTACCTGAAAAGGACTAAGGAAATGTTTCTCGTTTATGGAGGTGACGAAGAGCTCGTCGTAAAGGGTTACGTCGATGCTAGCTTCGACAGAGATCTGGATGACTCTAAGTCACAAACCGGATACGTGTATATTTTGAATGGTGGGGCAGTAAGCTGGTGCAGTTGCAAGCAGAGCGTCGTGGCGGGATCTACATGTGAAGCGGAGTACATGGCGGCCTCGGAGGCAGCGCATGAAGCAATTTGGGTGAAGGAGTTCATCATCGACCTAGGAGTCATACCCAATGTGTCGCAGCCGATCAAACTCTTCTGTGACAACACTGGAGCCATTGCACTTGCCAAGGAGCCCAGGTTTCACAAGAAGACCAGGCACATCAAGCGTCGCTTCAACTCCATTCGTGAAAATGTTCAAGATGGAGACATAGATATTTGTAAAGTACATACGGACCTGAATGTAGCAGATCCGTTGACTAAATCTCCCTAGAGCAAAACATGATCAACACCAGAATTCCATGGGTGTTCGATTCATCACAATGTAACTAGATTATTGACTCTAGTGCAAGTGGGAGACTGTTGGAAATATGCCCTAGAGGCAATAATAAAAGGATTATTATTATATTTCCTTGTTCATGATAATTGTCTTTTATTCATGCTATAATTGTGTTATCCGGAAATTGTAATACATGTGTGAATACATAGACACCAACATGTCCCTAGTAAGCCTCTAGTTGACTAGCTCGTTGATCAACAAATAGTCATGGTTTCCTAACTATGGACATTGGATGTCATTGATAACGAGATCACATCATTAGGAGAATGATGTGATGGACAAGACCCAATCCTAAACATAGCACAAGATCGTATAGTTCGTTTGCTAGAGTTTTTCCAATGTCAAGTATCTTTTCCTTAGACCATGAGATCGTGTAACTCCTGGATACCGTAGGAGTGCTTTGGGTGTACCAAACGTCACAACGTAACTGGGTGACTATAAATGTATACTACGGGTATCTCCGAAAGTGTCTGTTGGGTTGACACGGATCAAGACTGGGATTTGTCACTCCGTATGACAGAGAGGTATCTCTGGGCCCACTCGGTAATGCATCATCATAATGAGCTCAAAGTGACCAAGTGTCTGGTCACGGGATCATGCATTACGGTACAAGTAAAGTGACTTGCCGGTAACGAGATTGAACGAGGTATTGGGATACCGACGATCGAATCTCGGGCAAGTAACGTATCGATTGACAAAGGGAATTGTATACGGGGTTGCTTGAATCCTCGACATCATGGTTCATCCGATGAGATCATCGAGGAGCATGTGGGATCCAACATGGGTATCCAGATCCCGCTGTTGGTTATCGACCGGAGAGCCATCTCGGTCATGTCTACATGTCTCCCGAACCCGTAGGGTCTACACACTTAAGGTTCGGTGACGCTAGGGTTGTAGAGATATGAATATGCAGTAACCCGAAAGTTGTTCGGAGTCCCGAATGAGATCCCGAACATCACGTGGAGTTCCTAAATGGTCCGGAGGTGAAGAATTATATATAGGAAGTGCAGTTTCGGCCATCGAGAGAGTTTCGGGGGTCACCGGTATTGTATCGGGACCACCGGATGGGTCCCGGGGGTCCACCGGGTGGGACCACCCATCATGGAGGGCCCCATGGGTTGAAGTGGGGAGGGAAACCAGCCCATAGTGGGCTGGTGCGACCCCCTTGGCCCACCCCCTGCACCTAGGGTTGGAAACCCTAGGGTGGGGGGGCGCCCCACTTGCCTTGGGGGCCACTCCACGCTTGGCCGCCGCCCCCCTAGGAGATCCCATCTCCTAGGGCTGGCGCCCCCCCTAGGGGAGCCTATATAAAGGGGGAGGGAGGGGCAGCTGCACCCTTGACTCTTGGCGCCTCCCTCTACCCTGCTACACCTCTCCCTCTCGCAGAACAACGGCGAAGCCCTGCTGCGGTGACTGCTGCATCCACCACCACGCCATCGTGCTGCTGGATCTTCATCAACCTCTCCTCCCCCCTTGCTGGATCAAGAAGGAGGAGACGTCACGCTGACCGTACGTGTGTTGAACATGGAGGTGCCGTCCGTTCGGCGCTAGGATCTCCGGTGATTTGGATCACGTCGAGTACGACTTCCTCATCCCCGTTCTTTGAACGCTTTCGCGCGTGATCTACAATGGTATGTAGATGCAATCCGTTCCCCATCAGATCTTGGTGAAACCGTAGGAATTTTTTTTGTTTTCTGCAATGTTCCCCATCAGTGGCATCATGAGCTAGGTCTATGCGTAGTTCTCTTTGCACGAGTAGAACACAATTTGTTGTGGGCATAGATGTTGTCAACTTTCTTGCCACTACTAGTCTTATTTTGCTTCAGCAGTATTGTGGGATGAAGCGGCCCGGACCAACCTTACACGTATGCTTACGTGAGACCGGTTCCACCGACTGACATGCACTAGTTGCATAAGGTGGCTGGCGGGTGTCTGTCTCTCCCACTTTAGTTGGAGCGGATTCGATGAAAAGGGTCCTTATGAAGGGTAAATAGAAGTTGACAAATCACGTTGTGGCTTTCACGTAGGTAAGAAAACGTTCTTGCTAGAACCCTATTGCAGCCACGTAAACCTTGCAACAACAATTAGAGGACGTCTAACTTGTTTTTGCAGCAAGTGTGTTGTGATGTGATATGGCCAAATTGTGATGAATGATGAATGATATATGTGATGTATGAGATCATGTTCTTGTAATAGGAATCACGACTTGCATGTCGATGAGTATGACAACCGGCAGGAGCCATAGGAGTTGTCTTTATTTTTTGTATGACCTGCGTGTCATTGAGAAACGCCATGTAAATTACTTTACTTTATTGCTAAACGTGTTAGCCATACTAGTAGAAGTAATAGTTGGCGAGCAACTTCATGGAGACACGATGATGGAGATCATGATGATGGAGGATGGAGATCATGGTGTCATGCCGGTGACAAGATGATCATGGAGCCCCAAGATGGAGATCAAAGGAAGCTATATGATACTGGCCATATCATGTCATTATTATTTGATTGCATGTGATGTTTATCATGTTTTTGCATCTTGTTTACTTAGAACGACGGTAGTAAATAAGATGACCCCTCATAATAATTTCAAGAAAGTGTTCCCCCTAACTGTGCACCGTTTCGACAGTTCGTTGTTTCGAAGCACCACGTGATGATTGGGTGTGATAGATTCCAACGTTCACATACAACGGGTGTAAGACAGATTTACACGTGCAAACACTTAGGTTGACTTGACGAGCCTAGCATGTACAGACATGGCCTCGGAACACAAAAGACCGAAAGGTCGAGCATGAGTCGTATAGAAGATACGATCAACATGAAGATGTTCGTGATGATCAGACACGGCCTAGTTAACTCGGATCATGTTATACTTAGATGACTGGAGGGATGTCTATCTGAGTGGGAGTTCATTGAATAATTTGATTAGATGAACTTAATTATCATGAACTTAGTCTAAAATCTTTACAACATGTATTGTAGATCAAATGGCCAACGTTGTCCTCAACTTCAACGCGTTCCTAGAGAAAACCAAGCTGAAAGACGATGGCAGCAACTATACGGACTGGGTCCGGAACCTGAGGATCATCCTCATAGCTGCCAAGAAAGATTATGTCCTACAAGCACCGCTAGGTGAAGCACCTGCTCTCCCTGCAGAACAAGACGTTATGAACGCTTGGCAGACATGTACCGATGATTACTCCCTCGTTCAGTGCGGCATGCTTTACAGCTTAGAGCCGTGGCTCCAAAAGCGTTTTGAGAGACACGGAGCATATGAGATGTTCGAAGAGCTGAAAATGGTTTTTCAAGCTCATGCCTGGGTCGAGAGATATGAAGTCTCTGACAAGTTCTTCAACTGTAAGATGGAGGAAAACAGTTCTGTCAGTGAGCACATACTCACTATGTCTGGGTTACATAACCGCTTGACTCAGCTGGGAGTTAATCTCCCGGATGGCGCGGTCATTGACAGAATCCTTCAGTCACTTCCACCGAGCTACAAGAGCTTTGTGATGAACTTCAATATGCAGGGGATGGAAAAGACCATTCCTGAAGTATTTGCAATGCTGAAATCAGCAGAGGTAGAAGTTAAAAAGGAACATCAAGTGTTGATGGTGAATAAAACCACTAAGTTCAAGAAAGGCAAGGGTAAGAAGAACTTCAAGAAGGACAGCAAGGGAGTTGCCGCGCCCGGCAAGCAAGCTGCTGGGAAGAAGCCAAAGAATGGACCCAAGCCCGAGACTGAGTGCTTTTATTGCAAGGAAAGTGGTCACTGGAAGCGGAACTGCCCCAAATACTTAGCGGACAAGAAGGCCGGCAAAACGAAAGGTATATGTGATATACATGTAATTGTTGTGTACCTTACCAGTACTCGTAGTAGCTCCTGGGTATTTGATACCGGTGCAGTTGCTCACATTTGTAACTCAAAGCAGGAGCTGCGGAATAAGCGGAGACTGGCGAAGGACGAGGTGACTCGGGAATGGTTCCAAGGTCGATGTGATCACCGTCGGCACGCTACCTCTACATTTACCTACGGGATTAGTTTTGAACCTCAATAATTGTTATTTAGTGCCAAGTTTGAGCATGAACATTGTATCAGGATCTCGTTTAATACGAGATGGCTACCCATTTAAATCCGAGAATAATGGTTGTTCTATTTATATGAGAGATATATTTTATGGTCATGCTCCGATGGTGAATGGTTTATTCTTAATGAATCTCGAGCGTAATGCTACACATATTCATAGTGTGAGTACCAAAAGATGTAAGGTTGATAATGATAGTCCCACATACTTGTGGCACTGCCGCCTTGGTCACATAGGTGTCAAACGCATGAATAAGCTCCATGCAGATGGACTTTTAGAGTCTCTTGATTACAAATCATTTGACACGTGCGAACCATGCCTCATGGGTAAAATGACCAAGACTCCATTCTCAGGAACAATGGAGCGAGCATCCAACTTATTGGAAATCATACATACTGATGTGTGCGGTCCAATGAGTGTTGAGGCTCGCGGTGGCTATCATTATGTTCTCACCCTCACTGATGACTTGAGTAGATATGGGTATGTCTATTTAATGAAACACAAGTCTGAGACCTTTGAAAAGTTCAAGGAATTTCAGAGTGAGGTTGAGAATCAACGTGACAGGAAAATCCAGTTCTTGCGATCAGATCATGGAGGAGAATACTTGAGTCACAAATTTGGCACACACTTAAGAAAATGTGGAATAGGTTCACAATTGACGCCACCTAGAACACCTCAGCGTAATGGTGTGTCCGAACGTCGTAATCGCACTCTATTAGATATGGTGCGATCTATGATGTCTCTTACCGATTTACCACTATCATTTTGGGGCTATGCTTTAGAGACTGCCGCATTCACTTTAAATAGGGCTCCGTCGAAATCCTTTGAGACGACACCGTACGAATTATGGTTTGGGAGGAACCTAAGCTGTCGTTTCTAAAAGTGTGGGGATGCGATGCTTATGTCAAGAAACTTCAACCTAAAAAAGCTCGAACCCAAGTCGAAAAAATGCGTATTCATAGGATACCCTAAATAAACTATTGGGTATACCTTCTACCTCATATCCGAAGGCAAGATCTTTGTTGCCAAGAATGGATCCTTTCTAGAGAAGGAGTTTCTCTCGAAAGAAGTAAGTGGGAGGAAAGTAGAACTTGATGAAGTATTACCCCTTGAACCAGAAAATGGCGCAACTCAAGAAAATGTTCCTGAGGTGCCTGCACCGACTAGAGAGGAAGTTAATGATGATGATCATGAAACTTCAGATCAAGTTACTACTGAACTTCGTAGGTCCACAAGGACACGTTCCGCACCAGAGTGGTACGGCAACCCTGTCTTGGAGATCATGTTGTTAGACAATGGTGAACCTTCGAACTATGAAGAAGCGATGCGGGCCCGGATTCCGACAAATGGCTGGAAGCCATGAAATCCGAGATAGGATCCATGTATGAAAATGAAGTATGGACTTTGACTGACTTGCCCGCTGAGCGGTGAGCCATAGAAAATAAATGGATCTTTAAGAAGAAGACAGACACGGATGGTAATGTGACCATCTATAAAGCTCGGCTTGTCGCTGAGGGTTATCGACAAGTTCAAGGGGTTGACTACGATGAGACTTTCTCACCGGTAGCGAAGCTGAAGTCTGTTCGAATCATGTAGCAATTGTCGCATTCTATGATTATGAGATATGGCAAATGGACGTCAAAACGGCATTCCTTAATGGTTTCCTTAAGGAAGAATTGTATATGATGCAGCCGGAAGGTTTTGTCGATCCTAAGAATGCTGACAAGGTGTGCAAGCTCCAACGCTCGATTTATGGGCTGGTGCAAGCATCTCGGAGTTGGAACATTCGCTTTGATGAGATGATCAAAGCGTTTGGGTTTATGCAGACTTATGGAGAAGCTTGCGTTTACAAGAAAGTGAGTGGGAGCTCTGTAGCATTTCTCATATTATATGTAGATGACATACTTTTGATGGGAAATAATATAGAGCTTTTGGACAGCATTAAGGCCTACTTGAATAAGAGTTTTTCAATGAAGGACCTTGGAGAAGCTGCTTATATATTAGGCATCAAGATCTATAGAGATAGATCAAGACGCCTCATAGGTCTTTCACAAAGCACATACCTTGATATTGAAGAAGTTCAATATGGATCAGTCTAAGAAAGGGTTCTTGCCTGTGTTGCAAGGTGTGAAATTGAGCTCAGCTCAATGTCCGACCACGGCAGAAGATATAGAAGAGACGAGTGTCATTCCCTATGCCTCAGCCATAGGGTCTATTATGTATGCCATGCTATGTACCAGACCTGATGTAAACCTTGCCGTAAGTTTGGTAGGTAGGTACCAAAGTAATCCCGGCAAGGAACACTAGACAGGGGTCAAGAATATCCTGAAGTACCTGAAAAGGACTAAGGAAATGTTTCTCGTTTATGGAGGTGACGAAGAGCTTGTTGTAAAGGGTTACGTCGATGCTAGCGTCGACAGAGATCTGGATGACTCTAAGTCACAAACCGGATACGTGTATATTTTGAGTGGTGCGGAAGTAAGCTGGTGCAGTTGCAAGCAGAGCATCATGGCGGGATCTACATGTGAAGCAGAGTACATGGCGGCCTCGGAGGCAGCACATGAAGCAATTTGGGTGAAGGAGTTCATCACCGACCTAGGAGTCATACCCAATGCGTCGCGGCCGATCAAACTCTTCTGTGACAACACTGGAGCCATTGCACTTGCCAAGGAGCCCAGGTTTCACAAGAAGACCAGGCACATCAAGCGTCGCTTCAACTCCATTCGTGAAAATGTTCAAGATGGAGACATAGATATCTGTAAAGTACATACAGACCTGAATGTAGCAGATCCGTTGACTAAACCTCTCCCTAGAGCAAAACATGATCAACACCAGAATTCCATGGGTGTTCGATTCATCACAATGTAACTAGATTATTGACTCTAGTGCAAGTGGGAGACTGTGCCCTAGAGGCAATAATAAAAGGATTATTATTATATTTCCTTGTTCATGATAATTGTCTTTTATTCATGCTATAATTGTGTTATCCGGAAATTGTAATACATGTGTGAATATATAGACACCAACATGTCCCTAGTAAGCCTCTAGTACTAGCTCGTTGATCAACAGATAGTCATGGTTTCCTGACTATGGACATTGGATGTCATTGATAACGAGATCACATCATTAGGAGAATGATGTGATGGACAAGACCCAATCCTAAACATAGCACAAGATCGTATAGTTCGTTTGCTAGAGTTTTTCCAATGTCAAGTATCTTTTCCTTAGACCATGAGATCCTGTAACTCCCGGATACCATAGGAGTGCTTTGGGTGTACCAAATGTCACAACGTAACTGGGTGACTATAAATGTATACTACGGGTATCTCCGAAAGTGTCTGTTGGGTTGACACGGATCAAGACTGGGATTTGTCACTCCGTATGACAGAGAGGTATCTCTGGGCCCACTCGGTAATGCATCATCATAATGAGCTCAAAGTGACCAAGTGTCTGGTCACGGGATCATGCATTACGGTACAAGTAAAGTGACTTGCCGGTAACGAGATTGAACGAGGTATTGGGATACCGACGATCGAATCTCGGGCAAGTAACATATCGATTGACAAAGGGAATTGTATACGGGGTTGCTTGAATCCTCGACATCGTGGTTCATCCGATGAGATCATCGAGGAGCATGTGCGAGCCAACATGGGTATCCAGATCCCGCTGTTGGTTATTGACCGGAGAGCCATCTCGGTCATGTCTACATGTCTCCCGAACCCGTAGGGTCTACACACTTAAGGTTCGGTGACGCTAGGGTTGTAGAGATATGAATATGCAGTAACCCGAAAGTTGTTCGGAGTCCCGGATGAGATCTCGGACGTCACGAGGAGTTCCGGAATGGTCTGGAGGTGAAGAATTATATATAGGAAGTGTAGTTTCGGCCATCGGGAGAGTTTCGGGGGTCACCGGTATTGTACCGGGACCACCGGATGGGTCCCGGGGGTCCACCGGGTGGGACCACCCATCCCGGAGGGCCCATGGGCTGAAGTGGGGAGGGGAACCAGCCCATAGTGGGCTGGTGCGCCCCCCTTGGCCCACCCCCTGCACCTAGGGTTGGAAACCCTAGGGTGGGGGGGGCGCCCCACTTGCCTTGGGGGCCACTCCACCCTTGGCCACCGCCCCCCTAGGAGATCCCATCTCCTAGGGACGCCCCCCCTAGGGGAGCCTATATAAAGGGGGGAGGGAGGGGCAACCGCACCCTTGACTCTTGGTGCCTCCCTCTCCCCTGCTACACCTCTCCCTCTCGCAGAAGAACGGCGAAGCCCTGCTGCGGTGACTGCTGCATCCACCACCACGCCGTCGTGCTGCTGGATCTTCATCAACCTCTCCTCCCCCCTTGCTGGATCAAGAAGGAGGAGACGTCACGCTGACCGTACGTGTGTTGAACACTGAGGTGCCGTCCGTTCGGCGCTAGGATCTCCGGTGATCAAGATCACGTCGAGTACGACTTCCTCATGCCTGTTCTTTGAACGCTTCCGCGCGTGATCTACAAAGGTATGTAGATGTAATCTGATCACTCGTTGCTAGATGAACTCATAGATGGATCTTGGTGAAACCATAGGAAAAATTTTGTTTTCTTCAACATCCCCATCAGATCGGGAGGGGTGTGGCATACCGCAAAACGGATGAAACAGACTTGTGTTGGAGCGCTACGGTCAAAACGGGGGTCCTGTCCATCGGGAGGGGTGTGGCATACCGAAAAACGAGACTTCACGGGATACTGTTCATCTCCACCGTCGACTGCCTCCACGGGCTACTGTTCATCCACCGTCGACTGCCTCCATGGGTGTAGCGACCAGACCTCAAGTGGTCCAATCTCTGTGCTCCGGTGTCATCCCTGGATCAGTAATGCTGACACCACACAGTACTTGAAGGATTTATAACAGAGTAGCAATCACACTCTTATTACATCGAGTGTCTCAATAGAGAACTTATTACAATAAATATGGCTTAAGGCCATCTAATAACGATAACAGCGGAAGGCTTGGAAGATAAGTGAGTCCATCAACTCCAACGGCATCACTGAGTATAGAACCACGACCTAAAACTCCTTAATCGTCGTCTGAAAAGTCTGCAACATTAACGTTGCAGCCCGAAAACGGGTCAGCACATGGAATATGCTGGCAATGTAATACATAGAGAGTAATGGAATCAAACAGCTATACTATATGCATATTTGGCTGGTGGAAAGCTCTATGGTTACAGTTTTGCAAAAAGCCAATTTTCCCTACTGCAAAGGAATAAATTTATTTAACTATCATGGTGGTTGTTAAACATTGAGAATGGTTGACAGCATTCTCAATCCCAATTAAACATCATTAAACAAACCCGTCAAACTTAATTTTATAGTAACATGTTGAGATTCACATGATAATCCAAGTACTAGATACTCAAGATGTCCATAACCGGGGACACGGCTAACCATGATTAGTTTATACACTCTGCAGAGGTTTGCGCACTTTTCCCCACAAGACTCGATCTCCTCCGTTGGATTTCTCGCACTACATGGTGTTTGAGAAACGGATGACCGAGACATAGTCTTTCAGAAGCGCTAGCACCTTACGATGGGTAGACCGTACCACCTACATCCCCTACATCTGCTAGTCTACCACTGTAAGAGTTCGCACGACTTAGTCAACTATGCTAGAGCCCATAATAGCTTGTGGCTGCACACGGAAGTTTCTAGCATGAATAATCTCATGATCCCTTTGAGCCTGGGTGGCGGTCCAAAAGAAAACAGGCAATCCTGGAATACCCAGGTACCTCAATCCACCCAGATGTGTATTTAAGTTGCCACCTTAGATAAACCATTGATTTAAAAATCTCACATCTGTCATGGATATCACTCACCCAATCCACGTCTACTAGCATAGCATAGCAATAGTAAGCAAACATAGAAGTAACTCCCAAAGGTTTGAAAATAAACAGGTAATAGGTACTACCTCAACTACTTCCCAAACCCACGATTTAATAAGATCCTAATCATGCAATGTGTGAGGATTGATCTAATGTAACAAAACTGGGTAGTAGGAGGTATGATCAAAGTGTTACTTACCTTGCAGATGATCTGGGAAACCTAGTGATTCGAACTAACAAGCGGTGCACTCTGGGTACTCTATCACAAACAAACAAGCATACAATAAGTACTCAACTAATGCACAGGTAAAACTCAAATAAGAGATCTAACCAGAAAGTTCAACTTAAGAACTCCGGTTGGCAAAAAGAATCAAATCGAATGAAGCAACAAAAAACAAACGGCAAAAGAAAATAGGCTTCGATTACTATTCTGGATCTAGGGCAATTTTTACAGAAACAAAAACTTGTTTGAGTTGGTTAAACGGAAAGAGGGTTTCGAGACAATACTCCAGGCGCTTGAATCGCCTGATTCCGATAAACGAGCGAGAAGTTATACTAAAACGAAAATCGGATCAGAAATCGCGATAAAAAAAACCACGGATTTAATCCGAGAAAAAGAAAACGACAAACAGTTTAACGAACGAACGTTCGTTAACTGGATCTAAACAAAGAACACACTCGTTAAAACTAACGAACCGAGCGAACATTCACTAAATAGACTAAACCGAAAAAAAACCATTCTAAAAAAACAAATCTAAAAAATAATAAACCGCGGCTTTAAAAAAACCGGGCGGAGAAAACCGCCGGCGACGGCGGCTACCTCGGGCGGCGTGTCCGGCGAGCGGCGAGGCGGCGGTGGGCGGCGGCGTGGGCGGCGGCGGGCGACGGCGGGCGGCGGCAGCAGCGGCGCGGGGCGGCGGCGGCGGCGCGCGGCTAGGGTTAGGGTTTCGGGCGCGGGTGGGCTGGCGGCGGCGCTGATGGGCTGGGGCGGCTCGGGGCGGCGCTATTTAAAGGCTGCCCCCGGGCGGAGTCCCGCTCGTGTACGGCCCGAAGTCGGTTCGCGTTTTTTTAAATAATTCCGCGCAGAAAAACAAATAAAAGAAATACTAAACGGACTCCAAAAATCCCGAAATAAATTTTTCTCGGCTTCTAAAATCAAGCCGCACAGGATGAACATTTATTTGGGGTCTAAATGCAATTTTGAAAAACGCGCATTTTCCTAAATTCAAATAAATAGCAAAAAACCAAATAAAATCTTATTTGATTTTTCTATTAAATCCTCAATATTTCTTTATTTTGGGAAAGTCCTTTTATTCCCTCTCTCATATTTTGGAAATAGAAATTATTGAAGATAAAATAAATAAATCAAATGATCCTATTTTCAAAATTTGAGACAACTCAAATATGAAAATAACGAAATCCCCAACTCTCTCCGGGGATCCTTGAGTTGCGAGAAATTTCTAGGATCAACCAAAATGCAATAAATATGATATGCAATGATGTTCTAGTGTATAACATTCCAAATTGAAAATTTGGGATGTTACAAACCTACCCCCCTTAAGGTGAATCTCGCCCTCGAGATTCGGGTTGGCTAGAAAATAGGTGAGGGTGGTCCTTCAGCAGATCTTCCTCTCGTTCCCAGGTGGCTTCCTCCTCCGTGTGGTGGCTCCACTAAACTTTGCAAAACTTGATAACCTTGTTGCGGGTGACTCGACTGGCATACTCTAGAATCTTAACTGGTTTCTCCTCATAGGTCAAGTCACTATCCAACTGAATTACCTCCAGTGGTACCGTATCCCTCAGTGGTATGTCAGCCATCTCCGTGTGACACTTCTTCAACTGGGATACATGAAACACGTCGTGAACTCCTGACAGTCCTTCGGGTAATTCCAACTTGTAGGCTACTTCTCCCATACGTTCCAACACTTTGTATGGGCCTACAAAACGTGGCGCTAGTTTTCCACTAACTCCAAAGCGCTTAACTCCTAGAAGTGGTGATACTCAAAGATAAACTCGGTCTCCGACTTCGTAACCTGCCTCCTTGCGTTTAGAGTCTGCATAACTCTTCTGCCTAGATTGAGCTACCTTTAGTCTGTCGTAAATTAATTTCACTTTATGTTCAGATTCCTTTTTCAGATCTGGTCCAAACAACTGGCGATCTCCAACTTCATCCCAGGACAATGGGGTCCTGCACCTCCTTCCGTACAAGGCTTCAAAAGGGGCCATCTTCAAACTGGATTGGTAGCTGTTGTTGTAAGAGAACTCTGCATATGGCAAATTCTCATCCCAACTAGATCCGTAATCTAGCGCACAAGCTCTTAGCATATCCTCCAAGATCTGGTTGACTCTCTCAGTCTGTCCATCTATCTGCGGGTGGAAAGCTGTGCTAAACTCTAGTCTGGTTCCCAAAGTCTCATGCAACTGATTCCAGAACTTTGAAGTAAACTGGGTTCCTCTATCTGATACAATGCTCCTTGGAACTCCATGCAGACATACAATCCTGGTCATGTATATCTTTGCCAACTTTGCACCGGTATAGGTAGTCTTCACTGGAATGAAATGAGCTACCTTTGTCAAACGATCGACTACAACCCATATCGAGTCATAGCCTGAACGTGTTCTGGGCAATCCTGTAATAAAATCCATGCCTAGCTTATCCCACTTCCATTCGGGTATCGGCAATGGTTGTAGCAATCCTGCTGGCTTCTGATGCTCTGCCTTCACTCTCTGACATACATCACAAACTGCTACGTACTCCGCAATATCCTTCTTCATTCCGGTCCACCAGAAAATATCCTTCAAATCCAAATACATCTTGGTATTTCCTGGGTGAATCGAATATGGTGAATCATGGGCCTCTTGCAGAATTAGCTTTCTAATCTCCGGATCATTTGGTACATAGACACGGTCTTCAAACCATAAGGTATCGTGCTCATCCTCACGAAATCCCTTAGCTTTTCCTTTGCTAATTTTCTCCTTAATAGAAGCAATCTCCTTGTCAGTCCTTTGGGCTTCTCTGATTTTATCCATCAATGTAGACTGAATCTCCAATGCTGCTACATAGCCTCTCGGGACTATTTCTAAACATAACTCTCGAAGATTTTCGGCTAACTCCCTTGGTAATTCTCCCGTCATTAGGGTGTTGACATGGCTCTTACGGCTTAATGCGTCAGCTACTACATTAGCCTTTCCGGGGTGATAATGCAATTTCATATCATAATCCTTGATGAGCTCCAACCATCTCCTTTGTCTGAGATTCAACTCCTTCTGTGTGAAAATATACTTCAAACTCTTATGATCCGTATACACCTCGCAATGGTTTCCAATCAGAAAATGTCTCCAAGTCTTCAGTGCATGCACTACGGCTGCTAACTCCAAATCATGCGTAGCATAATTCAACTCATGAGGCTTAAGCTGTCGTGAGGCATATGAAACAACTCTCCCTTCCTGCATAAGCACTGCTCCAAGTCCTCGACGTGAAGCGTCGCAATACACCTCATAATCCTTGGTCTGGTCTGGCAAAATCAACACTGGTGAAGTAACCAAACGTTTCTTCAACTCCTGAAAACTAGCCTCACATTCCTCCGTCCATATGAACTTGGTATCCTTCTTCAACAACTCCGTCATAGGCTTCGCAATCTTTGAGAAATTCTCAATAAACCTCCGGTAGTATCCTGCGAGTCCAAGAAAACTCCGGATCTCTCCCACGGTGGTTGGTGCTTCCCACTTGGTCACGGTATCAACTTTAGTGGGATCTACTGCTATACCTTCTCCGGATATAACGTGTTTGAGAAATCCAACTTCCTTCAACCAAAACTCACATTTGTTAATCTTGGCATATAATTGATGTTCCCTGAGCTTTCCAAGAACCAAACGCAAATGTTCCTTATGCTCCTCTTCATTCTTTGAGTAAACCAGGATATCATCAATGAACACTACGACAAACTTATCCAAGAACTCCATAAACACTTTGTTCATCATGTTCATAAAATATGCAGGTGCGTTAGTCAGACCAAATGACATAACGGTATACTCGTATAGCCCATACCTGGTGGTAAAAGCCATCTTGGGTATATCCTGTTCCCAAATCTTCAACTGGTGGTATCCTGATCGCAGATCGATCTTCGAAAATACCTTAGCTCCTTGCAATCGATCAAACAGATCATTGATCATCGGTAGTGGGTACTTGTTCTTGATTGTTACTTCATTCAATCCTCAATAATCAATAACCATCCTTAACGATCCATCCTTCTTCTCCACTAGAAGTACTGGTGATCCCCAAGGTGAAGAACTTGGGCAAATATAACCTTTATCCAGTAACTCCTTAATTTGCTTCTTAATTTCCACCAAATCCTTTGCAGGCATCCTATATGGTCTCTTTGATATTGGCCCTGTGCCTGACAATAGCTCAATCAAAAACTCAATATCTCTATCCGGTGGCATGCCTCATAACTCTTCTGGAAATACTTCGGGGAAATCCTTTACTACTGGTACTTCCTCCTGCACAACTCCTGTTATGCAATTTACTTGAGTCCTCTTTGGCACATGTCGGGATACATATTTGATCCTTCTCCCTTCTGGGGTGGTAAGCAAAATTGACTTACTAGCACATTCAATATTCCCTTCATACTTTGATAACCAATCCATGCCTAATATCACATCCAATCCTTGGGATTCCAATACTATTAGGTCTGAGGGAAAAACATAGTTACCAATCCTTAATGGTAACCGATCACACCATAGACTAGCCATATATTCTGCTCCAGGCGAGGTTACTAACATGGGTGACCTAAGGGCTTGGGTTGACAGTTTATACTTATCCACAAATCCCCTTGATATGTATTAATGCGATGCACCAGTATCGAAAAGAACGAGTGCAGTAAATGACTTAACCAAAAACTTATCGATTACTGCATCCGGCTATTCTTCAACCTCCTCCACACTAACGTGGTTCACCTATCACCTGTTGAAAGGGTTCGGCTTCCTCCCAGAGCTTCCAATGCTATTTCCATTTTGTGATTCAGGACATTCATTGGCATAATGTCCGGTCTTCTGGCACTTAAAGCAAGTGACTTGGCTCGGGTCTTTCTTGACTAGGGTTGATGGGTTGGTATGGTTCTGGCCGTTGCTTCCTCCATTACCATTACCATTCCTGGGGCCATTGTGATTGTGCGAGCTACCTCCTCCATGGGTATGCTGAAAATGTCCTCCCGGTCTAGGAGTAAATCGTGGCTTCTGCTGAGCTCCTGAATTGTACTTTCCTTGTGCATACTTCCTCTTGCGATTTTCAATTTGTTGCTGCTTCCCTTCAATCATAAGAGCACGATCTACCAACTCCTGGTAGTTGTTGAAGGTTGCTACCATCAACTAAATGCTCAGCTCGTCATTCAGTCCTTCCAGAAACTTCTCCTGCTTAGCTGCATCCGTAGCAACGTCATCTGGGGCATAACGTGCTAATTTACTAAAGTCCTCCACATACTGGCCAACTGTCCATCCTCCTTGGCGCAAGTTGTGAAACTCTCGCTTCTTCAAGGCCATAGCTCCTGCTGAAACATGGGCAGTTCGAAAAGCCTGCTGAAACTGGTCCCATGTGACAGTGTCGACAGGGAAAGTGGCTGTGAAATTCTCCCACCATGATGCTGCGGGTCCTTCAAGCTGATGTGCGGCAAACTTCACCTTCTCCGCATCCGTGCATCCTGCTATGGTCAACTCTCTAGCTGTCTTGTGGAGCCAATCATCTGCTACTATCGGCTCGGTGCTACTGGAAAACACCGGCGGATTCAGCCTAAGAAAATGGGCTAAGTGATCAATAGGTGGTGGTGGTGGTGGTGGGTTGTTGTTGTTGTTCCCCTGATTCTGATTCTGGACTAGCAACTGCATCAATGTGTTCTGCTGCTGCATCAACTGAGTGAGCTCCGGTGGAAAGGTAAATCCAGGGTCACGTCTCGGAGGCATCTGAGGGTTTAGAAAAGATGAGATTTAAGAATAGAGGGGGTCTAAAGAGAAAACACTATCCATATGCACATGAGGCAAAAGCAAACAATTCACTTTATTCAATCAAACAAGGGCATACAATCGATCTAACTATCACAAAAGTGCTCGGACTAGTATATTTACATGGTGGACTACTACTACTGATGAGGTGGTCTACTAGAAATATTCTTCGGTTGCAGACTCCATGATATCTGCTCCGGCTTCATCAACATAGTCATCATCGCTATCATCTGGATCCGAGTCAGTGTCGTCGATGATGATGTAGTCTTCCGGGCGAATCTCCTTGGGTTCTTCGTCTTCATCTACTGGTGTAGGGCCTCCCATAAATATCCCGATCTTCATTGTTAGGTCGGCATTCTTATCCACTAATACTTCAATTTCTTCTTCATAATCTTCACATGTAGCTTTGAGTTCTTCCTCCAGTTCCTTGATTCTTGTCCTTGCCTTCTTCAGGTCTATCATGTCGGCGCACATTTGGTTCTCCTGACGTCGAATGTGCTGGTTTAACTCCTGGATAAAAGCTGCAATTGATCTATCCTTTCTGGTGCTTATCATCTCCCAGTGCTCATCTCGGCGCCCACAAATCTGGTAGATAGTATCCTTGAGATCATTGCGGTAGGCTTCTCCAATGCATCCCATGGTGATGTGACCTGCCATGCTCTTTCCTAGACTCCAGGTTGGTGCATCAAAATAAAACTCTATGGGCTCAGTGACTTGCATGAACGTCCTTCCTGGAACTTGAACTTGAATCATCCAGCGCTCTTCTTCAGGTGAAGTGGCGTTGTAGGTTCCGGTGAAGCTTGGTACTCCTATGTTCAGATATTTAGTGACTTCCTGCAAGTGATGTCCAAAGGGTGTATCTTCATCCGGTTGCGTGAACTTGTTCCTTGCATCCGCCATCCTAAAGAGTAGAAAAGATGAGAGGTTAGAAGAGAAGAGAGTGAGTAGTGATCTAGGTATATAGCTTAGTGGTCGTGTCCTACAGTCAGCATGTGCTCTGATACCATCTTGTAGCGACCAGACCTCAAACGGTCCAATCTCTATGCTCCGGTGTCATCCCTGGATCAGTAATGCTGACACCACACAGTACTTGAAGGATTTATAACAGAGTAGCAATCACACACTTATTACATCGAGTGTCTCAATAGAGAACTCATTACAATAAATATGGCTTAAGGCCATCTAATAACGATAACAGCGGAAGGCTTGGAAGATAAGTGAGTCCATCAACTCCAACGGCATCACTAAGTATAGAACCACGACCTAAAACTCCTTAATCGTCGTCTGAAAAGTCTGCAACATTAACGTTGCAGCCCGAAAATGGGTCAGCACATGGAATATGCTGGCAATGTAATACATAGAGAGTAATGGAATGAAACAGCTATACTATATGCATATTTGGCTGGTGGAAAGCTCTATGGTTACAGTTTTGCAAAAAGCCAAATTTTCCCTACTGCAAAGGAATAAGTTTATTTAACTATCATGGTGGTTGTTAAACATTGAGAATGGTTGACAGCATTCTCAATCCCAATTAAACATCATTAAACAAACCCGTCAAACTTACTTTTATAGTAACATGTTGAGATTCACATGATAATCCAGATACTACATACTCAAGACATCCATAACCGGGGACACGGCTAACCATGATTAGTTTATACACTCTGCAGAGGTTTGCGCACTTTTCCCCACAAGACTCGATCTCCTCCGTTGGATTTCTCGCACTACATGGTGTTTGAGAAACGGATGACCGAGACATAGTCTTTCAGAAGCGCTAGCACCTTACAATCGGGTAGACCATACCACCTACATCCCCTACATCTGCTAGTCTACCACTGTAAGAGTTTGCACGACTTAGTCAACTATGCTAGAGCCCATAATAGCTTGTGGATGCACACGGAAGTTTCTAGCATGAATAATCTCACGATCCCTTTGAGCCTGGGTGGCGGTCCAAAAGAAAACAGGCAATCCTGGAATACCCAGGTACCTCAATCCACCCAGATGTGCATTTAAGTTGCCACCTTAGATAAACCATTGATTTAAAAGAAATCTCACATCTGTCATGGATATCACTCACCCAATCCACGTCTACTAGCATAGCATCGCAATAGTAAGCAAACGTAGAAGTAACTCCCAAAGGTTTGAAAATAAACAAGTAATAGGTACTGCCTCAACTACTTCCCAAACCCACAATTTAATTAGATCCTAATCATGCAATGTGTGAGGATTGATCTAATGCAATAAAACTGGGTAGTAGGAGGTATGATCAAAGTGTTACTTGCCTTGCTGATGATCCGGGAAACCTAGTGATTCGAAGTAACAAGCGGCGCACTCCGGGTACTCTATCGCAAACAAACAAGCATACAAGAAGTACTCAACTAATGCACAGGTAAAACTCAAATAAGAGATCTAACCAGAAAGTTCAACTTAAGAACTCCGGTTGGCAAAAAGAATCAAATCGAACGAAGCAATGAAAAACAAACGGCAAAAGAAAATAGGGTTCGATTACTATTTTGGATCTAGGGCAATTTTTACAGAAACAAAAACTTGTTTGAGTTGGTTAAACGGAAAGAGGGTTTCGAGACGAAACTCCAGGCGCTTGAATCGCCTGATTCCGATAAACGAGCGAGAAGTTATACTAAAACGAAAATCGGATCAGAAATCACGATTAGAAAAATCACAGATTTAATCCGAGAAAAAGAAAACGACGAACAGTTTAACGAACGAACATTCGTTAACTGGATCTAAACGACGAACACGCTCGTTAAAATGAACGAATCGAGCGAACGTTCACTAAATAGACTAAACCAAAAAAAACGTTCTAAAAAACGGATCTAAAAAACCGTGGCTTTAAAAAAACCAGGCGGTTTTCTAAAGAAAACCGCCGGCGACGGTGGCTACCTCGGGCGGCGTGTCCGGCGAGCGGCGCGGGCAGCGACGTGGACGGCGGCGGGCGGCTACGGCAGCAGCGGCGCGGGGCGGCGGGCGGCGGCGCGCGGCTATGGTTAGGGTTTCGGGCGCGGGCGGGCTGGCGGCGGCGCTCATGGGCTGGGGCGGCTCGGGGCGGCGCTATTTAAAGGCTGCCCCCGGGCGGAGTCCCGCTCGGGTACGACCCGAAGTCGGTTCGCGTTTTTTTAATAATTCCGCAGTAAAACAAATAAAAGAAATACTAAACGGACTCCAAAAATCCCGAAATAAATTTTCCCCGGCTTCAAATAAATAGCAAAAAAACAAATAAAATCTTATTTGATTTTTTTATTAAATCCTCAATATTTATTTATTTTGGGAAAGTCATTTTATTCCCTCTCTCATATTTTTGAAATAGAAATTATTGAAGATAAAATAAATAAAATCAAATGATCCTATTTTCAAAATTTGAGACAACTCAAATATGAAAATAACGAAATCCCCAACTCTCTCCGGGGATCCTTGAGTTGCGAGAAATTTCTAGGATCAACCAAAATGCAATAAATATGATATGCAATGATGTTCTAGTGTATAACATTCCAAATTGAAAATTTGGATGTTACAATGGGCTCCTGTTCATCCACCGTCGACCTCCTCCAGCCTCCACCTGCGACTGTTCATCCACGGGATCATGTTCATCCAGCTTCCACCGCTCCTCCACCGGCTACCATTCAGCCAGCCCTGTCCATGGGGTCTGCTACCTCTTGAGCTTGCGTTGGATTTCCCCAAAGAGGAAAGGATGATGCAGCAGAGTAGCGTAAGTATTTCCCTCGGTTTTTGAGAACCAAGGTATTAATCCAGTAGGAGGCCACGCTCAAGTCCCTCGTACCTGCACAAAATGATAGCTACTCACAACCAACGCAATTAGGGGTTTTCAATCCCTTCACGGTCACTTACGAGAGTGAGATCTGATAGATATAATATTTTTGGTATTTTTGGTATAGAGATGCAAAGTGAAAGTAAAAGGCAAAGTAAAAAAGCAAACCAAGATTAAAGTGACGGAGATTGATATGATGAGAATAGACCCGGGGGCCATAGGTTTCACTAGTGGCTTCTCCCAAGAGCATAAGTATTCTACGGTGGGTGAACAAATTACTGTTGAGCAATTGACAGAATTGAGCATAGTTATGAGAATATCTAGGCATGATCATGTATATAGGCACCACGTCCGTGACAAGTACACTGAAACGATTCTGCATCTACTACTATTACTCCACTCATCGACCGCTATCCAACATGCATCTAGAGTATTAAGTTAAAAACAGAGTAACGCTTTAAGCAAGATGACATGATGTAGAGAGATAAATTCATGCAATATGAAATAAACCCCATCTTGTTATCCTCGATGGCAACAATGCAATACGTGCCTTGCTGCCCCTTCTGTCACTAGGAAAGGACACCGCAAGATCGAACCCAAAGCTAAGCACTTCTCCCATGGCAAGAACTACCAATCTAGTTGGCCAAACCAAACGGATAATTCGAAGAGACTTGCAAAGATAACCAATCATACATAAAAGAATTTAGAGAAGATTCAAATATTATTCATAGATAGACTTGATCATAAACCCACAATTCATCGGTCTCAACGAACACACCGCAAAAAGTAGATTACATCGAATAGATCTCCACAAGAGAGGGGGGGACTTTGTATTGAGATCCAAAAAGGGAGAAGAAGCCATCTAGCTACTAACTATGGACCCGAAGGTCTGAGGTAAACTACTCACACTTCATCGGAGAGGCTATGATGATGTAGAAGCCCTCCGTGATGACGGCCCTCTCCGGCGGAGCTCCGGAACAGGCCCCAAGATGGGATCTCGTGGATACAGAAAGTTGCGGCAGTGGAATTAGGTTTTTGGCTCCTGTTTTGATCGTTTGGGGGTACGCAGGTATATATAGGAGGAAGGAGTACGACGGTGGAGCACCGAGGGGCCCACGAGGCAGGGGCCGCGCCCTAGGGGGGCGCCCCCACCCTCGTGACCGCCTCTTTGACTCCTTGGAGTAGGGTCCAAGTCTCTTGGATCACGTTCGGTGAGAAAATCATGTTCCCGAAGGTTTTATTTCGTCTGGACTCCGTTTGATATTCTGTTTCTCCAAAATACTGAAATAGGCAAAAAAACAACAATTCTGGGTTGGGCCTCCGGTTAATAGGTTAGTCCCAAAAATAATATAAAAGTGTAAAATAAAGCCCAATATAGTCCAAACAGTAGATAATATAGCATGGAGCAGTCAAAAATTATAGATATGTTGGAGACGTATCAGGCATCCCCAAGCTTAATTCCTGCTCGTCCTCGAGTAGGTAAATGATAAAAAGAGAATTTTTCATGCGGAGTGCTACTTGGCACAATTTCAATGCAAATCTTCTTAATTGTGATATGAATATTCAGATTCAAAAGATTCAAGACAAAAGTTTATATTGACATAAAAATAATAATACTTCAAGCATACTAACAAACAATTATGTCTTCTCAAAATAACATGGCCAAAGAAAGTTATCCCTACAAAATCATATAGTCTGGCTATGCTCTATCTTCACCACACAAAGTATTTAAATCATGCACAACCCCGATGACAGGCCAATCAATTGTTTCATACTCTAACTTTTTCAAAACTTTTTGAATCTTCACGCAATACATGAGCATGAGCCATGGATATAGTACTATAGGTGGGATAGAATGGTGGTTGTGGAGAAGACAAAAAGGAGAAGATAGTCTCACATCAACTAGGCATATCAACGGGCTATGGAGATGCCCATCAATAGATATCAATGTGAGTGAGTAGGGATTGCCATACAACGGATGCACTAGAGCTATAAGTATATGAAAGCTCAAAAAAGAAACTAAGTGGGTGTGCATCCAACTTGCTTGCTCACGAAGACCTAGGGCATTTTGAGGAAGCCCATCATTGGAATATACAAGCCAAGTTCTATAATGTAACATTCCCACTAGTATATGAAAGTGATAACATGAGAGACTCTCTACTATAAAGATCATGGTGCTACTTTGAAGCACAAGTGTGGTAAAAGGATAGTAACATTGTCCCTTCTCTCTTTTTCTCTCATTTTTTTTATTTTTTTATTTGGGCCTTTTCTCTTTTTTGCCTCTTTTATTTATTTTTCGTCTGGAGTCTCATCCCGACATATGGGGGAATCATAGTCTCCATCATTCTTTCCTAACTTGGGACAATGCTCTAAAAAATGATGATCATCACACTTTTATTTTTCTTACAACTCAACAATTACAACTCGATACTTAGAACAAAATATGACTCTATATGAATGCCTCCGGCGGTGTACCGGGATATGCAATATGACAATGATGGAGTGTGTCATAATAAACGGAATGGTGGAAAGTTGTATGGCAATATAGCTCAGAATGGCTATGGAAATGCCATAATAGGTAGGTATGGTGGCTGTTTTGAGGAAGGTATATGGTGGGTGTATGATACCGGCGAAAGGTGCGCGGTATTAGAGAGGCTAGCAATGTTGGAAGGGTGAGAGTGCGTATAATCCATGGACTCAACATTAGTCATAAAGAACTCATATACTTATTGCAAAAATCTAGAAGTTATCAAAGCAAAGTATTACGCGCATGCTCCTAGGGGGATAGATTGGTAGGAAAAGACCACCGCTCATCCCCGACCGCCACTCATAAGGAAGACAATCAATAAATAAATCATGCTCCGACTTCATCACATAACGGTTCACCATACGTGCATGCTACGGGAATCACAAACTTTAACACAAGTATTCTTTAAATTCACAACTACTCAACTAGCATGACTCTAATATTATCACCTCCATATCTCAAAACAATTATCAAGTATCAAACTTTTCTTAGTATTCAACACACTCAAAAGAAAGTTTCACAAATCTTGAATACCAAGCATATTATTATTAAGCAAATACCATGCTATTAAGAGACTCTCAAAATAATTTAAGTGAATCATGATAGATCAAAAGTTTCTTTAAAACAAATCCACCACCGTGCTCTAAAATATCTAAGTGAAGCACATAGAGCAAAATTATAATGCTCAAAAGATATAAGTGAAGCACATAGAGCAAAACTACATAGCTCAAAAGATATAAGTGAAGCACATAGAGTATTCTATCAAATTTTAATTCATGTATGGATCTCTCAAAAGGTGTGTACATCAAGGATGATTGTGGCATACTAAAACACAAAGAAAAAAATACATGACGCTCCAAGCAAAACACATATCATGTTGGTGAATAAAAATATAGCTCCAAGTAAATTACCGATGGAAGTGGACGAAAGAGGGGATGCCTTCCGGGGCATCCCAAAGCTTTGAATTTTTGGTGTACTTGTATTATCTTGGGGGTGCCATGGGCATCCCAAATCTTAGGCTCTTGCCACTCCTTGTTCCATAATCCATCAAAAGAATTCGCCCAAAACTTGAAAACTTCACAACACAAAACTTAAAGTAGAAAACTCGTGAGCTCCGTTAGCGAAAGAAAACAAAAGACCACTTCAAGGTACTGTAATAAACTCATTATTTATTTATATTGGTGTTAAACCTACTTTATTCCAACTTCCCTATGGATTATAAACTATTTTACTAACCATAGATTCATCAAAATAAGCAAACAACACACGAAAAACAGAATCTGTCAAAAACAGAACAGTCTGTAGTAATATGTAGCTAGCGCAACATCTGGAACCCCAAAAATTCTAAAATAAATTGCTGGACGTGAGGAATTTATCTATTAATCATCTGCAAAAATAATTAACTAAATATCTCTTTTTAAATAAAAATTACATCAGTTCTCGTGAGCGCTAAAGTTTCTGTTTATTACAGCAAGTTCAACAAGACTTTCCCCAAGTCTTCCCAACGGTTCTACTTGGCACAAACACTAATTAAACACAAAAAACACAACCAAAACAGAGGCTAAATAATTTAATTATTAAATAACAGCAAGGAAAAATATTGGGTTGTCTCCCAACAAGCGCTTTTCTTTAAAGCCCTATAGCTAGGCATTGATAATTTTAATGATGCTCACATGAAAGACAAGAATTGAAGCACAAAAGGAGTATCGTAAAGCATGTGACAAACACATCAAAGTCTAACATACTTCCTATGCATAGGCATCTCATAGGCAAACAAATTATTAAGGCAAGCAAAAACTAGCATATGCAAGGAAGAGGAAAGAAAAAATAGCAATCTCAACATAACGATAGGTAATTTAGTAACATGAAAATTTCTACAACCATATTTTCCTCTCTCATAGTAATTACATGTAGGATCATAAGCAAATTCAACAATATAGATATCACATAAAATATTCTCAACATGATCCACATGCATACAAAGTTGGCACTTTTCCGAAATAGTGGGATTAACATTAACTAAAGTCATGACCTTCCCAAACGCACTTTTATCAAAAACTTCATAAGATTGAACATTCTCTAAATATGTGGGATCTAAAGTTGACATTCTTCCAAACCCACTTTCAATAGTATTGCAAACATTATAATCAATCTCATATACATCATGGGGTTGAAATAAATTTTCAAGATCAAAAGAAGAATCACCCCAATCATGATCATTGCAACAAGTAGAGGACTTAACAAAACTAGCATACCCAAGATTAAGGTTTTGCACATTATTAGAACAATTTCATTAATAGAATTTATAATAACATCATTGCAATCATGCTTTTTATTCAAAGATCTATCGTGAATCACTTCATAACATACTTCATCGCAATTTTCAGATTCACGAATTTCAAGCAAAACTTCATAAAGATAATCTAGTGCACAAAACTCACTAGCAATTGGTTCAACATAATTAGATCTCTTAAAAATATTAGCAAGAGAATGAGGATCCATAAATCTTAGGTTCTCTGTTTAGTAATAAATAAATGACTATTCCAACCATACGAGCAAACAAAAAGCAAACGGGCCAGAAAAGGCAAATAGAGAAAGAGGATAGAGAGAGAGGGCGAATAAAACGGCAAGGGTGAAGTGGGGGAGAGGAAAACAAGAGGCAAATGGCAACTAATGTAATGCGAGAGATAGGGATTGTGATGGGTACTTGGTATGTTGACTTTTTGCGTAGACTCCCCGGCAACGGCGCCAGAAATCCTTCTTGCTACCTCTTGAGCATGTGTTGGATTTCCCCAAAGAGGACAGGATGATGTAGCAGAGTAGCGTAAGTATTTCCCTCAGTTTTTGAGAACCAAGGTATCAATCCAGTAGGAGGCCACGCTCAAGTCCCTCATACCTGCACAAAACGATAGCTACTCGCAACCAACGTGATTAGGGGTTGTCAATCCCTTCACGGTCACTTACGAGAGTGAGATCTGATAGATATAATATTTTTGGTATTTTTGGTATAGAGATGCAAAGTGAAAAGTAAAAGGCAAAGTAAAAAAGCAAAAAAAGATTAAAGTGATGGAGATTGATATGATGAGAATAGACCCGGGGGCCATAGGTTTCACTAGTGGCTTCTCTCAAGAGCATAAGTATTCTACGGTGGGTGAACAAATTACTGTTGAGCAATTGACAGAATTGAGCATAGTTATGAGAATATCTAGGCATGATCATGTATATAGGCATCACGTCCGTGACAAGTAGACCGAAATGATTCTGTATCTACTACTATTACTCCACTCATCGACCGCTATCCAGCATGCATCTAGAGTATTAAGTTAAAAACAGAGTAACGCTTTAAGCAAGATGACATGATGTAGAGAGATAAATTCATGTAATATGAAATAAACCCCATCTTGTTATCCTCGATGGCAACGATGCAATACGTGCCTTGCTGCCCCTTCTGTCACTAGGAAAGGACACCGCAAGATCGAACCCAAAGCTAAGCACTTCTCCCATGGCAAGAACTACCAATCTAGTTGGCCAAACCAAACGGATAATTCGAAGAGACTTGCAAAGATAACCAATCATACATAAAAGAATTCAGAGAAGATTCAGATATTATTCATAGATAGACTTGATCATAAACCCACAATTCATCGATCTCAACAAAAACACCGCAAAAAGAAGATTACATCGAATAGATCTCCACAAGAGAGGGGGAGAACTTTGTATTGAGATCCAAAAAGAGAGAAGAAGCCATCTAGCTACTAACTATGGACCCGAAGGACTGAGGTAAACTACTCACACTTCATCGGAGATGCTATGATGATGTAAAAGCCCTCCGTGATGACGGCCCTCTCCGGCGGAGCTCCGGAACAGGCCCCGAGATGGGATCTCGTGGATACAGAAAGTTTCTGTAACACCCTCGATGCGGCTATATCTCCCATGTGTCGAAGCACGACTTAGAGGCATAACCGCATTGAAAGCAATGTCGCAAGTGAGGTAATCTTCACACAACCCATGTATTACATAAGGGAAAGAGATACATAGTTGGCTTACAATCGCCACTTCACACAATACACGAATAAAGCAATACATCATCTAGATACAATCAAGGTCCGACTACGGAACCAAAATGAAAGAAGACTGCCCCAAATGCTACACAGATCCCTGATCGTCCCAACTGGGCTCCACTACTGATCAACTGGAATGAAACAACACAACGAACAAAGTCTTCATGGAGCTCCTCCTGAGCTCAGTTGCGTCACCGGCACGGCTCAACGGCACCTGCAAGCTGGGTTTGGAAGTATCTGTGAGTCACGGGGACTCAGCAATCTCACACCCTCGCGATCAAGACTATTTAAGCTTATAGGTAGGGTAAAAGGTATGAGGTGGAGCTGCAGCAAGCGACTAGCATTTATGGTGGCTAACATACGCAAATGAGAGCGAGAAGAGAAGGCAAAAGCACGGTCGAACAACTATGATCATGAAGTGATCCTAGAACAACCTACATCAAGCATAACTCCAACACCATGTTCACTTCTCGGACTCCGCCGAGAAGAGACCATCACGATTACACACGTGGTTGATGTATTTTAATTAAGGTCAACTTCAGGTTTTCTACAACCGGACATTAACAAAATCCCATCTGCCCATAACCACGGGCATGGCTTTCGAAAGTTCAAATCCCTGCAGGGGTGTCCCAACTTAGCCCATCACAAGCTCTCACGGTCAACGAAGGATATTCCTTATCACAAGACAATCCGGTCAGGCTCGGCATCCCGGTTACAAGACATTTCAACAATGGTAAAAGAAGACCAACAAAGCCACCCAGATGTACCGACAAATCCCGATAGGAGCTGCACATATCTCGTTCTCAGGGCACACCAGATGAGCAAGACGTCGGGTGGGCCAGCCCAGAGTTGCCCCTGGTAGCTCCGGACATCGCTTAGTTTGGACCAACACTTAGACAAGCACTGGCCCAGGGGGGTTAAAATAAAGATGACCCTTGGGATGGCCTAACCCAAGGGAAAATAGGCTAGGTGGCGGATGATAAAACCAATGTTGGGCCTTGCTGGAGGAGTTTTATTCAAGGCGAACTGTCAAGGGGTTCCCATTATGACCCAACCGTGTAAGGAACGCAAAATCCGGGAACATAACACCGATATGACGGAAACTATGGCGACAAGAGTGGAACAAAACACCAGGCATAAGGCCGAGCCTTCCACCCTTTACCAAGTATATAGATGCATTAATTAAATAAGAGATATTGTGATATCCCAACAAATAACCATGTTCCAAACATGGAACAAGCGCCAATCTTCACCTGCAACTAACAACGCTATAAGAGGGGCTGAGCAAAGTGGTAACATAGCCAAACAACAGTTTGCTAGGACAAGGTGGGTTAGAGGCTTGGTTTAACAATATGGGAGGCATGAGAAGCAAGTGGTAGGTATCGCAGCATAGGCATAGCAAAAGAGCGAGCAACTAGCAAGCAAAGATAGAAGTGATTTCGAGGGTATGGTCATCTTGCCTGAAATCACGCAAGGAAGAAGAACGAGTCCATGAAGAAGACAAACAGACGTAGTCGAACAGGTCCTCACAATCGCGACGTTATTGGAAACAACCCGAAGAAGCAACACCGGAGAGAAGCACACAACATAGTAAACAACCAATACATGAACATGGCATGATATGCGGGATGCGGTATGTGATGCATATGCATGATTTGGAAAGGAAAGATTGAACCTGGCCACAACTTGGAAATCCAAGGGTGCCACTGGAAAGGGGAGGTGATTTCGGTTGAAATCGATATAAAGATCACTGGAATCGGATGCACAGTTTGGAAATGGCAAGCAAAACAAATATGGCACCGGTCTGCGATAATCAGCAAGTGACCATCTAAATGCATCAAGATAAATATGCTAAAACACTCAAACATGGCAACAAAATACATGGCAGGAATCCACTCATGATGCTTGACAAAAGATGAACACTGAGCTACGGCTAATTCACTCATTAACAGGTTCAAACAAGCATGGCAAAAGAGCAAATGATAACAGGTTTCAGACTTAGAGAAATAACAAGTCAGGAATTTATCATCAGGAAGCAATCTTTAGAGCATGAAAACTACATGCTACAGGAACTTAACATGGCAAAGCAAGGATGGAATGAAGCTACTCAAAGCACTTAACAAAAGTCCCTTAGTGACCTTGAGCCAACAGGGATCAGAAAATACCATTTCAAGCATGTGAACATAGCAAAAACGTAAACAGATTCAGACTTAGTGAAAAACTGGAGCATGACAAAACAGTTAACGAGTAGGCATGTTTACGAGCTCGATGCACTCACTACAAAGCATGGAATGACAAACTAAGCATGCACCCATTAAGAAGACATGGCATAGAAGCTAGACATGGCAAGAACAACATCATAGCATGCACGGATCAATAGCAACATCCTTGGCAAAATCGCTAAACATGTCAACAATCTGCCAGGATCATTTTATAGCAAAAGTAGAGCTTGATTAACTCAAGCTAGGGTGATCCACAAATGCAAACAAAGACAAGGATGGATAGAGCACCACAATATTAACAAAACATCCTTACTGATCATCCTCAAAAGAGGCACGGATCACTAGGAAACAACATGAACATATGGCATAACAACAAAATCAGGACAAGGACTTAGTGAAATTCTAAGTCCCTGAAATCAGCATCATCGAGTAAGCTACTTTGCATGCTTGTGCTAGTCACCACAAAGATCACAAAAATACAAGGCATACACCCCTGTAAATATGGCATGGCATATAACAAAACACATGTAGAGCTCAGGATCATAGCATGCACACATTAATCATGGCAAAAATGAAAAAAGTGCATTTGCTGAAACAGATCTGACATATCCTCACATAGCCCTCTTCCAACAGCATTTCGGGCATCAAGATGAGCTTGAATGGAAATGATGCAATGAGATGAAATGATGTACTCGTCGAGACGAACATTTTTATATGCTACACGTACGAATCGGAGCTACGGATGCAGAGTTATGACATGACGAAGATTGCATAAATATTAGGGTTTAGGGGGGAAAAGTCAACCGAGGAGGATGGATCCAGATCTGGATCTCAGATCACTGTAGCGGCACGGACTTCAAAGTTCACCGGAGCTCTAGTCGGAGTTGAAGAAGAGGGCGTCGGCGTGGGCGCGGAGCTCGCCGGAGAGAGCGTCGGGTCGGCGGCGCGAGGCGGCATCGCGAGGAGCGGTGGCGGCGCCCGAAGCGGCCAAGGGCGGCAGGGCGGTGGCCACCGGCGACGATGCGCGGTGGCGGCGCGGTGCCCGGAGCACGCTGGCTCGATGGAGGAGGAGCGGAGCGCCGGCGGGTAGCGGACGGGCGGCGCGGGGCGAACGGAGGGAGATGGCGCGGTGGCGTGGATCCGGCGGTTCACCGACGGGCGGCGGTGGAACGGCGAGCAACTGGCAGCGGCGGCGATGTACGGCCGGCGGGCGGCGCACGGGATCTGGCAGCGGCGAGGATCTGGCCCGGGGCAGCTCGGGCGGGCCGGCCGCGGGCTCCGCGGCCGCTGCGGCGTGGGAGGAGAGAGGAGGAGGCGCGGGCTGACAGCAGCGGGGTGACGTGGCGCGATCTGGTTGGACAAGGGCCGGAGGCGGACATGTCCGGCAGGGAGGACGCATCCGATGGCGCGCGGAGGAGAATTTTCAGGGTTTCGTTCGCGAATTTTTGGAGAGGATCACATATATATAGGTAGAGGGAGCTCGGAGAGTCCAAATGAGGTGCGGTTTTCGGCCACGCGATCGTGATTGAACGACCGAGATGATGGAAAGGGTTTAGGTGGGTTTTGGGCCAGTTTGGAGGGGTGTTGGGCTGCAACACGCATGAGGCCTTATCGGTCCCTCGGTTAACCATTGGATATCAAACAAAGTCCAAATGGCACGAAACTTGACAGGCGGTCTACCGGTAGTAAACCAAGGCCGCATGACAAGTCTCGGTCCAACCCGAAAATGTTTGACACCCGCACACGAAAAGAGGTAGAAAGGGACACCGGAGGACATAGAAGCGCCGGATTGCAAAACGGACAACGGGGAAAATTCTCGGATGCATGAGACGAACATGTATGCAAATGAAATGCACATGATGGCATGATATGCAATGCATGACACGCAAGCAATGACAAGGCAACAACAGCGAATAACAGGAGGACACCTGGCACATCGGTCTCGGGCATTACAGTTGCGGCGGTGGAATTAGGTTTTTGGCTCCTGTTCTGATCGTTTGGGGGTACGTAGGTATATATAGGAGGAAGGAGTATGTCGGTGGAGCACCGAGGGGCCCACGAGGCAGGGGGCGCGCCCTAGGGGGGGCACCCTCGTGACTGCCTCTTTGACTCCTTGGAGTAGGGTCCAAGTCTCCTGGATCACGTTCGGTGAGAAAATCACGTTCCCAAAGGTTTTATTCCGTTTGGACTCCGTTTGATATTGTGTTTCTCCAAAATACTAAAATAGGCAAAAAAACAGCAATTCTGGGCTGGGCCTCCGGTTAATAGTTTAGTCCAAAAAATAATATAAAAGTGGAAAATAAAGCCCAATATAGTTCAAAATAGTAGATAATATAGCATGGAGCAATCAAAAATTATAGATACGTTGGAGACGTATCAGGGTCCCGTTCAACCACCCCTCCATGGGCTACTGTTCATCCAGCCCTCCACCGGCTACTGTTCAACGAGCCCTCCACCGGCTACTATTCAACCAGCCCTCCACGGGGTCCTATTCATCTAGCCCTCCACGGGGTCATGTTCATCCACCGGCTCGATCGATCGGGGTATTGTTCATCCAGCGGCAACGGCCTCTACTACCACGGGGTCCTGTTCATCCAACCCCCCACCGGGAACTGTTCATCCAAACCCCCTCAACAACGCTCACAATTCATCAAGGGAAGGAGGTAGCAGTGTTCGATCGGCTTCAGTTAGCAGCAGTAGCGAAGGAATCACTCGGGTTCAGTTAACAGCAAGGGGTCGATCAATCGATCGGGTTCAGTAATGCGCAGCCTGCAGTGCAATTGCTCAGGTTCAGTTAGAGCCCAACGCCTCGCTCGGGTTCAGTTAGAGCCCAACGCCTCGCACACACGCGCGTACGTACGAGAGAAACGAGCATTGCTCGGCCCCCGGCCATCCATCGTAACCAGGAACTCCCCGATATTTTCCTCGCCCTCGCTTCTACCATAGTTTTTTCCGTCATGGACGGCCAAAAGAATGTCATGCAGCTGCGTCTCCGGCCCGCCCAGGACGAAAAGCCCATCTTCTGTCGTGATTTTTTGTCATAGAAGTAGGAGCCCACCACATCTATGATGATACCGGGTTTTGTCACAATTATCGTCATAGAAGTGTCATAAGTATGACAAAAAAAATTCTTTTGGCCCAAAATGTCACGGATGTGTCTTTTTTTGTAGTGAGGTGAATATGTTGGGAGGTGAAACTATAAGCCCCTATTTTTCTATGTGTCCAGTTGAAACATTTTGTTCATGTGTATGCGGTGAGTGTTAGCAACCATAGAAGACTATATGATGGTTGAGTATGTGGACTTGCCTAAAGGCTCCGATACGTGACCCTTCCTGAAAAGATGATGAATTGTAGTTCCAAAGTTGACTGAGAACATAGTTTCTTGGTTTCTAATAGAGTTTATGCTTTATACTTCGATAGTGTGATGAATTGTTACTTATTCATGAGAACTCTATGATAAAAGTTCTATGATAAGAGTTTTATGTTGAAGTTTGTTGTTGTTATAATAATCTACATGATGCTTCTATGTCCGTATTTTATTTTTATCAACACCTCTGTCTCTAAGCATGTGGACATGTTTTTTGATTTAGGTTTTCGCTTGAGGACAAGCGAGGTCTAAGCTTGGGGAGTTGATACGTCCATTTTGCATCATGTTTTTCTACTGTTAGTTATGATGTTTTTATGCATAATAATGTTTTCTCGAGTAATTCTAATGCCTTTTATCTCATAATATGCAAGGTACACACAAAGAGGGAGAATTCCAGCAGCTGGAAATCTGGACTAGGAAAAGCTACGTCAGGCCACCTCTTCTGCACAGCTCCAAATGAGCTGAAACTTTATGGGGATTTTTATGGAATATATGAGGAATATTGGATCCAATAAGTACCATAGGGGGGCCACCATGTTGGCACAACCTACCTGAGCGCACCAGGGAGCCCAGGCGCGCCCTGGTGGGTTGTGCTCCCCTCGGCCCACCTCCGGTGCCCATCTTCTGCTATATAAGTCATTTTGACCTAGAAAAAATAAGGAGAGTACTTTCGGGACAGAGCACCGCCGTCTCGAGGCGGAACTTGGGCAGGAGCACTTTTGCCCTCCAGCGGAGCAATTCCCCTGAGGGAACATCCCTCCCGGAGGGGGAAATCATCATCATCATCACCAACAACTCTCCGATCCTTGGGTGGGCAATCTCCATCAACATCTTCAATAGCACCATCTCCTCTCAAACCCTAGTTCATCTCTTGTGTTCAATATTTGTACCAGAACTATAGATTGATGCTTGTGGGTGACTAGTAGTGATGAATACATCTTGTAGTTGATTACTATATGTTTTATTTGGTGGAAGATTATATGTTCGGATCCATTATGTTTTTCAATACCCCTCTGATCTTGAGCATGTTTATCACTTGTGAGTAGTTACTTTTGTTCTTGAGGTCATGGGAGAAATCATGTTGCAAGTAATCATGTCAACTTATGTGTTTGATATTTTGATAGTATGTATGTTGTGATTGCCTTACTGGTGTCATTTGGACATTGACTACATGACACTTCACCATATTTGGGCCTAAGGGAATGCATTGTGGAGTAGTTATTAGATGATGGGTTGCGAGAGTGACAGAAGCTTAAACCCTAGTTTATGCGCTATTCCATAATGGACCGATTGGACCCAAAAGTTTAATGCTATGGTTAGAATTTATTCTTAATACTTTTCTCGTAGTTGCAGATGCTTGTGAGGGGTTTAATCATAAGTAGGAGGTTTGTTCAAGTAAGAACAACACCTAAGCACCGGTCCACCCACATATCAAATTATCAAAGTAGCAAACGCAAATTGAATCAACATGATGAAAGAGACTAGATGAAATTCCTATGTACCCTCAAGAACGCTTTGCTTATTATAAGAAACCGTTTTGGCCTGACCTTTGCCTCAAAAGGATTGGGCTACCTTGCTGCACTTTTGCTACTACTATCATTACTTGCTTGTTACAAATTATCTTGCTATCAAAGTACTCTCTTACATACAATTTCAGCACTTGCAGACATTACCTTATTGAAAAACCACTTGTCATTTCCTTCTGCTCCTCGTTGGGTTCGACACTCTTACCTATTGAAAAGGCTACAATTGATCCCCTATACTTGTGGGTCATCAGGATGCAACCCATCTGGGCGCGTCTTGGCCTCCAGGTGTGCCTTGGTGGGTTGTGCCCCCCTCGAGGCTCCCCTCCGGTACTTCTTTGGCCCACTAGATGTCTTCTGGTCCAAAAAAATCTCCATAAAGTTTCGCTGCGTTTGGACTCCCTTTGGTACTGATATTCTATGAAGTAAATAACAAGCAAAAAAGCAAGTTGCACTGGGCACTATGTTAATAGGTTAGTCCCAAAAAATGATATAAAGTTGCTATAAAATGATTGTAAAAAATCCAAGAATTATAATATAACAGCATGGAACAATTAAAAATTATAGATACGTTGGACACGTATCATACGGTACGTTTTAACATGACCGTCGAATAGAGATCCAACAGTCAGCGTCATGCGCGCTACTCTATCTCATCTCTCTCTATGTGTCTCTCTCTCTCACTGCCAGGTGGGCATGCACGTCAGCTGTCACTCCGTCATCTTCAAATGCTCGCTTGCACGACCCTCACGCACACACCCGAGTGCCCACGTCGCCACGACCTCAACTTCGGTCATCTTTCGTGCACTATAGCCTCTACAACCTTGTCCTTAAATACCTTGTTCCCCTCTCATCATTTTGCCCCAACTCACAATGCACATTGACAGGCTACTCCATCATGAACCCCCACCATCAGCCTCTTCCCTAGCCATTGCCGGCCAATCACTTCCTCCACCAGCTTCACCGTGTCGCTATGAACCCCCTAGACATACTCCGCGCCACCAGAGCCCCATAGAAGCCTGAAATCGACGAAACCCAAGCCACTCCACCACTGTGAGCTCAGCACTGGCGGCCACCGTAACCCCTTGCCCCTCTCGCCGTGTCTTTCGCCATCGCTTTGCTCATGCACATCTCACTGACCCATCCCCATGTCCAGAGATGCTCAATTTCAAGGAATCCATCATCGTCGGAGGGTAACCGCCACTGACGCCATCTTCGGCAAGCCTTTGATGCCGTCTCCATCACCCCAAGGACCACCAGGCGGAATTCCGCGTCAAGCTAAACCCCAATGTTATCTTCCACGTTGCTGGTGACCTCTCCATCGTCAGAAACACTAATGCACGAGAGCGCTGCCATAGTGCCCATGTTTTATGGCGTGCCTTCGAGGACCTAGCTGCTAATAATCCCCAAGTGCAAGGAATCATCGTATCACTTTCCAATGATGGAAGTGGTAAGTATGGAGTGTAAAACCCACAAGGAGCTAAAGGTAAGATCAATATTCTCCGAGGTCCTATCTGCCACTAATGCAACCTTATATACATCGTGCATTTGCTTTTATCTAGAAATGATAAATAAAACAACGAAGTGGGTATAAAGAGATAGCTTTGAAGAATATAAACATAAAAGTAGGTGTCGCCTAAATGAAGATAGAATATATTACATTATAATACAAATCGCAAGTGTGGAATAATGGTGGTATGGTGTGCGGAATTGTCCTTAGGCAAGTGGCTAAGAAACTAGATGATGGCAAGTTTTTATGTGGGAGAGGCCTCTAGTAGCATGTCATCCCTTACCTGGAATTCTATGCACTTATGCCCGGTACTATCAGCTAGCATCCACAACTACTAAAAAGTTCATTACGGTAAAACCCAACCATATCATTAAGATATATGATACGTCTCCAATGTATCTATAATTTTTTATTGTTCCATGCTGTCATATTATCAATCTTGGATGTTTTATAATCATTTTATAGTCATTTTATATCATTTTTTGGTACTAACCTATTAACATAGTGCCAAGTGCCAGTTGTTGTTTTTTCCATGTTTTTTACACCGCAGAAAAACAATATGAGACAGATTCCAAATGCCCCGAAACTTTACGGAGAATTTTTATGGGCCAGAAGGAACACAACGTGCCCTAGGCTACACCTGGGGGTGCCCCGAGGGAGGCACAACCCACCAGGAGGCCCAAGCGCACCCTGGTGGGTTCTGCCCACCTCGGGTGCCCCCCAGACCGCCTCTTTGCTCTATAAATACCCTAATATTCCAGAAACCCTAGGGGGAGCGACAAAATATTCATCCAGCCACCACAGAGTCCAGAACCACCAGATCCAATCTAGACACCATCTCGGATGGGGTTCACCACCTCCATTGGTGCCTCTCCGATGATGCGTGAGTAGTTCTTTGTAGACCTTCGTGTCCGTAGTTAGTAGTTAGATGGCTTCATCTCTCTCTCATGATTCTCAATACAATGGTCTCTTGGAGATCCATATGATGTAACTCTTTTTGCGGTGTGTTTGTTGGGATCTGATGAACTTTAAGTTTATGATCAGTTATATCTTTTTATATCCATGTAAGTTAATTGAGTTTCTTTGATCTCTTATATGCATGATTGCTTATAACCTCGTATTTCTTCTCCGATATTTGGGTTTTGTTTGTCCAACTTGATCTATTTATCTTGAAATGGGAAGAGGTGCTTTGTAGTGGGTTCGATCTTACGGTGCTTGATCCCAGTGACAGAAAGGGAAATGACACGTATGTATCATTGCTACTGAGGATAAAATGATGGGGTCTATCTCTACATAGATAGATCTTGTCTACATCATGTCATCGTTCTTATTGCATTACTCCGTTTCTCCATGAACTTAATATAATAGATGCATGCTAGATAGCGGTCGATGTGTGGAGTAATAGTAGTAGATGCAGGCAGGAGTTGGTCTACTAATATTGTATGTGATGCCTATATAATGATCATTGCCTGATATCGTCATAATTATTTGAAGTTCTATCAGTTGCCCAATAGTAATTTGTTTACCCACCATTTTCTATTTTTCTCGAGAGAGGCCACCAGTGAAACCTATGGCCCCCGGGTCTTCTTTCTCATATATTTCACTTTGCGATCTACTTTTCTCTTGCATTTATTTTTAGATCTATTAAACCAAAAATACAAAAATACCTTTCTGCAGTTTTTCTTTATTTATTTTATTTAGCGTTCGCTCTATTAATTTACTACAAATTTATCTCATGTCTGTTTGCCACTTGAGGCGCCGTACCCCGAAAGGGATTGACAAGCCCTTTAACACATCGGGTTGCGAGGATTTGTTATCTGTGTGCAGGGATTATTTACGTTGTGTTCCTTCGTTCTCCTACTGGTTCGATAACCTTGGTTTCATATCTGAGGGAAATACCTACCGTCGTTGTGCTGCATCATCCCTTCCTCTTTGGGGAAATACCAACGTAGCTTCAAGCGACATCAATATATTAGTCCTCCTTCAGTCCCAAATGTATCAATTTCTATGGTAGGAAGAATTTTCAGTCGATCTTTCCCCCCACTAATGTGATTAAGTGTGTGGGATGTACATACGAACGAAAATGATTGGGCCTATATAATTGTCTCTGATGCCTCGCCCAATCACACACGAGCTCATTTTGCCCCGCATGTGTGAACGGATGACCTATCCCCAACAATTTTTGGGTCGTGTGTGAAAGACCCCCCTATCACACACACAGACAAGGCGACGGTTTAAAACTCTGTCACAGAAAGGGGGTTAAGACCGTTTGTATAGCATGTCTCTACACTAGTGGATTAACATATGCCAGATCTCATTTGGTTTATAAGATAGATGGATTTATTTTGAGAGGTGCAGGTTTTGTTTCTGAATGGTTTACAACAATGGTGTCCAATATCTTCTATGCTAAACATGTTAATGGTGGTTCCCATGTGTTTTTTATACTCTCCCTCCACCATAACCAACACAAACCATGGCTAGCCGAATCCATGAGTGTCTGCCAACTTCCAACTTTTCTAGGGGAGTGTCTTTTTCAGTTTTTTTATTATTGGGGCTAGGCATCCGATTATTAACCTCTCTCATAAATTTTACAAGTGAATAAACTCTCATCATGAGTAAAACACACTTAGCATGGAAGATAATGACTACCCCCATCGCTCCATGAGTCGTACGGGGACACAAAACATAAGTTTGTTTGAAGGTTTATAGGTGGCACATGCGAAATATATAGGTAGGTAGGTATGGTGGAAGTTTATAACATAAATTTGTTTAAAGGATTGGATGCGCAAGCAGTATTTTCGCTTAGTACAGGAAAAGGCTAGCAAAGAAAGGGGCAAAGGGGGCAACCACTTTAGCAAGCATAAAAACCACAATCATGCATTCTCTAATAATAACATTATTGAGAAAATATAATCATGATGATAACCACAAACCTGAATACCACCAAGGATGAATTTGGAATTTATCAGACATGTGTAAATATATGCCAAGCCAATCATCCATCCTTCACTAGGAGATACTTATCACCACAACATAATAGGTTCATCCTACTGCAACTAATGATCATTATGATTACAATATAATTCCCTTACTTGATTAAAGATATGCACTAATGTAGTCTCACTTATATTGATAAATTAATGTGGGGATGCATTTTTACTTCTCAACATCATACAATAAATGAAGCACATGACATTCAGTTCATTCATAAATTTTACTCTAAAGATATAAGTGAAGCACAAGAGTAAACAATCATACTTAGAGCATCTCCACTCGTTTGCCCCCCCCCCCCCCAGGAGGCATTTTTTGTCGCTTGTGGGGCTTCCGGCGAAAATTTTGGCCCGGGGGCGGGGCAAATTTTTCCAGTCGTTGCGGCCCCCAGGAGCAGTGTTGGCGCTCACAGTCTCAATCCGCTCCCGATCCGCTCACCCAGAGCGGCCCCATGGTGCCCGCGCTACACTTCCGGAGGGCCACAACAGCATTAGGACGTCGCCGCCGCCTGCCTTGGCCTCCTTCCTCCTCGACTTCAGCCCCTGTCGTCTCCACCTCCCCACCATGGCCCTCTCACAAGCTCCCACCGCCGCACTAAAGGAAATATGCCCTAGAGGCAATAATAAAGTTGTTATTTATATTTCCTTATGTCATGATAAATGTTTATTATTCATGCTAGAATTGTATTAACCGGAAACTTGATACATGTGTCGATACATAAACAAAACACGGTGTCCCTAGTAAGCCTCTACTAGACTAGCTCGTTAATCAAAGATAGTTAAGTTTCCTAACCATAGACATGTGTTGTCATTTGATGAATGGGATCACATCATTAGGAGAATGATGTTATGGACAAGACCCATCCGTTAGCTTAGCATGTTGATCGTTAAGTTTTATTGCTATTTCTTTCTTCATGTCAAATACATATACCTATGACTATGAGATTATGCAACTCCCGGATATCGGAGGAATACCTTGTGTGCTATCAAACGTCACAACGTAACTGAGTGATTATAAATATGCTCTACAGGTATCTTCGAAGGTGTTTATTGGATTGGCATAGATTGAGATTAGGATTTGTCACTCCGAGTATCGGAGAGGTATCTTTGGGCCCTCTCGGTAATACACATCATGATAAGCCTTGCAAGTAATGTGACTAATGAGTTAGTTATGGGATGGTGTATTATGGAACAAGTAAAGAGACTTGCCGGTAACGAGATTGAACTAGGTATGAAGATACCGACGATTGAATCTCGGGCAAGTAACATACCGATGACAAAGGGAATAACATATGTTGTCATTACGGTACGACCGATAAAGATCTTCGTAGAATATGTAGGAACCAATATGAGCATCCAGGTTCTGCTATTGGTTATTAACCAGTGAGGTGTCGCGTTCATGTCTACATAGTTCTCGAAGCCGTAGGGTCCGCATGCTTATTGTTCGTTGATGATTTTTATATTATATGAGTCGTGTGATTTGGTGACCGAATGTTGTTCAGAGTCCCGTATGTGATCACGGACATGACGAGGAGTCTCGAAATGGTAGAGAGGTAAAGATTCATATATAGGACGATAGTATTTGGACACCAGAAGTGTTCCGGGGGTACCGGGTACGTATCGGGTCACCGGAAGGGGTTCCGGGAAACCCCCGGCAAACTATATGGGCCTAATGGGCTAAGAGAGGGACAGACCAGTCCCGAAGGGGCTGGTGCGCCCCCCTATAGGCCAAAATAGGAGGAAAAGGAAGGAGGTAAGGGAGAAGGAAAGGGGAGGATTCAGCCTCCCCCTTTCCTTCCCCTCCTCCCTCTCTTTCCTCCCCCCTCCCATGCATATGGAAGGGGGGAGGCCAACTTGGAGGAGGCGCCCAAGTAGGATCCCTCCTACTTGGGGTGCCCCATGCTGCTCCCCTCCCTCTGCCACCTATATATATGTGGGCGGGGGGCACCACTAGAACACACAACATTGATTCTTAGCCGTGTGCGGTGCCCCCCTCCATAGTTTACGCCTTCGGTCATATTATCGTAGTGCTTAGGCGAAGCCCTGCACGGATCACTTCACCGTCACCATCACCATGCTGTCATGCTGATGAAACTCTCCCTCGACACTTTGCTGGATCAAGAGTTTGAGGGACGTCATCGACCTGAATGTGTGCAGAATCGGAGGTGTTGTACGTTCGGTGCTTGATCGGTCGGAACGAGAAGAAGTTCGACTACTTCAACCACGTTATCAAACGCTTCCGCTTTTGGCCTACGAGGGTACGTTGACACACTCTCCCCCTCTCGTTGCTATGCATATCCTAGATAGATCTTGCGTGAGCATAGGATTTTTTTTGAAATTGCATGCTACGTTCCCCAACAGTGGCATCCGAGCCAGGTCTATGCGTAGATGATATGCACGTGTAGAACACAAAGAGTTATGGGCAGTGATCATTATTTGCTTACCACCAATGTCTTATTTTGATTCGGCGGTATTGTTGGATGAAGCGGCCCGGACCAACCTTACATGACCACGTTCATGAGACATGTTCCACCGAGAAACATGCAACTAGTTTTGCATAAAGGTGCTGGCGGGTGTCTATTTCTCCTACTTTAGTTGAATCAAATTTGACTGCGGCCGGTCCTTGTGGAATGTTAAAATAGCAAACTTGATAAATCACTGATGTGGTTTTGATGCGTAGGTAAGAATGGTTCTTGCTAGAAGCCTGTAGCAGCCACGTAAAACTTGCAACAACAAAGTAGAGGACGTCTAACATGTTTTTGCAGGGCATGTTGTGATGTGATATGGTTAAGACATGATGTGATATACGTTATTGTATGAGATGATCATGTTTTGTAAAAGTTATCGACAACTGGCAGGAGCCTTATGGTTGTCGCTTTATTGTATGAAATGCAAACGCCATGTAATTGCTTTACTTTATCACTATGCGTTAACGATAGTTGTAGAACCAATAGATGGTGAGACGACCACGACGCTACGATGGAGATCAAGGTGTCAAGCCGGTGATGATGTAGATCATGACGATGCTTTGGAGATGGAGATCAAAGGCACAAGATGATGATGGCCATATCATGTCACATATTTTGATTGCATGTGATGTTTATCTTTTATGCATCTTATTTTGCTTAGTACGGAGGGGATTCTGCTTGAAGCTACGTTGGTATTTCCCCAAAGAGGAAGGGATGATGCAGCATAGCAACAGTAGGTATTTGCCTCAGTGATGAGACCAAGGTTATCGAACCAGTAAGAGAACCAAGCAACAACACGTAAGTTGCGCCTGCACACAAATAACAACTACTCGCAACCCGACGTATTAAAGGGGTTGTCAATCCCTTTCGGGTAACGGTGCCAGTAATTGGCAAAACGGATGTGAATAAATTGTAGTAGATTGATAGATCGAACTCCAAATAAAATAAACACGAATAAATTGTAGCAAGATATTTTTGTATTTTTGGTTTTATATATCTGAAAATAAAAGGCAAATAAAATGGATCGCGAAGGCAAATATATTAAAGAAGAGACCCGGGGGCCGTAGCTTTCACTAGTGGCTTCTCTCGAGAAAAATAGCAAAAGGTGGGTAAACAAACTACTGTTGGGCAATTGATAGAACTTCAAGTAATCATGAAGATATACAGACAATGATCATTATATAGGTATCACGTCCAAGATTAGAAGACCGACTCCAGCCTGCGTCTACTACTATTACTCCACACATCGACCGCTATCCAGCATGCATCTAGTGTATTAAGTTCATGGGGAAACGGAGTAATGCAATAAGAATGATGACATGATGTAGACAAGATCTATCTATATAGAGATAGAACCCATAGTTTATCCTTAGTAGCAACGATACATACGTCTCGGTTCCCCTTCTGTCACTGGGATCAAGCACCGTCAGATCGAACCCACTACAAAGCACCTCTTCCCATTGCAAGATAAATAGATCAAGTTGGCCAAACAAAAGCCAAATATCAAAGAATAAATACGAGGCTATAAGCAATCACGCATATAAGAGATTATAGAAGATTCAAATAACTTTCATGGATAAAAAGATAGATCTGATCATAAACTCAAAGTTCATCTGATCTCAACAAACACACCGTAAAAAGAGTTAAATCATATGGATCTCCAAGAGACCATTGTATTGAGAATCAAATGAGAGAGAGGAAGCCATCTAGCTACTAACTACAGACCCATAGGTATACAAAGAACTACTCACACATCATCGGAGCGGCACCAATGGAAGTGGTGAACCCCTCTGTGATGATGTCTAGATTGGATCTGGTGGTTCTGGACTCTGCGGTGGCTGGAATTGATTTTCGTCAAATCTCCTAGGGTTTTTGGAATAGTGGGGTATTTATAGAGCAAAGAGGCGGTTCAGGGGCCACCAGAGATGGGCACAACCCACCAGGGCACGCTTGGGCCTCCTGGCGCGCCTTGGTGGGTTGTGCTCCCCTCGGAGCACCCCCAGGTGCTTCTTAAGCCCATTGGTTGTCTTCTGGTTCAAAAAAATCTCCAAAAAGTTTCGCTGTGTTTGGACTCCGTTTGGTATTGATTTCCTGTGATGTAAAAACATGCAGAAAACAACAACTGACACTTGGCACTATGTCAATAGGTTAGTACCAAAAAATGATATGAAATGACTATAAAATGATTATAAAACATCCAAGATTGATAATATAACCGCATGGAACAATCAAAAATTATAGATACGTTGGAGACGTATCAGGCGGTAGCATTATAAGATGATCCCTTACTAAAATTTCAAGGTATAAGTGTTCTCCCTGGGTATGCACTGTTGCAACAGTTCGTCGTGTTGAGACACCACGTGATGATCAGGTGTGATAGGCTCTATGTTCACATACAACAGGTGCAAGACAGTTTTGCACAGAATACTCGGGTTAAACTTGACGAGCCTAGCATGTACAGACATGGCCTCGGAACACTAGAGACCGAAAGGTCGAACATGAATCATATAGTAGATATGATCAACATAGAGATGTTTACCATTGAAAACTACTCCATCTCATGTGATGACCGGACATGGTTTAGTTGATATGGATCACGTGATAATTTAGATGACTCGCGGGATGTCCATCTAAGTGTGAGTTCTTAAGTAATATGATTAATTGAACTTAATTTATCATGAACACAGTCCTGATAGTTTTAGCATATCTATGTTGTAGATCAATGGCCCATGCTACCGTTCCCTTGAATTTTAATGCATTCCTAGAGAAAGCTAAGTTGAGAGATGATGGTAGCAACTACACGGACTAGGTCCGTAACTTGAGGATTACCCTCATTACTGCACATAAGAATTATGTCCTTCATGCACTGCTAGGTGACAAGCCCCCTCTCGCTAATGTAGACGCTTTGAACATCTGACAGATGTGGTCTGATGACTACTCTATAGTTCACTGTGCCATGCTCTATGCTTAGAATCGGGACTTGAAAGACGTTTTGAACGTCATGGACCATATGAGATGTTCCAGGAATTGAAGTTAATATTTCAAGCAAATGCTCGAGTTGAGAGATATGAAGTCTCCAACAAGTTATATAGCTGCAAGATGGAGGAGAATAGTTCTGTTAGTGAACACATACTTAGAATGTGTTGGTATCATAACCACTTGACTCAACTACGAGTTAATCTTCCGTATAATAGTGTTATTGACAGATTTCTTCAACTACTGCCACCAAGCTACAAAGGCTTCATGATGAACTATAATATGGAAGGGATGGATAAGACAATTCCCGAGCTCCTCGCTATGCTCAAAGTTGCGGAGGTAGAAATCAAGAAAGAGCATCAAGTGTTGATGGTTAACAAGACCACTAGTATCAAGAAAAAGGGCAAGGGAAAGAAGGGGAACTTCAAGAAGAATGGCAAGCAAGTTGTCACTCCCGGGAAGAAGCCCAAGTCTGGACCCAAGCCTGAAACTGAGTGCTTCTACTGCAAAGGCACTAGTCATTGGAAGCGGAACTGCCCCAAGTATTTGGCGGATAAGAAGCACGGCAGAGTGAACAAAGGTATATTTGATATACATGTTATTGATGTGTACCTTACTAATGCTCTTAGTAGCGCCTGGGTATTTGATACTGGTTCTGTTGCTCATATTTGCAACTCGAAACAGGGGCTACTTATTAAACAAAGAATGGCTAATGAAGAGGTGACGATGTGCGTCGCGAATGGTTCCAAGGTCGATGTGATCGTCGTCGGCACGCTACTTCTACATCTACCTTAGAGATTAGTTTTAGACCTGAATAATTGTTATTTGGTGCCAGTGTTGAGCATGAACATTATATATGGATCTTGTTTGATGCGAGATGGTTATTCATTTAAATCAGAGAATAATGGTTGTTCTATTTATATGAGTAACATCTTTTATGGTCATCCACCCTTGAAGAGTGGTCTATTTTTGTTGAATCTCGGTCGTGGTGATAAACATATTCATAATATTGAGCCAAAAGATGCAAAGTTGATAATGATAGTGCAACATATTTGTGCCACTGCCGTTTAGTTCATATTGGTGTAAAGCGCATGAAGAAACTCCATGTGGATGGACTTCTGGAATCACTCGATCATGAATCATTTAATGCTTGTGAACCATGGCTCATGGGCAAGATGACAAAAATTCCGTTCTTCAGAACAAGAGCAAGCCACTGACTTATTGGAAATAATACATACTGATGTATGCGTCTGATGAGTGTTGAGGCTCGCGGCGGGTATCATTATTTTCTGACCTTCACAGATGATTTGAGCAGATACGGGTATATCTACTTAATGAAACATAAGTCTGAAACATTTGAAAAGTTCAAAGAATTTCAGAGTGAAGTGGAGAATCATCATAACAAGAAAGTAAAGTTTCTATGATCTGATTATGGAGGCGAATATTTGAGTTACGAGTTTGGCCTTCATTTAAAACAATGTGGAATAGTTTCACAACTCACGCCACCTGGAACACCACAGCGTAATGGTGTGTACGAACGTCGTGACCGTACTTTATTAGATATGGTGCGATCTATGATGTCTCTTACCGATTTACCACTATCATTTTTGGGTTATGCATTAGAGACAGTTGCATTCACTTTAAATAGGGCACCATCTAAATCCGTTGAGACGACACCATATGAACTATGGTTTGGCAAGAAACCTAAGATGTCATTTCTTAAAGTTTGGGGTTGCAATGCTTATGTGAAAAACCTTCAGCCTAATAAGCTCGAACCCAAATCGAAGAAGTGCGTCTTCATAGGATACCCAAAAGAAACTGTTGGGTACACCTTCTATCATAGATCCGAAGGCAAGATCTTTGTTGCTAAGAATGGATCCTTTCTAGAGAAGGAGTTTCTCTCGAAAGAAGTGAGTGGGAGGAAAGGATAACTTGATGAGGTAACTGTACCTTCTCTCGAATTGGAAAGTAGCTCATCACATAGTCAGTTCCAGTGATGCCTACACCAACTAGAGAGGAAGCTAATGATAATGATCATGAAACTTTAGATCAAGTTACTAATGAACCTCGTAGGTGAACCAGAGCATGTTCCGCACCTGAGTGGTACGGTAATCCTGTTCTGGAAGTCATGTTACTAGACCATGACGAACCTACGAACTATGAGGAAGCGATGATGAGCCCAGATTCCGCAAAATGGCTTGAGGCCATGAAATCTGAGATAGGATCCATGTATGAGAACAAAGTATGGACTTTGGTTGACTTGCCTGATGATTGGCAAGCCATAGAGGATAAATGGATCTTCAAGAAGAAGACTGACGTTGATGGTAATGTTACGGTCTACAAAGCTTGACTTGTTGCGAAAGGTTTTTGACAAGTTCAAGGAGTTGACTACGATGAGACTTTCTCACCCGTAGCGATGCTTAAGTCTGTCCGAATCATGCTAGATTTTACCGCATTTTATGATTACGAAATCTGACAAATGGACGTCAAAACTGCATTCCTTAATGGATTTCTCAAAGAAGAGTTGTATATGATGCAACCAGAAGGTTTTGTCGATCCTAAAGGTGCTAACCAAGTGTGCAAGCTCCAGCGATCCATTTATGGACTGGTGCAAGCATCTCGGAGCTGGAATATACACTTTGATGGTGTGATCAAAGCATATGGTTTTATACAGACTTTCGGAGAAGCCTGTATTTACAAGAAAGTGAGTGGGAGCTTTGTAGCATTTCTAATATTACATGTGGATGACTGATACGTCTCCAACGTATCTATAATTTTTTATTGTTCCATGCTATATTATATCCTGTTTTGGACAGTGTTGGGCTTTATTATACACTTCTATATTATTTTAGGGACTAACCTATTAATCGGAGGCCCAGCCCAGAATTGTTGTTTTTTGCCTATTTCAGAGTTTCGCAGAAATAGAATATCAAACAGAGTCCAAACGGAATGAAACCTTCGGGAACGTGATTTTCGGAACGAACATGATCCAGAGGACTTGGACCCTACGTCAAGAAAGCAATCAGGAAGGCACAAGGTAGGGGGCACGCCTACCCCCCCCCCCCACCCTAGGCGCGCCCTCCACCCTCGTGGGGCCCACGTTGCTCCACCGACGTACTTCTTCCTCCTATATATACCTACGTACCCCCAAACTACCAGATACGGAGCCAAAACCCTAATTCCACCACCGTAACTTTCTGTACCCGTGAGATCCCATCTTGGGGCCATTTCCAGAGCTCCGCCGGAGGGGGAATTGATCACGGAGGGCTTCTACATCAACACCATAGCCTCTCCGATGAAGTGTGAGTAGTTTACTTCAGACCTTCGGGTCCATAGTTATTAGCTAGATGGCTTCTTCTCTCTTTTTGGATCTCAATACAAAGTTCTCCCCCTGTCTTGTGGAGATCTATTCGATGTAATCTTCTTTTGCGGTGTGTTTGTTGAAACCGATGAATTGTGGGTTTATGACCAAGTTTATCTATGAACAATATTTGAATCTTCTCTGAATTCTTTTATGTATGATTGGTTATATTTGCAAGTCTCTTTGAATTATCAGTTTGGTTTGGCCTACTAGATTGATCTTTCTTGCAATGGGAGAAGTGCTTAGCTTTGGGTTCAATCTTGCGGTGTCCTTTCCTAGTGATAGTAGGGGCAACAAGGCAGGTATTGCATTATTGACATCGAGGATAACAAGATGGGGTTTATTTCATATTGCATGAGTTTATCCCTCTACATCATGTCATCTTGCTTAAAGCGTTACTCTGTTCTTTTGAACTTAATACTCTAGATGCATGCTAGATAGCGGTTGATGTGTGGAGTAATAGTAGTAGATGCAGGCCGGAGTCGGTCTACTTGTCTCGGATGTGATGCCTATATACATGATCATACCTAGATATTCTCATAACTATGCTCAATTATGTCAATTGCTCAACAGTAATTTGTTTACCCACCATAATACTTATGCTCTTGAGAGAAGCCACTAGTGAAACCTATGGCCCCCGGGTCTATTCTCCATCATATTAATCTCCGTCAACAAGCTATTTCTTTTTCCGTTTATTTTGCTTTCTTTACTTTGCATCTTTATCATAAAAATACCAAAAATATTATCTTATCATATCTATCAGATCTCACTTTCATAAGTGACCGTGAAGGCATTGACAACCCCTTTATTGTGTTGGTTGCGAGGATTTTATTTGTTTGTGTAGGTGCGAGGGACTCGTGTGTGGCCTCCTACTGGATTGATACCTTGGTTCTCAAAAACTGAGGGAAATACTTACGCTACTTTGCTGCATCACCCTTTCCTCTTCAAGGGAAAACCAACGCAGTGCTCAAGAGGTAGCAAGAAGGATTTCTGGTGCCGTTGTCAGGGAGTCTACGCAAAAGTCAACATACCAAGTACCCATCACAAACCCTTATCTCCCGCATTACATTATTTGTTATTTGCCTCTCGTTTTCCTCTCTCCCACTTCACCCTTGCCGTTTTATTTGCCCTCTCTCTCTGTCCTCCTTCTCTTTCCCTATTTGCCTGTTCTTTTGTTTGCCTTCTTCCCGTATGTATCCTTGTGTTGTGTTTCCATGTGCCTTCTATTTGCTTGCATCTTTGCTTGCTAAAAATCTATTGATATGGATCCACTTAAAGTGTTCTACTTAGATCATCTTCGATCCTTATGCGCTCGTGCTGATACCCCAACTATCCTAGTTGATGGGAAATCTTTAGATGAGCATGCTCATTTTGTGTGTCACCGTTTGTCTGAAAAAGGGAGACTCTTATGGAATCAAATAAACAGATTGTTGTATTATGCTTGGAATCTTTGTGAAATTTGTGATTTTACTTGTTGCTCTAAGAACCCTAAAAAACACCTCCCCTACCTATGTGAGTTTAATGATATTGAAATGTTATCTTCTTATGCAAAGGGGGTTTATAGTTACTACGATATTGAACGAATTGAAGAATTTGTTGCTTTTAAGGGTGCTTATGAAGTTGCTTCTTTGATTGAAAAATATGATATTACTCTCTACGAATCTGAAAATTTTGACATACTTAAATATTGCTATGAAAACTATGATCATAATGTCCATGTCAAAGAATTTATTAAAAGAATGACCGTTGCTTAGGAAGAAAATAATGATATGCATGAATCTATAGATAATTATGATTCCGATGATTTGATTGAAATATCCGTTGATGAACATGATGCTTGCTATTCTTGTGTCCATGATGCCAATATTTATGAAGCTGAATTTGCTATAGTTCTTTATGTTAAACATGAGATCGTTGCTATTGCACACATATTTAATAGTTCCTTCGATGAAAAGCATGGTTGCAATGATGTTAGTATAAATTCTATTAATGTCAATTGTGCTTATAATATGCAAAACCCTAAGCTTGGGGATGCTAGTTTTGCTATGTCTACTACTTGTTGCAATGATCATGATTGGGATGATTCTTCTTTTGATCTTGAAAATTTATTTAAGCCCCATGATGAATATGAGATTGATAATAGTATTTGCAATATTATTGGAAGTGGGTTTGGAAGAGTGTCAACTTTAGATCCCACATATTTGGATAATGTTCAATCTTATGAAGTTTTTGATAAAAGTGGGTTTGGAGAGGTCATGACCTTATTTAATGTTAATCCCACTATCTTGGAAGAGTGTCAACTTTGCATACATGTGGGTCATGTTAAGAATATGTTTTGTGATAGCTATATTGTTGAATTTGATTATGGTCCTACATGTAATTATTATGAGAGAGGAAAATATGATTGTAGAAATTTCATGTTACTAAATCACCTCTCATTATGTTGAGATTGCTATTGTTTCTTTCTGCTTCTTGCATATGCTAGTTTTTACTTGCCTTGATAATTTGTTTGCCTATAAGATGCATATGCATAGGAAGTATGTTAGACTTAGATGTGTTTGTCACGTGTTTTATGATGCTCTCTTTGTGCTTCAATTCTTGTCTTCCATGTGAGCATCATTAAAATTATCAATGCCTAGCTATAAGGCTTTAAAGAAAAGCGCTTGTTCGGAGACAACCCAATATTTTTCCTTGCTGTTAGTAATAAATAATTTATCTAGCCTCTGTTTTGGTTGTGCTTTTTGTGTTTAATTAGTGTTTGTGCCAAGTAGAACCGTTGGGAAGACTTGGGGAAAGTCTTTTTAATCTTGCTGTAAAAAAACAGAAACATTAGCGCTCACGAGAATTGCTACCATTTTTATTTGGAAAGTGCTATTTAGTTAATTCTATTTGCAGATGATTAATAGATAAATTCCTCACGTCCAGAAATTTATTTTAGAATTTTTGGGGATCAGAACTTGCGTTAGCTACAGATTACTACAGACTGTTCTGTTTTTTACAGATTCTGTTTTTCGTGTGTTGTTTGCTTATTTTGATGAATCTATGGCTACTAAAATAGTTTATAAACCATAGAGAAGTTGTAATACAGTAGGTTTAACACCAATATAAATAAAGAATGAGTTCATTACAGTACCTTGAAGTGGTGTTTTGTTTTCTTTCGCTAACGGAGCTCATGAGATTTTCTACTTTAAGTTTTGTGTTGTGAAGTTTTCAAGTTTTGGGTGAAAGATTTGATGGATTATGGAACAAGGAGTGGCAAGAGCCTAATCTTGGGGATGCCCATGGCACCCCAAGATAATCTAAGGACACCTAAAAGCCCAAGCTTGGGGATGCCCCGGAAGGCATCCCCTCTTTCGTCTACTTCCATCGGTAACTTTACTTGGAGCTATATTTTTATTTACCACATGATATGTGTTTTGCTTGGAGCGTCTTGTATTATTTGAGTCTTTATTTGATAGTTTTCCACAATCATCCTTGTTGTACACACCTTTTGAGAGAGACACACATGATTCGGAACTTGTTAGAATACTCTATGTGCTTCACTTATATCTTTTGAGTTATATAGTTTTTGCTCTAGTGCTTCACTTATATCTTTTAGGGCACGGTGGTGGATTTGTTTTATAGAAACTATTGTTCTCTCATCCTTCACTTAGATTATTTTGAGAGTCCTACAAAACAGCGTGGTAATTTGCTTTAATTATGTTAGGCATTCAAGATTAATAAAAAAATTCTTATGAGTGTGTTGAATACTATGAGAAGTTTGATACTTGATAATTGTTTTGAGATATGGAGATGGTGATATTAGAGTCATTCTAGTTGAGTAGTTGTGAATTTGAGAAATGCTTGTGTTGAAGTTTGTGATTCCCGTAGCATGCACGTATGGTGAACCATTATATGAAGAAGTTGGAGCATGAATTATTTATTTATTGCCTTCCTTATGAGTGGCGGTCGGGGACAAGCGATGGTCTTTTCCAACCAATCTATCCCCCTAGGAGCATGCGCGTAGTACTTTGCTTCGATAACTAATAGATTTTTGCAATAAGTATGTTAGTTCTTTATGACTAATGTTGAGTCCATGGATTATGCGCACTCTCACCCTTCCACCATTGCTAGCCTCTCTAATACCGCGCACCTTTCGCCGGTATCATACACCCACCATATACCTTCCTCAAAATAGCCACCATACCTACCTATCATGGCATTTCCATAGCCATTCTGAGATATATTGCCATGCAACTTTCCACCGTTCCGCTTACTATGACACGCTCCATCATTGTCATATTGCTTTGCATGATCATGTAGTTGACATTTTAGTTGTGGCAAAGCCACCATTCATAATTCTTTCATACAAGTCACTCATGCATCATTGCTATCCCGGCATACTGCCGGAGGCATTCATATAGAGTCATACTTTGTTCTAGTATCGAGTTGTAATCATTGAGTTGTAAATAAATAGAAGTGTGATGATCATCATTCATAGAGTATTGTCCCAAAAAAGGCCAAATAAAAAAAGGGAAGGTCCAAAAAATTTATAAAAAGGGACAATACTACTATCCTTTTTTCACACTTGTGCTTCAAAGTAGCACCATGATCTTCATGATAGAGAGTCTCCTATGTTATCACTTTCATATACTAGTGGGAATTTTTCATTATAGAACTTGGCTTGTATATTCCAATAATGGGCTTCCTCAAAATTCCCTAGGTCTTCGTGAGAAAGCGAGTTGGATGCACACCCACTTAGTTCTTTTTGTTGAGCTTTCATATACTTATAGCTCTAGTGCATTCGTTGCATGGCAATCCCTACTCACTCACATTGATATCTATTAATGGGCATCTCCATAGCCCGTTGATACGCCTAGTTGATGTGAGACTATCGTCTCCCTTTTTGTCTTCTCCACAACCACCATTCTATTCCACATATAGTGTTATGTCCATGGCTCACGCTCATGTATTGCGTGAAGATTGAAAAAGTTTGAGAACACCAAAAGTATGAAACAATTGCTTGGCCTGTCATGGGGTTGTGCATGATTTAAATACTTTGTGTGGTGAAGATGGAGCATAGCCAGACTATATGATTTTATAGGGATAACTTTCTTTGGCCATGTTATTTTGAAGAGACATAATTGCTTGGTTAGTATGCTTGAAGTATTATTATTTCTATGTCAATATTGAACTTTGGTCTTGAATCTTTTGAATCTGAATATTCATACCATAATTAAGAGAATTACATTGAAATTATGCCAAGTAGCATTCCACATCAAAAATTCTGTTCTTATCATTTACCTACTCGAGGACGAGCAGGAATTAAGCTTGGGGATGCTTGATACGTCTCCAATGTATCTATAATTTTTGATTGTTCCATGCTATATTTATGTCCTATTTTGGACGTAATTGGGCTTTATTATACACTTTTATATTATTTTTGGGACTAACCTATTAACCGGAGGCCCAGCCCAGAATTGTTGTTTTTTGCCTATATCAGAGTTTCGCAGAAAAAGAATAACAAACGGAGTCCAAACGGAATGAAACCTTCGGGAACGTGATTCTTGGAACGAACATGATCCAGAGGACTTGGACCCTACGTCAAGCAAGCAATCAGGAAGGCACGAGGTAGGGGCGCGCCTACCCCCCCCCCCAGGCGCGCCCTCCACCCTCGTGGGGCCCACATTCCTCCACCGACGTACTTCTTCCTCCTATGTATACCTACGTACCCCCAAACTACCAGATACGGAGCCAAAACCCTAATTCCACCACCATAACTTTCTGTACCCATGAGATCCCATCTTGGGGCCATTTCCGGAGCTCCGCCGAAGGGAGCATCGATCACGGAGGGCTTCTACATCAACACCATAGCCTCTCCGATGAAGTGTGAGTAATTTACTTCAGACCTTCGGGTCCATAGTTATTAGCTAGATGGCTTCTTCTCTCTTTTTGGATCTCAATACAAAGTTCTCCCCCTCTCTTGTGGAGATCTATTCGATGTAATCTTCTTTTGCGGTGTGTTTGTTGAGACCGATGAATTGTGGGTTTATGATCAAGTTTATCTATGAACAATATTTGATTCTTCTCTAAATTCTTTTATGTATGATTGGTTATCTTTGCAAGTCTCTTCGAATTATCAGTTTGGTTTGGCCTACTAGATTGATCTTTCTTGCAATGGGAGAAGTGCTTAGCTTTGGGTTCAATCTTGTGGTGTCCTTTCCTAGTGACAGTAGGGGTAGCAAGGCACGTATTGTATTATTGACATCGAGGATAACAAGATGGGGTTTATTTCATATTGCATGAGTTTATCCCTCTACATCATGTCATCTTGCTTAAAGCATTACTCTGTTCTTTTGAACTTAATACTCTAGATGCATGCTGGATATTGGTCGATGTGTGGCGTAATAGTAGTAGATGCAGGCAGGAGTCGGTCTACTTGTCTCGGACGTGATGCCTATATACATGATCATACCTAGATATTCTCATAACTATGCTCAATTCTGTCAATTGCTCAACAGTAATTTGTTTACCCACCATAATACTTATGCTCTCGAGAGAAGACACTAGTGAAACCTATGGCCCCCGGGTCTATTCTCCATCATATTAATCTCCGTCAACAAGCTATTTCTTTTTCCCTTTATTTTGCTTTCTTTACTTTGCATCTTTATCATAAAAATACCAAAAATATTATCTTATCATATCTATCAGATCTCACTTTCGTAAGTGACCGTGAAGGGATTGACAACCCCTTTATTGCGTTGGTTGAGAGGATTTTATTTGTTTGTGTAGGTGCGAGGGACTCGTGCGTGGCCTCCTACTAGATTGATACCTTGGTTCTCAAAAACTGAGGGAAATACTTACGCTACTTTGCTGCATCACCATTTCCTCTTCAAGGGAAAACCAACGTAGTGCTCAAGAGGTAGCAATGACATATTGTTAATTGGAAATGATATAGAATTTCTGGATACCATAAAAGGATACTTGAATAAGAGTTTTTCAATGAAAGACCTCGGTGAACCTGCTTACATATTGGGCATCAAGATCTATAGAGATAGATTAAGATTCTTAATTGGACTTTCACAAAGCACATACCTTGATAAAGTTTTGAAGAACTTCAAAATGGATCAGTCAAAGAAAGGGTGCTTGCCTGTGTTACAAGGTGTGAAGTTGAGTTAGACTCAATGCCCGACCACTGCAGGAGATATAGAGAAAACGAAAGTCATTCCCTATGCCTCAGCCATAGGATCTATCATGTATGCTATGCTGTGTACCAGACCTAATGTGTGCCTTGCTATAGGTCTAGCGGGGAGGTACCAAAGTAATCCAGGAGTGGATCACTGGACTGCGGTAGAGAACATCCTGAAGTACGTGAAAAGGACTGAGGATATGTTTCTCGTTTATGAAGGTGACAAAGTGCTCGTCGTAAATGGTTTCGTCGATAATAGCTTTGACACTAATCCAGATTACTCTAAGTCACAAACCAGATACATATTTATATTGAATGGTGGAGCTGTCAGTTGGTGCAGTTCCAAGGAAAGCGTCGTGGCGGGATCTACGTGTGAAGCGGAGTACATAGCTGCCTCGGAAGCAGCAAATGAAGGAGTCTGGATGAAGGAGTTCATATCCGATCTAGGTGTAATACCTGGTGCATTGGGTCCAATGAGAATCTTGTGTGACAATACTAGAGCAATTTCCTTGGCGAAGAATCTAGATTTCACAAAAGAACCAAACACACCAAGAGACGCTTCAACTCCATCTGCGATCAAGTTAAAGAGGGAGACATAGAGATTTGAAAAATACATACGGATCTGAATGTGGCAGACCTATTGACTAAGCCTCTTCCATGAGCAAAACATGATCAGCATCAAGACTCCATGGGTGTTAGAATCATTACAATATAATCTAGATTATTGACTCTGGTGCAAGTGGGAGACTGAAGGAAATATGCCCTAGAGGCAACAATAAAGTTGTTTTTATATTTCCTTATATCATGGTAAATGTTTATTATTCATGCTAGAATTGTATTAACCAGAAACTTGATACATGTGTGGATACATAGACAAAACACAGTGTCCCTAGTAAGCCTCTACTAGACTAGCTCATTAATCAAAGATGGTTAAGTTTCCTAGTCATAGACGTGTGTTAGGATAATGATGTGATGGACAAGATCCATCTGTTAGCTTAGCATAATGATCGTTAAGTTTTATTGCTATTGCTTTCTTCACATCAAATACATATTTCTTCGATTATGAGATTATGCAACTCCCGGATACCAAAGGAATACCTTGTGTGCTATCAAACGTCACAACATAACTGGGTGATTATAAAGATGCTCTATAGGTATCTTCGAAGGTGTTTGTTGGGTTGGCATAGATCAAGATTAGGATTTGTCACTCCGAGTATCGGAGAGGTATCTCTGGGCCCTCTCGGTAATGCACATCATGATAAGCCTTGCAAGAAATGTTACTAATGAGTTAGTTGCGGGATGATGCATTACAGAACGAGTAAAGTGCCTTGCGAGTAACGAGATTGAACTAGGTATGAAGATACCGACGATCGAATTTCGGGCAAGTAACATACCTTTGACAAAGGGAATAACGTATGTTGTCATTGTGGTACGACCGATAAAGATCTTTGTAGAATATGTCGGAACCAATATGAGCATCTAGGTTCCGTTGTTGGTTATTGACTGGAGAGGTTTCTTGGTCATGTCTACATAGTTCTCGAACCCGTAGGGTCCGCACGCTTAACGTTGGATGATGATTTTGTATTATATGAGTTATGTGATTTGGTGACTGGATGTTGTTCGCGGTCCAGGATGAGATCACGGACATGACGAGGAGTCTCGAAATGGTCGAGAGGTAAAGATTCATATATAGGATGATGATATTCGGACACTGGAAGTTTTACGGGGGTAACGGGTACATATCGGGTTACCGGAAGGGGTTCCGGGCACCCCCCGGCAAAGATTTGGGCCTATTGGGCCAAGAGGGGAAACGCAGCAGCCAACATGGGCTGTTGCGCCCCCCATGTAGGCCAAATATGAAGAGGAAGGAAAGTGGGAGGAGAGAAAGGAAGGGGAGGGATTCGGCCTCCCCCTTCCTTCTCTCCCCCTCCTCTTTCCTTCTCCCTCCGGAAAACATGAAAGGGGGCTGAATTGGGGTGGGAGACCAAGTAGGATTCAGCCTACTTGGGCGCCCCCTGGCTGCCTCTTCCCCCCTCCAACCTCAAAATATATATAGGGAGGGGGCACCTAGAACACACAGAAACAACTGTTAGCCGTGTGCGGCGCCCCCCCCCCTCCCACGCAGTTTACTCCTCCAGTCATATTTGTCCTAGTTCTTAGGCGAAGCCCTGCGCGGATCACTTCATCATCACCATCACCACACCGTCGTGCTGAAAAAACTCTCCCTCGACACTTTGCTGGATCAAGAGTTCGAGGGACGTCATCGAGCTGAACGTGTGCAGAACTCGGAGGTGACGTATGTTTGGTGCTTGATCAGTTGGAACGAGAAGAAGTTCGACTACATCAACCACGTTGTCAAACGCTTCCGCTTTCGGTCTACGAGGGTACGTGGACACACTCTCCCCCTCTCGTTTATATGCATCTCCTAGATAGATCTTGCGTGAGAATATGAATTTTTTTGAAAATGCATGCTACGTTTCCCAACAGTCATCTACTCCCTCCTCATCATGGTGGCTGCTAGGATAATGAAGTTGGCCTCCGGTGATGATTTCCCCTCCGACAGGGTGCCAGAGAAGGCATCCAGATAGGATCTCTTCGGTACAGAGGCTTGCGGCGGCGGAGCAAAAGTTCTAGGTTTCTTTCTAGGGTTTTCTATATTTATAGGAATTTTTTGTGTCGGTTTCATGTTAGGGGGGCCCATGAGGGACCGACAAGCTCAGTCGCCCCTCCCTGGGGGGAGGCGCGCCCTGTGAGCTTGTCCTCTCCTCATGGGTCTACTGGTCCTTCCACAAAGCTTTGATGGTCTCTTATGTTCCATAAAAACACCAAAAAGTTCCAGCCCAAACCGAGAACTTCTATTTCTGCACAAAAATCACACCATGGTAGTTCTGCTAAAAACAATGTTAGTCTGGGTAAGTTTCATTCAAATCATATAAAAGTGCACCAAACCCATATAAAACTATTGGAAACATGGCATGAATAATCCATAAATTGTAGATACGCTGGACATGTATCAACCGTGTGAGTCAGCTATTGATTCAGGGACTAACACAATAAAACAGAAAGATTCGAGGCCCCTACCGGGACCATGTCGTCACAGTCAAACTTGTTTAGGGTTGACCAAGCTTATATAAAATATATTAACATCTAGAACATCAAGTTAATCTCATAAGGTTCTTTATGAGAACTATTTTCATACTATGTTTATATGTCTATTCGTTGTTGGAGATCTTAGCATATTTTTATATAGGTTTGGTCAAACTTAAGCAAGTTTGACTTATAACACATGTAGAACTTTAATTATCTTGGAACCGATGCAATAATATACAATATAAATTGATTGATAGACAAAAGATACATATGAACGACCTAGGGGTAAATTAAGTTAATACAATATTACTTTCTTGCGTGCCCATGAGAGCCTTTGTATATTCGAGCATGCACAAAGCTATGAATTTTGAGGTGTTACACATTTTGCTAGGGGTCCTGGAATGACATTGTCCTTTTTTAAAAAATTGTGGCACACTTTATTAAGCTCAAATAATAGTGACATCTTTAACCAGTTCGTGTAAGAGGAAGCCGTCCGTCATCCCATGAAATTACAGCTTGAGAATCAAAATACTTCCTTGCTAAAAAGTGTGCCAGCATGCTTGCCTCTCCTGCGCAATGAACAAATGAAACTGAACCAATATTCTAGGCTAGATGAATGCAATCAGCAAGGATAACTGAGTATGGACTGAGTATTTCAACTACCCCATTGCATGCATTGATAAGCTCAAGATAAACCGATTCAGAAATAAGTCATGAGCATATGAGCTCGTCCGCAAGTATATTTTCATTTTTCAGAGCTAAACCTTTGTAACATCCCAAATTTCCAATTTGGAATATTATACATTAGATCATCATTGCATATCATATTTTATTTTGCATTTTGGTTGATCCTAGAAATTCTACGCAACTCGATGACCCACGGAGAGAGTTGGGGATTTCGTTATTTTCATATTTGAGTTTTCTCAAATTTTGAGAATAGGATCATTTGATTTTATTTATTTTATCATCAATTATTTCTATTACAAAAATATGAGAGAGGGAATAAAATGACTTTCCCAAAATAAAGAAATATTAAGGATTAAATAATAAAATCAAATAAGATTTTATTTCGGAGTTTTCCGTGTTTTATTTGAATTTAGGAAAAATGTGCATTTTTCAAAATTTCATTTAGGTCCCAAATAAAAGTTCACCTTGTGCGGCTTGATTTTAGAAGCCCATGAAAATTTATTCCGGAATTTTTAGAGTCCGTTTAGTATTTCTTTTTATTTTTCTTCTGCGCATCATAATTAAAAAAACGAACCGACCTACGGGCCGTGTCCGACTAGGACTCCGGCCCGCCAGGGCTTTATAAGCCGGAGCAGCCCACCCGGGGCAAACCCTAGCCGCCAGCCCCGCCTCGAGCCTCGTGCCCCGCCGCCACCCGCGCCACCGCCGCCCGCCGCCACCCGCGCCGCCTCGCCGCCGCCGCCGCACGCCGCCCGAGGTTTGCCGCCTCCTCGTTTTCCATGCCGCCGTTTTTTATTTTTTTTTCGAAAAACCGTTCGGTTTTTCCGTCGTTTTTTTAGATTCGTTTTTTAAATAGATCGATTTTCCGGTTTATTTAAATAGCGAGCGCTCGTCCGTTCGTTCGTTCTAGCGAACGTTCGTCGTTTTTCTTTTTCTCGGATTAAATCCGCGATTTTTCTGATCGCGATTCCCGATCCGATTTTCGTTTTAGTATAACTTTTCGCTCGTTTATCGGAATCAGGCGATTCAAGCGCCTGGAGTTTCATCTCGAAACCCTCTATCCGTTTAACCGACTTAAACAAGATTTTGCTACTGTAAAATTTTCCCTAGATCCAGATTAGTAGAACGAAGTTGTTTTCTTTCGCCGTTTGACTTTCGTTGCTTCGTTCAATTTAATTCTTTTGCCAACCGGAGTTCTTAAGTTGAACCTTCTGGTTAGATCTCTTATTTGAGTTTTACCCGTGCATTAGATGAGTACTTATTGTATGCTTGTTTGTTTGTCTGCGATAGAATACCCGGAGTGCGCCGCTTGTTACTTCGAATCTCTAGGTTTCGGGGATCATCAGCAAGGCAAGTAACACTTTGATCATACCTTTCCTACTACCCAGTTTTATTGCATTAGATCAATCCTCACACATTGCATGATTAGGATCTAATTAAATTGTGGGATGGGAAGTAGTTGAGGTAGTACCTATTACCTGTTTATTATCAAACCTTTGGGAGTTACTTCTACGTTTGCTTATTATGCCATGCTATGCTAGTAGACGTGGATTGGGTGAGTGATATCCATGACAGATGTGAGTTTGTTAATTAATGGTTTATCTAAGGTGGCAACTTAAACACACATCTGGGTGGATTGAGGCACCTGGGTATTCCAGGACTTGCCTGTTTTCTTTTGGACCGCCACCCAGGCTCAAAGGGATCATGAGACTATTCATACTAGAAACTTCCGTGTGCAGCCACAAGCTATTATGGGCTCTAGCATAGTTGACTAAGTCGTGCGAACTCTTACAGTGGTAGACTAGCAGATGTAGGGGATGTAGGTGGTACGGTCTACCCGATCGTAAGGTGCTAGCGCTTCTGAAAGACTATGTCTCGGTCATCCGTCTTCTCAAACACCATGTAGTGCGAGAAACCAAACGGAGGCGATCGAGTCTTGTGGGGAAAAGTGCGCAAACCTCTGCAGAGTGTAATAAACTAATCATGGTTAGCCGTGTCCCCGGTTATGGACATCTTGAGTATCTGGTACCTGGATTTTCATGTGAATCTCAACATGTTACTCTAAATTAATTTTGTTGGGGTTTGTTTAATGATGATGCTTAATTGGGATTGAGAATGCTGTCAACCATTCTCAATGTTTAACAACTACCATGATAGTTAAATAAATTTATTCCTTTGAAGTAGGGAAAAATTGGCTTTACGCAAAACTGTAACCATAGAGCTTTCCACCAGCCAAATATGCATATAGTATAGCTGTTTCATTCCATTATTCTCTATGTGTTACCTTGCCAGCATATTCCATGTGCTGACCCGTTTTCGGGCTGCAACGTTAATGTTGCAGACTTTTCAGACGATGATTAAGGAGTTTTTAGGTCGTGGTTCTATACTCAGTGATGCCGTTGGAGTTGATGGACTCACTTATCTTCCAAGCCTTCCGCTGTTATCGTTATTAGATGGCCTTAAGCCATATTTATTGTAATAAGTTCTCTTATGAGACACTCGATGTAATAAGTGTGTGATTGCTACTCTGCTATAAATCCTCCGAGTACTGTGTGGTGTCAGCATTACTGATCCAGGGATGACACCGGAGCACAGAGATCAGACTGTTTGAGGTCTGGTCGCTACAGAGATGGTATCAGAGCACACGCTGACTGTAGGACACGACCACTAAGCTAAAAGACCTAGATCACTTTTCACTCTCTTCTCTTCTGACTTCTCATCTTTTCTACTCTTTAGGATGGCGGATGCAAGGAATAAGTACACACAACCGGATGAAGATACACACTTTGGACGTCACTTGAAGGAAGTCACTAGATACCTGAATGTAGGAGTACCAAGCTTCACCGGAACCTACAACGCTACTTTACCTGAAGAAGAGCGCTGGATGATTCAAGTTCAAGTTCTAGGAAGGACGTTCATGCCAGTCACTGAGCCCATAGAGTTTTCTTTTGATGCACCAACTTGGAGTCTAGGAAAGAGTATGGCAGCTCACATCACCATGGGACGCATTGGAGAAGTCTACCACAAGGATCTCAAGGATACTATCTACCAGATTTGTGGGCGCCGAGATGAACACCGGGAGATGATCAGCACCAGGAAGGATAGATCAATCGCAGCTTTTATCTAGGAGTTAAACCAGCACATTCAACGACAAGAGAACCAGATGTGCGCCGACATGATAGATCTGAAGAAGGCTAAGACTAGAATCAAGGAGCTGGAGGAAGAACTCAAGGCAACACGTGAAGATTATGAAGAGGAAATTGAAGTATTTGTGGAGAAGAATGATGACCTGATCAAGAAGATTGGAATATTTATGGGAAGCCCTACACTAGTGGATGAAGACGAAGAACCCAAGGAGATTAGCCCGAAAGAGTACATCATCATCAACGACACAGACTCGGACCCGGACGAAAGCGATGATGACTATGTTGATGAAGCTGGAGCAGATATCATGGAGTCTGCCACCGAAGAACATTTCTAGTAGACCACCTCATCAGTAGTAGTAGTCCACCATGTAAATATAGTAGTCCGAGCACTTTTGCGATAGATAGATCGATTGTATGCCCTTGTTTGATTGAATGAAGTGAATTGTTTGCTTTTGCCTCATGTGCATATGGGTAGTGTTTTCTCTTTAGACCCCCTCTATTCTTACATCTCATCTTTTCTAAACCCTCAGATGCCTCCGAGATGTGACCCCGGATTTGCCTTTCCACCGGAGCTCACCCAGTTGATCCAGCAGCAGAACACATTGATGTAGTTGCTAGTTCAGAATCAGAATCAGGGGAACAACAACAACCCACCACCACCACCACCTGTTGACCACTTAGCCCGTTTTCTTAGGTTGAACCCGCCGGTGTTTTCTAGTAGCACCGAGCTGATAGTAGCAGATGATTGGCTCTGCAAGACAGCTAGGGAGTTGACCACAGCAGGATGCACAGATGCGGAGAAGGTGAAGTTTGCCGCACATCAGTTAGAAGGACCCGCAGCATCATGGTGGGAGAATTTCACAGCCACTTTCCCAGTCGACACTATCACATGGGACCAGTTTCAGCAGGCTTTTCGTACTGCACATGTTTCAGCAGGAGCTATGGCCATGAAGAAGCGTGAGTTTCGCAACTTGCGCCAAGGAGGACGGACAGTTGGCCAGTATGTGGAGGACTTTAGTAAGTTAGCACGTTATGCCCCAGATGACGTCGCTACGGATGCAGCTAAGCAGGAGAAGTTTTTGGAAGGACTGAGTGATGAGTTGAGCATGCAGTTGATGGTAGCAACCTTCAACAACTACCAGGAGTTGGTAGGTCGTGCTCTTATGATTGAAGGGAAGCAGCAGCAAATTGAGAATCGCAAGAGGAAGTATGGACGAGGGAATTACACTTCAGGAGCTCAGCAGAAGCCACGTTTTACCCCTAGACCGGGAGGACATTTTCAGCATACCCATGGAGGAGGTAGCTCGCACAATCACAATGGCACCAAGAATGGTAATGGCAATGGAGGAAGCAACGGCCAGAATCGCACCAACCCCTCAACCCTAGCCAAGAAGGACCTAAGCCAAGTCACTTGCTTTAAGTGTCAGAAGACCGGACATTATGCCAATGAATGTCCTGAAGGCCAAAATGGCAATGGAAGTTCTGAGAAGAAGCCGAACCCTTTCAACAGGGGATAGGTGAACCACGTTAGCGTGGAGGAGGTTGAAGCCCAGCCTGATGCAGTAATAGGTAAGTTTCTGGTTAAGTCATTTACTGCACTAGTTCTTTTTTATACTGGTGTATCGCATTCATACATCTCAAGGGGATTTGTGGATAAGTATAACCTATCAACCCAAGCCCTTAGGTCACCCATGTTAGTAACCTCGCCTGGAGCAGAGTATGTGGCTAGTCTATGGTGTGATCGGTTACCATTAAGGATTGGTAACTATGTTTTTTCCTCGGACCTAATAGTATTGGAATCCCAAGGATTGGATGTGATATTAGGCATGGATTGGTTATCAAAGTATGAAGGGAATATTGAGTGTGCTAGTAAGTCAATTTTGCTTACCACCCCAGAAGGGCGAAGGATCAAGTATGTATCCCGGCATGTGCCAAAGAGGACTCAAGTAAATTGCCTAACAGGAGTTGTGCAGGAGGAAGTACCAGTGGTAAGGGATTTCCCTGAAGTATTTCCAGAGAAGTTGCCAGGAATGCCACCGGATAGAGATATTGAGTTTTTGATTGAGCTATTGCCAGGCACAGGGCCAATATCAAAGAGACCATATAGGATGCCAGCAAAGGATTTGGTAGAAATTAAGAAGCAGATTAAGGAGTTACTGGATAAGGGATATATTCGCCCAAGTTCTTTGCCTTGGGGATCGCCAGTACTTCTAGTGGAGAAGAAGGATGGATCGTTAAGGATGGTTGTTGATTACCGAGGATTGAATGAAGTAACAATCAAGAACAAGTACCCACTACCAATGATTAATGATCTGTTTGATCGATTGCAAGGAGCTAAGGTAGTTTCCAAGATCGATCTGCGATCAGGATACCACCAGTTGAAGATTCGAGAACAGGATATACCTAAGACAGCTTTTACCACCAGGTATAGGCTGTACGAGTATACCGTTATGTCATTTGGTCTGACTAACGCACCCGCATATTTTATGAACATGATGAACAAAGTATTTATGGAATTTTTGGATAAGTTCGTCGTAGTGTTCATTGATGATATCCTGGTTTATTCGAAGAATGAAGAGGAGCATAAGGAGCATTGCGACTGGTACTTGGAAAGCTCAAAGAACATCAATTATATGCCAAGTTCAGCAAATGTGAGTTTTGGTTGAAGGAAGTAGGATTCCTCGGACACGTTATATCTGGAGAAGGTATAGGAGTAGATCCCACTAAAGTTGATACCGTGACCAAGTGGGAAGCCCCAACAACAGTTGGAGAGATCCAGAGTTTTCTTGGACTCGCAGGATACTACTGGAGATTTATTGAGAATTTCTCAAAGATTGCAAAGCCTATGACTGAGTTGTTGAAGAAAGATACCAAGTTCATATGGACGGAGGAATGTGAGGCTAGTTTCCAGGAGTTGAAGAAACGCTTGGTTACCTCACCAGTGTTGATTTTGCCAGACCAGACCAAAGATTATGAGGTGTATTGCGACGCTTCATGTCGAGGACTTGGAGCAGTGCTTATGCAGGAAGGGAGAGTTGTTTCATATGCCTCAAGACAACTGAAACCTCATGAGTTGAATTATGCCACGCACGATTTGGAATTAGCAGCCATAGTGCATACTTTGAAAACATGGAGGCATTTCCTCATTGGAAATCATTGTGAGGTGTACACGGATCATAAGAGTTTGAAGTACATTTTCACACAGAAGGAGTTGAATCTCAGACAAAGGAGATGGTTGGAGCTCATCAAGGATTATGATATGAGATTGCATTATCATCCCGGAAAAGCTAATGTAGTAGCTGACGCATTAAGCCGTAAGAGCCATGTCAATACATTAATGACAGGAGAAATACCAAGTGAGTTAGCAGTAAACCTTCGTGAACTATGTTTGGAAATAGTTCCGAGAGGCTATGTAGCAGCATTGGAGATTCAGTCAACATTGATGGATAGAATCAGAGAAGCTCAAAGGACTGACAAAGAGATTGCCACCATAAAGGAGAAACTTAGCAAAGGAAAAGCTAAGGGATTTCGTGAGGATGAGCACGATACCCTATGGTTTGAAGACCGCGTTTACGTGCCCAATGACCCGGAGATCAGGAAGTTGATACTGCAAGAGGCACACGACTCACCGTATTCAATTCACCCAGGAAATACCAAGATGTACTTGGATCTGAAGGATATTTTCTGGTGGACCGGAATGAAGAAGGATATTGCGGAGTATGTAGCAGTTTGTGATGTATGTCAGAGAGTAAAGGCAGAGCATCAGAAGCCAGCAGGATTGCTACTACCATTGCCGATACCCGAATGGAAGTGGGATAAGTTAGGCATGGATTTTATCACGGGATTACCCAGGACTCGTTCAGGCTATGACTCAATTTGGGTTGTAGTTGATCGATTGACGAAAGTAGCTCATTTCATCCCGGTAAAGACCACTTACACCAGTGCTAAGTTGGCAAAGATATACATGACCAGGATCGTATGTTTGCATGGAGTTCCGAGGAGTATCGTATCAGATAGAGGAACCCAGTTTACCTTAAAGTTCTGGAAGCAGTTGCACGAAACTTTGGGTACCAGGCTAGAATTCAGTACAGCTTTTCATCCACAGATAGATGGACAGACTGAGAGAGTCAATCAGATTTTGGAGGATATGCTGAGAGCTTGTGCGCTAGATTATGGATCTAGTTGGGACGATAATTTGCCATATGCAGAGTTCTCTTACAACAATAGTTACCAAGCCAGTTTGAAGATGGCCCCTTTCGAAGCTTTGTACGGAAGGAGGTGCAGGACACCATTGTCGTGGGACGAAGTTGGAGACCGCCAGTTGTTTGGACCTGACTTGATTAAGGAGTCTGAACGGAAGGTGAAATTAATTCGCGATAGGCTCAAGATAGCCCAGTCCAGGCAGAAAAGTTATGCAGATTCTAAACGCAAGGAGACAGTTTACGAAGTCGAAGATAGAGCTTATCTTCGAGTATCTCCACTTTGGGGAACAAAGCGTTTTGGAGTTAAAGGGAAGTTAGCGCCACGATTTGTAGGACCATATCGAGTTTTGGAGCGTATGGGAGATGTGGCCTACAAGTTGGAATTGCCTGAAGGATTGTCAGGAGTTCATGATGTGTTCCATGTTTCCCAGTTGAAGAAGTGTCATGCGGAGATGGCTGACATACCTTTGAGAGACACAGTGCCATTGGAAACTATTCAGTTGGATAACGATTTGACCTACGAGGAGAAACCAGTTAAGATTCTCGAGTTTGCCAGCCGAGTTACTCGCAGCAAGGTTATCAAGTTTTGCAAGGTTCAGCGGAGCCACCACACGGAGAATGAAGCCACCTGGGAACGAGAGGAAGATTTGCTCAAGGACCACCCTCACCTATTTTCTAGCCAACCCGAATCTTGAGGGCGAGATTCATCTTAAGGGGGTTAGGTTTGTAACATCCCAAAATTCCAATTTGGAATGTTATACATAGATCATCATTGCATATCATATTTTATTTTGCATTTTGGTTGATCCTAGAAATTCTACGCAACTCAATGACCCACGGAGAGAGTTGGGGATTTCGTTATTTTCATATTTGAGTTTTCTCAAATTTTGAGAATAGGATCATTTGATTTTATTTATTTTATCGTCAACTATTGATATTACAAAAATATGAGAGAGGGAATAAAATGACTTTCCCAAAATAAAGAAATATTGAGGATTAAATAATAAAATCAAATAAGATTTTATTTCGGAGTTTTCCGTGTTTTATTTGAATTTAGGAAAAATGTGTGTTTTTCAAAATTGCATTTAGGTCCCAAATAAATGTTCACCTTGTGCGGCTTGATTTTAGAAGCCCGTGAAAATTTATTTCAGAATTTTTGGAGTCCGTTTAGTATTTCTTTTTATTTTTCTTCTGCGCGTCATAATTAAAAAAACGAACCGACCTACAGGCCGTGTCCGACTAGGACTCCGGCCCGCCAGGGCTTTATGTTTAACAACTACCATGATAGTTAAATAAATTTATTCCTTTGAAATAGGGAAAAATTGGCTTTACGCAAAACTGTAACCATAGAGATTTCCACCAGCCAAATATGCATATAGTATAGCTGTTTCATTTCATTACTCTCTATGTGTTATCTTGCCAGCATATTCCAAGTGCTGACCCATTTTTGGGCTGCAACGTTAATGTTGCAGACTTTTCAGACGACGATTAAGGAGTTTTTAGGTCGTGGTTCTATACTCAGTGATGCCGTTGGAGTTGATGGACTCACTTATCTTCCAAGCCTTCCGCTGTTATCGTTATTAGATGGCCTTAAGCCATATTTATTGTAATAAGTTCTCTTATGAGACACTCGATGTAATAAGTGTGTGATTGCAACTCTGCTATAAATCCTCCGAGTACTGTGTGGTGTGAGCATTACTGATCCAGGGATGACACCGGAGCACAGAGATCAGACTGTTTGAGATCTGGTCGCTACAACCGTCAGCTGAAGGGCTATTGAGAATATCAAATATGAAGGAGCAACCTCACATTGCCTCCCCTCGATGACTATGAAGAACAATGGCTGTAGCACCCCTTCCATCATCCATATAGCATGCATAAACATTTATTTATACACATTTAGCTCTGGTTTGGTCCATTTATCAACCTTGATTTGCACATCATCAATCACCCTCGCAGAGTTATTGCATGAATCTCCAAAGCAATTCTAGGTGGGCTAGTGATCCCTATTCTGTTAATAGCTTCTTTCCTTTGCTACCAAATATACCATGCACCCACATGATAGACTCTTGAAGACCTAGATGCTGAACTTTTGGTGACTGTCGACGTCGATCCGTAAGTAAGTTTTTAAAAATGGTAATGCCAAATATATCAGGATCAAGTGCTTGATCAATCACCTCTTTCAACCCTAGAGCTATCCAAATTTCTCAAGCTCTCATGCATGTGAACATTAGATGACGGACGTCCTCTACCCCCATCTGACAAAAAGGTAATTGTCTAGAAATTGATATATGTGGATTTGCTAGCAATGACATTGTCCTTCATTTCCCTCCATCGCCTCCCACATTTTTCTAGAGTAATAAAGAGACGAAAATAGTAGATTGAGACAAACAAGGTAACCAAGAAAGGGGAAATGATGTATTTATTTCTGTTTTTTGGTGATTTATTATTTCTATTTACTCCATGTATATGAACTATTCTGATATGGCTTCCAAAGACAAAAAAATAACTATTATGATATGTGAGTACAATGCCGCCCCAAAAGTCCGAGCAGTCCACAACCTTCAAAGCAAAACCGCCTGAAATTGCCTTTTTATGGAGAACCAACTTAATGGTTTGATGGTTAGTATTCAATTCATGCTCTAGCCAACTCATGCAAAAGTCCGAACTGATGGAGAAAGACGGATAATATATTTCGACACCCCCTCACGTCTAGGCTTATTTAGTCCTTAGACATGGGGTTTATATAGGCCGTGGAATCTTATCTTAATACTGCGTTGGCAGGGTCTTAAACTCAAGACCTCCTGGCTGTGGTACCATATTGAATTCATGCTCCAGCCAATTCATCCAAAAGTCCGAACTGATGAAGAGAGGCAGGCAATATATTTCAACAGTTAGGAGGGTGGTGGTATCAAACCATAGGTTCGACATTTTGGTGTCTCGTTAATGCGTTTTTTGGCGGAAAGGACTCAGATCTATTATAAAAATTCAGCAGGAGTACAAAGCACTCCAAAGATCACTACAGCCATTAGAACTAGCCGTCGAGGTGTTGTTGTCGTTGTCCCATACTGGAGTCAACCTATCCTTTTTTATGACAACCAGAAAGTCTTCGTGCACATGCCCCTAAGGACCAGCACCCCCAAGCTGCAATCATCACAGTTGGGCCCTTGGATCGGTGTGAAGAAGCTGACACCAAATCTCATTCTCCCGTATTCACGACAAGAAACCCTAACCTCGCCACCCCTAGGGAGTGGGCAGTAACCTACGTTGAAGCTTCGTCTAATCCATCGTAACGAACGAACTTGAGGAGGCTTAGAGCCTAGAAGATTAACTCGAAGAAGAAACGCCGCCATGTGTTCGTGCTCCGCCATTGCGAGGACTAAAATCTAGCATGTCTACTAGCCAGAGCCGAGGCACTAGATTACCCCTCCCCGTTGTCAGCTGTCGGAGCGGCTCATAGAGGGGAGGTGAATACACGAGCTCGCCGACAAAGATCGAGGGAAGGAAGGCTTTGCCCTAGTCGCCTTGTGAGTGGGGAAACAAAGACATGAGTTATTGATGCAAATTATTATTGCTCTAGTGGGAGACGATGTTTTTATCGATAGCGAGGCGGCTTTGATGACTTCCTCGGTTATGGAGCTCTGCAACTCTATGTAATGGTGTATGGGTGTGCGTGTATGTTGTAATTAAAATTTATAATCATTTTTATCACATCAAGAAGGTTATCATGTAGTACTTTTGTGCGTAGGAAATTTACCGTGTACAAAAATAGGTTGTTATTAGTGTAAACTAGGATTAAAGAAATGCACACCTGCTTATATCTAGAAAAAATATGTGTTTATTTAAATAGATCGTACGTCAACTAATCGTTATTTTTGGCGAAACTTAGTTAAGCATTAATGTATTGTTGGAACATTAATATTATTAGCGTGGATGCTTATTCTCTCGGAGGACCTTGAGCTTTTGGATTATCTTACTATATATACAAGCATCTTTTGTTCTTTTCATTTGTGGTCTTGAATACCGATGATTTTGTTAGTGCTTCCAGCTTGTTCACGGAATCGAGTGGCTCTCAAACTTGATTGGTCACGTTCATGCCAGTCATGGGATTCCGCGGACCGCAGCCTTGATAGTTTTCAGTAGATCAATGGTAGATGGCCCGTGCCATGAGGAAGCATGCACACATAAATGATCAAAAAGGAGTACACACTGGATCCAGATTTCCAGATAGGCGGGCATCATTGTTAATTCGGTGCCATGTAAAGATGATTAGGGTGACGTTTACCGATAATCTTTTCTTACGTAGATGTGCTGCATGATTCGTGTCTGTTGCTTCCCCATGTAATCATGTACGGTGTACCTTCGAGGACTGTATCTTGAACGTTCGAAATAGCTGTATGGGTTGGGTTGGTACACATGGAGCAGGTTGTGGATCCGCTCTGATAAAGCGACATAATATTAGAGTGCATTATCCCCCTCACATATTAGATGTAATAACTTCTTTTTTTACGAGAAAATTTTCAATCTATTCATTTTCAATCATGGTAGTGCAACGAATACCAGAAATAATAGAAATTACAACCAGATCCATAGACCACCTAGCGACGACTACAAGCATTGAAACGAGCCGAAGGCGCGCCGCCGTCATCGCCCCTCAGTCAGGCACAACCTGTTGTAGTAGACAGTCGAGAAGTCGTCGTGCTAAGGCCCCGTAGGGCCAGTGCACCAGAACAGCAACCGCCGCAGATGAAGAATAATGTAGATTGGAAGTATCCAATCCGTAGACACACGAACGTAGACGAACAACCATGAGGTCCGAGCAAATCCACCAAAGATAGATCCGCCGGAGACACACCTCCACACGCCCACCAACGATGCTAGACGAACCGCCGGAACAGGGGCTAGGCGGGGAGGCCTTTATTCCATCTTCAGAGAGCCGCCGCCGTCTCGTCTTCCTGAGCAGGACACAATTCCTAGCAAAACTGAAATAAAAGACTAAAAACGGAGCCCTCCCGCCGGCTCTTGCCGAGATCCACCACGTCCCCATGGCCCTAGGGCCATCGGAGAGAAGGCGGACCTGCGGCAGACCTGCGGCGGCGCTGACGGGAGGCAGAAACCCTAACTTTTTGTGGAGGAGAAGGTGGCGGCTCTCCTTTTCATTGTTTGAGTCCAATACTATATATGATAATGCGTTGTCAGTTCATTCAAACGGCCGTAGTGGTAGTTCTATCTCAAAGAATTAGATGATGCCCCACGCATTGCAGCAGGAACCTTGATAAATCATATGTATAAATAAATGCTAGAAAAATAGAATTATTAGAAAAACAAATTTAAGAATGCTCTCAGGATATAAGAAAAAAATAAAGTATATGAAGCATGTGACAAAATGTTGTATAAAAAGAGAAATCTATTCAATTGACGTCAAACCAGATGCTATTTTTAACAAAAAAGTGTAACATGGACTACATATATTTGCTCCAAACATATTATATGTAGGTCATGCTACAAAAATGTGTAACATGACTGTCTATGCCCGCACAAAAATAATTGAAAAAACTAACATGCATGGTTACGGAGGTGGCATGGTTGCATGAATAGATTAGTGCATAAATTGTAATTTATGACATCATGCATGACTTGATGATGTGACACAGTTGCATGAATAGAAAATATAGACAGTGGGTTGCAACTATTTAAGAATAGAGGATAAGGTCTACATGACGCAATATTTATTATATTTTAAGTGGTTTGTATTTTTGATGAACTCTTATATTAAACTTGTATCCACTTTGCAAAGAAATAACTATTATGAAATGGAGGGAGTACAATTCAGTCACCGTTAATAAGAAACCAATGGTCATAATGATCGGCGGGGAAGCATTTCGGGGGTGTTTGGTTTCAGGGATTTTTTTGTTTTGGGACTAAAAAAAGTCCCTAACAAATCAAACAGGGTGGGACTTTTTGCTAAAAGTCTTTAGAAGCACCTCTTTGAAAGTCTTTTTCAAAAAATCCTAAAGACTAGAAAAAGTTCTAGGACTAGAAACCAAACAACACCTTAGCCCTAACTCTCTTTCCTTCCTTGCAACGGGCTACCTGTATGCCTGCTACGTAATATTTACATACCTCAATGGTGCAGTAACTTTAGAACGAAGATTTGCCAAATTCGCATTAAAGGGAGCTATGCAGCAATTCGACCATTGTTACTGTACTGAAATCCCAGGCTTATCCCAAAAATATTATGGCTTGAACCCTGGTAGCTTGATTTTACCACGAGGAATCCATCCATCTGAGTTAGAGTTACGCTCAGTTTATAAAAAAATTATTAACTTAGTAGTACTTATTGATACGGGACCGACGATTACCCCAGTCGAGACCCTGTCTCGCGGAAACGATAAGCAAGACTAGCTATGGTGGTAACATGGTTTGCGATCTTTTTCACAGTGCGAGCGAAAACGATCCGAGCGTCATCATCGCGGCTCGGCGCCATAGAAACCAAAGTGAAGTGATAGCAGCGTTGATGTGGCCGGACGAACGCGAGTGACGTCCCTCCGGCTCGTGGAGAGGTGAGACGCGAGGACGAGCCTCCTCTGCCGTTCGGCAGGGTGCCGTTCCATCAGTGACAGGTGGGCTCATTGAAAAACAGGTCCACATGGCAGTGCCACAACTGCAGGCAACGTACGTCAGGGGAGCCGCTTCCGAGACGCGATTGACCAAGCACCCGTGCGGCTGCTCCGCCCACTCGCGCCACGACACGCGTAGAGCAAATCATATAACCGTGGGGTCCCTCGCCCGCACGTGTGGGGGATGTCAGCTGGTCGCGCTCCTCGAAAGGACTGGATCCCACGAAGCCACAATTTTCTACTTGATAATTAACTAACGATAGTACCTGATTTGATTATATTTTCCTGTGTGTAAGTACTCCTATTAATGTATGGAGCCCAGCCCATTACCCGTCGGGCACGCTTCAACAAAACATTAATATATCTGCGGATGACTACGCGTCAGTAGGTGGATCTTTTTAACGTCCGTTAGATTCAGCTACCAGCTTTGCAAGAAGGTAGATGTTGCATTTAGGACGTTTGTAACAAAGTTCATGTTACAAAACAGATTTTTTTACAACAAAGTTAATGTTGCAGATTTTTTGTCTTCATCTATTATATGATGTTACGAAAAAATATGTTTTGCAACATCATTGATATTGCAGAAATCTTTTTCTTGCGGCCGGGAGGATGTTGCAAAGAAAAAAGCTCACTGGTGAAGCACGTCGTTGTGCCCTTCCTCTGTCTCGTCTCCTTCTTCTCTCCCTCCTTCTCTCTCTCTGTGTGTGTGTGTGTGTGGATGCTGTGTAGAACGCGGCCGCCGAGCACGTCTATTGCTGGACTCACCGACATGATTGCCGGCAGTGGTCGGGGCAGCACGGGGAGGCAGCGGCGTGATGGAAAGCTCGAGGGAAGCACGGGAGGCGACTGCTCTCGAGGGATCCAGATCCTGCAACACACCAGTTGTTATGGTGGGAAGATTGCAACAACAACACTTGCAAAACCCAGTCTATGTAATAGGTTGCTCCCGAACCATGTGACTAAGATAAGATCCAACGACCAGGAAGACGGTGGACGCACGCGTCGTAACCAACCGGGGGATGTCAATCATTTCCCTTAGTAATTAGGGAGTGAGTTCCTAAAAAAAAGTAATTTGGGACCAACTATTAGCAAGTCACCTGGGTTTTTGGGGGTAAATCACTATTTTTTTTACTTTGTGATGTTATTTTTTTCCGACCATTTTGCAATTGACTATGCTTAGTACACCCTTCGCTTTATAATTCTTGTCGTGATTTTAGTTCACAACAAGAATTATGGAGTGGGGGGAGTAATTGACATATTTGGTCCCGGTTTACATGCTTTCTTAACCGGACCGGCAGGTGTGGATGTTTTCGTGTGGGTTTGGTATTTCTACGAGCAAACTAATCCAATCTCACAAAGAATGTTCATGGAACTACTAACTGCTATCGAAATGATTCAGACCATATTTCCAATATCATTCTTTTAACCTTTTATGGCAGATCTTGGTGCGCTGACTCTTTTTCCATGTATTTAGGGAGAGAGAGAGGGGATTAGTATATGATCTAGTTTAAATTGCTATATGTATGCAGATGATGCAGAAATACTTTCGCATCGGGGGAGTTCTTCTTTCTCCAAGTACGATCATTAGACCGATATGTGAGTAACCACAATAAGTATTTTAGAATGGAGGCAACAACAGCCAATTCTAAAACCGTTAGTACTAGAAGAGTCGGTGGATGGCCCTTGCAAATGTAGCCACGCCGCATCCCTTCAGTAGATAACTTTTTTTCTCGACGATGCAGTTCTCTTGGAACATGGCATAAGGTGTGATTCTATATACACACGAGGTTTGCACACGTTTTCCCATGTCAAGTCTAAGAACTATCTACCTTGTCAACAAAAGTTAATTAAGTAAGGATATGATGTTCGATGTCCACTGGTTAGTTAAAGTGTGTGTGCATGCATCTAGTTAAAAGGATTTGCATCCATGAACAAATTAATTTTAATTTTTTAGAATGAAGAAAAGGGTAAAACTATACAATTTACATGATACTCTCAGTATTAAGAGTTTACTCGCTTATAATCATCGCAATTATCTTTTCTTCTTAGTATTATACAAAGATTCATAAACTAAAGAAACAAAAACAAAAAAACAAATATATTCAAAGGTAAAATTAATGAAATAATTTTGGAACATTGGATGAAGCCAATCTGATGGTTCAGGGATGACAAATTTGAGCACTATTGGTTGTTGGATATCATCTTTGCTCCACCAAATTCTGCCACATTTTCTATCTAGAATCTGCCAAACTTTTTATCCTAAGTGAATTATCATTCTTTTTTTACTTTATGATTTACTATGCACAAATATCACTTCACATACACTTCTCATTTGTTCTAGACTCTTCCATATTCCCCAACGTTGTTCTTCTACAAGGGTTCATACACTTTTACTTTTTTCATTCAAGGCTATGACAACACGTTCATAAATTCCAGTTGTCTTTGAAGATATCATGCTAGCTACTCAAAACTAGAATACTAGATACCTAATACAAATGTGTTAGGTATGTAGTACTCCCTCAGATCCACGATAAGCGTTGTAGTTTTGAACTAAGGTTGAACAAACCTTAGTACAAAACTGTGGCGGTTATTTTGGATCGGAGGTAGAATTATACTACAATCTTCGAATATTTTGCAGTTGTAATTTGATTTTCAATTAGATGTACTATAGATATTAAAATCTACATCCACGTCATGCATAAATGACTCCCAACTTGCATATTTACCTGTTATAATGTGGAATGTCGATATTCATACACACTTTGGTTATGTAAGATCCTACGTGCAATGCACATTTAAGTAGGTTTGGTAACTTGCTGAAACCAAAGAATTGGACGTGAAATCCACCCTTCGGAAACAAGAAGTATCTATTTCGCAAAGAATAAAGTGGTATGGTGGGTAGAGTGTGCAAGTGTGTTAACTTAAGCACCAAAAGAAATGCATTCCAAAATTCACTTTTGATGGAGTTCATCATAAATTCTAGATAAACTACAAAGATATTATGATTTCTAAGTAAACAAAATTACACGTTGTAGTATTTCCGGCTTCAAAAGTGTAATTCTAAACCTAGTGTTCCACATAATGTGTGAAATGTGCCACCATCTGGTCAATGTCAGGTCAAGATCTGGAGACTCTCATATTTGAAGTTGATTAATATATCAGACAATCGAGACTTATACACTTAAAAACACTACTACAGATCCGAATAGTACTGACCCCTTAGCATTGATCATCCCCTGATCATGCATCAGTGACGAGAATTAGCACTGACCGGCCTCGAAGGCACCAGCGATAATGTATTTCTGAATCTACTTGATACTTATCATAGACCGGTCTGGAAGAGGCCAGTCTTTGATATTGTGTTCCAATGACCAAAATAGACCGAATGTTATCACTGGCCATCTTATAGACTTGACCCATCTATGTAGACTATTCAACTTTGACATGTCAGTTTCCCGTTAGTGCTGGTTTATGCACGACCTGTTATAATCTACCATCCATTGACCGTCCCCATTCCAAACCCTTAATGACCCCGGCACCACTCTCTGTCGGCCTTCACCATTCTCGGCCACCTACACTCCTTCCTCTTGTACCTCCCCTCTGTCCCACCACCAATCCGTCACTCGGAGAGATTATGACATTGTGGCTGGCACCATGCGACGCAAGGACACAAATCAGCCATCAATGTGCTTCACTACCATGCGTCACCGCGACACCTTCACGCCCTTCATGAACGTCCATGTTCTGTTACGTCGTCGTTGGTGACATGTGGGCTTTGTCCACTCCGGTAGTTCCATTCTGCCCGACGGTCGCACGCCGGATCTCCCACGCATGTGTTTGGGACCGTAGACCCATGATGTGCTTCCTAATTCTTCAGTCATGCATGGCGGCGGCCACAAAGGTAAGTTTTGTTCCTTTCTATTTCTATTAATGTTGAAATTTGAAGTTTCCTATTGAAAGGGTCTATATGGTCGGCTAGAGGGGGGGTGAATCTGCGGCTACTAATTTTTAGCTCTTTTAATCAAACTAGGCTTGACAATAAAATAGGTTGTCTAGATATGCAACTAGGTAGACAACCTATATGACAAGCATAACAACAAGCACATAAGCAAGCACAAGATACAAAGACAATATAGCTTGCACAAAGTAAAGGATAGAAATAACCACAAGTGGAGTCGATGGAGACGAGGATGTGTTACCGAAGTCTCCTCCCTTTAGGGGGAGGTACGTCTCCGTTGAAGCGGTGTGGAGGTACAATGCTCCCCAAGAAGCCACTAGGGCCACTGTACTCTCCTCATGCCCTCACACAATGCAAGATGCCATGATTCTACTAGTGTTGCCCTTGAAGGTGGCCACCAAACCTTTACAAACAAGGTTGGGGAACTCCCCACAACTTAATTGGGTGCTCGCAACACCACCATCAAGCTTAACCATAATGGATTGTGGCTCCAAGGTGACCTCTTCTGCCTAGGGTGCCCAAACACCCTAGAGTAACAAGATCCACAAGGGATTAGTGGGAGGAATCAAATATCTCTTCGTGCAAGTGTAGATCGAGGTCCTCTCCTTCAAACCCAAGAAGATCAACAAGTTTTGATGGCCAGGGAGAGAGATCGAGCGAAAATGAGCTTAGGGGAAACAATGGAGTCAAGGGGATAACAGATAGGTCTTCTTGGGGAAGAAGACCCCCTTTATTTAGTGGGACAAAAGATCCAATGGGTAAGTGCTCAGCCCGCAGTAAAGCAGTACTACCATTTCACTCAACAGTTCCAGCCTAACGCTAGTAAGCACAATAGTATTGGAGTGGTAGTGTTGCTGAAGCGGTACTACCGTCCATCCTAGTGGTACTACCACTTAGGATCACATAGAACAGTGAAACATCGGTACTAAAGTGGCGCCAGAGCGGAAATACCGCTTTAAGTGGTACTACTGGTTAACTACCGTCCAAGTACTATACATACTGAAAGGCCAACAACAACCCCAAAATAAGCAGTAGTGGCAGCGGCACTAGAACGCGAAAGTACCGCGCGAACAGTACCGCCATTCTACTATTGTGCTACTGTCAGGCCAACAGAAGACCAATCCCAAGCGGTAGTGGGTGTGGTACTAGTCTGCGAAAGTACTACCAACCAGTACTATCGTCGACCAGGGCGGTACTACCGCATGGGTGCTGCAAACTTGTCCAAGCACAAATAGTGGACTCCTCCATGTTGTAGAAAGGGTTAGTGGGTGCATATGAGTTTGTGCACATGTTGATTCCACCAAACCTGTAACACCCACAATGCAGCTATATCTCCCACGTGTCGGAGCACGACTTAGAGGCATAACTGCATAGTAGGCATGTCGCAAGAGGGGTAATCTTTACACATCCCATGTACTGAATAAGAAAGGGATAAAGAGTTGGCTTACAATCGCCACTTCACACAATACATAAATATAGCATTACATCATCCAGAATACAATCAAGGTCTGACTACAGAACCAAAATAAAGAAATACCAGCCCTATTGCTAGGTCCCCGATCGCCCAAACTAGGCTCCACTATTGATCGAAAGGAAACGAAACAACACAACAAACACGATCTTCATCGAGCTCCCACTTGAGCTCGGTTGCGTCACCTGCAATGGTATCATCGACACCTACAAACTGGTTTTGGAAGTAATCTGTGAGTCACGGGGACTCAGCAATCTCACACCCTCGTGATCAAGACTATTTAAGCTTATGGGTAGGAAAAGGTAGTAAGGTGGAGCTGCAGCAAGCACTAGCATATATGGTGGCTAACTTACGCAAATGGGAGCGAGAAGAGAAGCAAAGCACGGTCGTGAACTAGAAGTGATCAAGAAGTGATCCTGAAACTACTTACGTTCAAGCATAACACAAGAACCGTGTTCACTTCTCGGACTCCGCCGGAAAGAGACCATCACGGCTACACATGCGGTTGATGCATTTTAATTAAGTTATGTGTCAAGTTTTCTACAACAGGATATTAACAAATTCCCATCTGCCCATAACCACGGGCACGACTTTTGAAAGTTCAAAACCCTGTAGGGGTGTCCCAACTTAGCCCATCACAAGCTCTCACGGTCAACGAAGGATATTCCTTCTCCCAGGAAGACCCGATCAGACTCGGAATCCCGGTTACAAGACATTTCGACAATGGTAAAACAAGACCAGCAAAGCCGCCCAGATGTGCCGACAAATCCCGATAGGAGCTGCACATATCTCGTTCTCAGGGCACACCAGATGAGCCAGACGTCGGGTTGGCATAGACCCTGGTTGCCCAGGGGGCGCCGGACATCGCTCAGGTTGGACCAACACTTAGAGAAGCACTGGCTCGGGGGGTTAAAACAAAGATGACCGTTGAGTTTGCAGAACCCAAGGGAAGGTGATAGGTTGTTAGTGCAAATGTAAAACTAAGGTTGGGCCTTGTTGGAGGAGTTTTATTCAAAGCGAACTGTCAAGGGGTTCCCATAACACCCAACCACGTAAGGAACGCAAAATCAAGGAACATAACACCGGTATGACGGAAACTAGGGCGGCAAGAGGCCGAGCCTTCCACCCTTTACCAATTACCAATTATATAGGTGCATTAAAGTAAACAATACATAATAGTGATATCCCAACAATATCCATGATCCAACATGGAACAAACTCCATCTTCACCTGCAACTAGCAACGCTATAAGAGGGGCTGAGCAAAGTGGTAACATAGCCAAACAACCGTTTGCTAGGAATGGTGGGTTAGAGGCTTGACATGGCAATATGGGAGGCATGATATAGCAAGTGGTAGGTATCGCGGCATAGCAAAAGAGCGAGCAACTAGCAAGCAAAGATCTCCGAGTTGACGAAAGCTTGATCCTCGTAAGCGTACTCAACGGGTTCCTCGATCACGAACTCGTCTCCCGGCTCTACCCAAGACAAGAACACAAGCAAAGGAAAACCACAATCAACCATGGTGCAATGCGCAAGCAACATGATGCAAAACATGACATGATATGCGGGATGTGATATGCAATGCATATGCGTGCTCCGGAAGGAAAAGATTGAACCATGCCTCAAACGGGCAAACCAAGTGCACCACTAGAAAGATGAGTTGATTTCGGTCGAAATCGATATAAAGATCACCAGAATCGGATGCACGGTTTACAAATGGCAAGCAAAACAAGAATGGCACAATTCTGCGATAAACAGCATGATGCCATCTAAAATGAAACAAGAAACTAAGCTACTGCACTCTAACATAGCAACAAAGCACATGGCAGTGATCTAATCAAGATGCTTGACAAAATATGAACAATGAGCTATGGCTAAATTGTAGGAAATATGCCCTAGAGGCAATAATAAATTAGTTATTATAATATTTCCTTGTTCATGATAATCGTTTATTATTCATGCTAGAATTGTATCGATAGGAAACTCAGATACATGTGTGGATACATAGACAACACCATGTCCCTAGTAAGCCTCTAGTTGACTAGCTCATTGATCAATAGATGGTTACGGTTTCCTGACCATGGACATTGAATGTCATTGATAACGGGATCACATCATTAGAAGAATGATGTGATGGACAAGACCTAATCCTAAGCCTAGCACAAGATCATGTAGTTCGTATGCTAAAGCTTTTCTAATGTCAAGTATCATTTCCTTAGACCATTAGATTGTGCAACTCCCGGATACCGTAGGAGTGCTTTGGGTGTGCCAAACGTCACAACATAACTGGGTGGCTATAAAGGTCCACTACAGGTATCTCCAAAAGTGTCTGTTGGGTTGGCACGAATCGAGACTGGGATTTGTCACTCCGTGTAAATGGAGAGGTATCTCTGGGCCCACTCGGTAGGACATCATCGTAATGTGCACAATGTGATCAAGGAGTTGATCACGGGATGATGTGTTACGGAACGAGTAAAGAGACTTGCCGGTAACGAGATTGAACAAGGTATCGGGATACCGACGATCGAATCTCGGGCAAGTATCGTACCGATAGACAAAGGGAATTGTATACATGATTGATTAAGTCCTTGACATCGTGGTTCATCCGATGAGATCATCGTGGAACATGTGGGAGCCAACATGGGTATCCAGATCCCGCTGTTGGTTATTGGCCGGAGAGTCATCTCGGTGATGTCTACGTGTCTCCCGAACCCGTAGGGTCTACACACTTAAGGTTCGATGACGCTAGGGTTATAGAGATATTAGTATGCGGTAACCCGAAAGTTGTTCGGAGTCCCGGATGAGATCCCAGACGTCACGAGGAGTTCCGGAATGGTCCGGAGGTAAAGATTTATATATGGGAAGTCTTGTTTTGGTCGCCGGAAAAGTTTCGCGCATTATCGGTATTGTACCGGGAGTGCCGAAAGGGGTCCGGGGGTCCACCAAGGGGGTCCACCTGCCCCGGGGGGCCACATGGGCTGTAGGGGTGTGCGCCTTGGCCTATATGGGCCAAGGGCACCAGCCCCAAGAGGCCCATGCGCCAAGAGATAAGGGAAAGGAAGAGTCCTAAAGGGGGAAGGCACCTCCTAGGTGCCTTGGGGAGGATGGACTCCTCCCTGGCCGCACCCTTCCTTGGAGGAAGGGCCAAGCCTGCGCCCCCCCCCCTCTCCCTTGGCCCTATATATAGTGGGGGGAAGGGAGGGCAGCCTCACCTAAGCCCTGGCGCCTCCCTCTCCCTCCCATGACACATCTTCCTCCTCCCGCAGCGCTTGGCGAAGCCCTGTTGGAACCCCGCTACTTCCACCACCACGCCGTCGTGCTGCTGGATCTCCATCAACCTCTCCTCCCCCCTTGCTGTATCAAGAAGGAGGAGACGTCACTGCTCCATACGTGTGTTGAATGTGGAGGTGCCGTCCGTTCGGCGCTAGGATCATCGGTGATTTGGATCACGACGAGTACGACTCCATCAACCTCGTTCTCTTGAACGCTTCCGCGCGCGATCTACATGGGTATGTAGATCCACTCCTCCCTCATTGCTAGATGACTTCATAGATTGATCTTGGTGACACATAGGAAAATTTTGAATTATTGCTACGTTCCCCAACAGTGGTATCAGAGCTAGGTCTATGCGTAGTTTCTATGCACGAGTAGAACACAAAGTAGTTGTGGGCGTTGATTTTGTTCAATATGCTTACCGTTACTAGTCCAATCTTGATTCGGCGGCATTATGGGATGAAGCGGCCCGGACCGACCTTACACGTACTCTTACGTGAGACTGGTTCCACCGACTGACATGCACTAGTTGCATAAGGTGGCTAGCGGGTGTCTGTCTCTCCCACTTTAGTCGCATCGGATTCGATGAAAAGGGTCCTTATGAAGGGTAAATAGCAATTGGCATATCACGTTGTGGTTTTTGCGTAGGTAAGAAACATTCTTGCTAGAAACCCATAGCAGCCACGTAAAACATGCAAACAACAATTAGAGGACGTCTAACTTGTTTTTGCAGGGTATGCTATGTGATGTGATATGGCCAAGAAGAATGTGATGAATGATATGTGATGTATGAGATTGATCATGTTCTTGTAATAGGAATCACGACTTACATGTCGATGAGTATGACAACCGGCAGGAGCCATAGGAGTTGTCTTTATTTATTTATGACCTGCGTGTCAACATAAATGTCATGTAATTACTTTACTTTATTGCTAACTGGTAGCCATAGAAGTAGAAGTAATAGTTGGCGAGACAACTTCATGAAGACACGATGATGGAGATCATGATGATGGAGATCATGGTGTCATGCCGGTGACGATGATGATCATGGAGCCCCGAAGATGGAGATCAAAAGGAGCAAAGTGATGATGGCCATATCATGTCACTATTTGATTGCATGTGATGTTTATCATGTTTATACATCTTATTTGCTTAGGACGACGGTAGTAAATAAGATGATCCCTCATCAAAATTTCAAGAAAGTGTTCCCCCTAACTGTGCACCGTTGCGAAAGTTCGTCGTTTCGAAGCACCACGTGATGATCGGGTATGATAGATTCTTACGTTCGACTACAACGGGTGTTGACGAGCCTAGCATGTACAGACATGGCCTCGGAACACATGCAAAACACTTAGGTTGACTTGACGAGCCTAGCATGTACACACATGGCCTCGGAACACAAGAGACCGAAAGGTTGAGCATGAGTCGTATAGAAGATACGATCAACATGAAGATGTTCACCGATGTTGACTAGTCCGTCTCACGTGACGATCGGACACGGCCTAGTTGACTCGGATCATGTAATCACTTAGATGACTAGAGGGATGTCTATCTGAGTGGGAGTTCATAAGATGAACTTAATTATCCTAAACATAGTCAAAAGGTCTTCGCAAATTATGTCGTAGCTCGCGCTTTAGTTCTACTGTTTAGATATGTTCCTAGAGAAAAATTTAGTTGAAAGATGATAGTAGCAATTATGCGGACTAGGTCCGTAAACTGAGGATTGTCCTCATTGCTTCATAGAAGGCTTATGTCCTTAATGCACCGCTCAGTGTGCTGAACCTCGAATGTCGTCTGTTGATGTTGCGAACATCTGACATACACATTTTGATAACTACATGATAGTTCAGTGCGTAATGCTAAATGGTTTAGAATTGAGGCACCAAAGACGTTTTGAAACGTCGCGAAACATATGAGATGTTTCGAGGGCTGAAATTGGGATTTCAGGCTCGTGCCCACGTCAAGAGGTATAAGACCTCCGACAATTTTCTTAGCCTGCAAACTAAGGGAGGAAAGCTCAATTGTTGAGCTTGTGCTCAGATTGTCTGAGTACAACAATCATTTGAATCGAGTGGGAGTTGATCTTCCAAATGAGATAGTGATGTTTCTCCGAAGTCATTACCACCAAGATCCTAGAGCTTCGTGATGAACTATAATATATCAGGGACATATATGATGATCCTTGAGATATTCGCGATGTTTGACACCACAAAAGTAGAAATCAAGAAGGAGCATCAATTGTTGATGGTTGGTGAAACCACTAGTTTCAAGAAGGGCAAGGGCAAGAAGGGATACTTCATGAAACGGCAAATCAGCTGCTGCCCTAGTGAAGAAAGCCAAGGTTGAACCCAAACCCGAGACTAAGTGCTTCTGTAATGAGGGGAACGGTCACTGAAGCACAACTACCCTAGATACTTGGTAGATGAGAAGGCAGGCAAGGTCGACAGAAGTATATTGGATATGCATTATAATGTGTACTTTACTAGTACTCCTAGTAACACCAGGGTATTGGATACCGGTTCGGTTGCTAAGTGTTGGTAACTCGAAACAAAAGGCTACAGAATAAACGGAGACTAGCTAAAAGGTGAGATGACGATATGTGCTGGAAGTATTTCCAAGGTTGACCAAATATCGTACGCTCCCTCTACCATCGAGATTGGTATTAAAACCTAAACAATTGTTATTTGGTGTTTGCGTTGAGCATAGACATGATTGGATTACGTCTATCGCAATACGGTTATTCATTTAAGGAGAATAATGGTTACTTTGTTTATTTGAATAATACCTTCAATGGTCTTGCACCTAAAATGAATGGTTTATTGAATCTCGATCGTAGTGATACACATGTTCATGCCAAAAGATATAAGATAGTAATGATAGTACCACCTACTTGTGGCACTGCCACTTAAGTCATATCGGTATAGAACGCATGAAGAAGCTCCATGTTGATGGATCTTTGGGCTCACTCATTTTTGAAAAGTTTGAGACATGCAAACCATGTCCATTGGTGTATATGCATAAAGAAACGCCATGCAAATGGACCATTTGGACTCACTTGATTTTGAATCACTTGAGACATGCAAATCATACCACATGGGCAAGATGACTGAAAGCCTCGGTTTCAGTAAAATGGAACTAGAAAGCAACTTGTTGGAAGTAATACATTTTGATGTGTGCAGTCCAATGAGTGATGAGGCGTGTAGTGGATATTGTTATGTTCTTACTTCACAGATGATTTGAGTAAGATGTTGAGTATATTTACTTGATGAATCACGAGTCTGAATTATTGAAAGGTTCAAGTAATTTCAGGGTGAAGTTGAAAGATCGTCGTGACAAGACGATAAAATATCTATGATATGATCATAGAGATGAATATCTGAATTACAAGTTTGGCACAGAATTAAGACATTGTGGAAATTGTTTCACAACTAATACAGCCTGGAACACCGTAGTGTGATGGTGTGTCCGAACATCATAACTGCACCCTATTGGATATGATGCATACCATGATGTCTCTTATCGAATTACCACGATAGTTTATGGGTTAGGCATTAGAGACAACCACATTCACTTTGAATAGGGCATCATGTAATTCCGATGAGATGACACCGTATGAACTATGGTTTAGAGAAACCTAAGCTGTCATTTCTTAAAAGTTTGGGGCTGCGATGCTTATGTGAAAAAGTTTCAGGCTGATAAGCTCGAACCCAAAGCGGATAAATGCATCTTCATAGGACACCCAAAACAGTTGGGTATACCTCCTGTCTCAGATTCGAAAGCAATAAGGGATTGTTTCTAGAATCGGGTCCTTTCTCGAGGAAAAGTTTCTCTCGAAAGAATTGAGTGGGAGGATGGTGGAGACTTGATGAGGTTATTGAACCGTCACTTCAACTAGTGTATAGCAGGGCACAAAGAGTTGTTCCTGTGGCACCTACACCAATTGAAGTGGAAGCTTATGATAGTGATCATGAAACTTCAGATCAAGTCACTACCAAACCTCGTAGGATGGCAAGGATGCGTGCTACTTCAGAGTGGTACGTAATCCTGTCTTGGAAGTCATGTTGCTAGACAACAATGAACCTACGAGCTATGGAGAAGCGATGGTGGGCCTGGATTCCAAAATGGCTCGAGGCCATATAATCCGAGAGAGGATCCATGTATGAAAACAAAGTGTAGACTTTCGAAGAGCTACTTGATGGTCGTAAGGCTGTTAGGTACATATGGATTTTAAAAGGAAGATAGACAATGATGGTAAGTGTCACCATTAAGAAAGCTCGACTTGTCGTTAAGATGTTTCCCGACAAGTTCAAGGAGTTGACTATAATAAGACTTTCTCACTTGTAGCGATGCTAAGAGTCTGTTGGAATTATATTAGCGATTACTGCATTATTTATGAAATCTTGCAGATAGGATGTCAAAAACCATTGTTTCCTCGACGGTTTTGTTGAGGAAAGGTTGTATGTGATACAACCGGAAGGTTTTGTCAATCCTGAAAGATGCTAATAAGTATGCAAAGCTCCAACAATCCTTCTAAGGACTGGAGTAAGCATCTCGGAGTTGGAATGTATGCTTTGATGAGATGATCAAAGATTTTGGGTGTATACAAAGTTTATGAGAAACTTGTATTTCCAAAGAAGTGAGTGGGAGCACTATAGAATTTATGATGAGTATATGTTGTTGACATATTGTTGATCAGAAATGACGTAGAATTTCTGGAAAGCATATAGGATTATTTGGAAAGTGTTTTTCAATGGAGAGCCTGGATTAAGCTACTTGAACATTGAGCATCAAGATCTATAAGGATAGATCAAAACGCTTAATGGTACTTTCAAATGAGCACATACCTTGACATGATCTTGAAAATGTTCAAGATGGATCAGTCAAAGAAGGAGTTCTTGCCTGAGTTGTAAGGTTAAGACTTAAAGCTCGACCTAGGCAGAATAGAGAGAAATGACGAAGGTCGTCCCCTATGCTTAAGACATAGGCTCTACAGTATGCTATGCTGTATACCGCACCTGAAGTGTGCCTTGCCATGAGTCAGTCAAGGGGTACAAGAGTGATCCAAGAATGGATCACAGGACAGCGGTTAAAGTTATCCTTAGTAACTAGTGGACTAAGGAATTTTCTCGATTATGGAGGTGGTAAAAGAGTTCGTCGTAAAGGGTTACGCCAATGCAAACTTTGACATTAATCTAGATTATTCTGAGTAGTAAACTGGATTCGTATAGTAGAATAGTTATTTGGAATAGCTCCAAATAGAACGTGGTAGCTGCATCTGGGAGATGACATAGAGATTTGTAAAGCACACACGGATCTGAAAGATTCAGACTCGTTGACTATAACATCTCTCACAAGCATAACATGATCAAACCCAGAACTCATCGAGTGTTAATAACATGGTAATGTGAACTAGATTATTGACTCTAGTAAACTCTTTGGGTGTTAGTCACATGGGGATGTGACCTTGAGTGTTAATCACATAGCGATGTGAACTGGATTATTGACTCTAGTGCAAGTGGGAGACTGTTGGAAATATGCCCTAGAGGCAATAATAAATTAGTTATTATAATATTTCCTTGTTCATGATAATTGTTTATTATTCATGCTAGAATTGTATCGATAGGAAACTCAGATACATGTGTGGATACATAGACAACACCATGTCCCTAGTAAGCCTCTAGTTGACTAGCTCGTTGATCAATAGATGGTTACGGTTTCCTGGCCATGGACATTGAATGTCATTGATAATGGGATCACATCATTAGAAGAATGATGTGATGGACAAGACCCAATCCTAAGCCTAGCACAAGATCATGTAGTTCGTATGCTAAAGCTTTTCTAATGTCAAGTATCATTTCCTTAGACCATGAGATTGTGCAACTCCCGGATACCGTAGGAGTGCTTTGGGTGTGCCAAACGTCACAATGTAACTGGGTGGCTATAAAGGTACACTACAGGTATCTCTGAAAGTGTCTGTTGGGTTGGCACGAATCGAGACTGGGATTTGTCACTCCATGTAAATGGAGAGGTATCTCTGGGCCCACTCAGTAGGACATCATCGTAATGTGCACAATGTGATCAAGGAGTTGATCACGGGATGATGTGTTATGGAACGAGTAAAGAGACTTGCCGGTAACGAGATTGAACAAGGTATCGGGATACCGACGATCGAATCTCGGGCAAGTATCGTATCGATAGACAAAGGGAATTGTATACGGGATTGATTAAGTCCTTGACATCGTGGTTCATCCGATGAGATCATCGTGGAACATGTGGGAGCCAACATGGGTATCCAGATCCCGCTATTGGTTATTGGCCGGAGAGTCGTCTCGGTCATGTCTACGTGTCTCCCGAACCCGTAGGGTCTACACACTTAAGGTTCGGTGACGCTAGGGTTATAGAGATATTAGTATGCGGTAACCCGAAAGTTGTTCGGAGTCCCGGATGAGATCCCGGACGTCACGAGGAGTTCCGGAATGGTCCGGAGGTAAAGATTTATATATGGGAAGTCTTGTTTTGGTTGCCGGAAAAGTTTCACGCATTATCGGTATTGTACCGGGAGTGCCGAAAGGGGTCCGGGGGTCCACCTTCCCCGGGGGGGCACATGGGTTGTAGGGGTGTGCGCCTTGGCCTATATGGTCCAAGGGCACCAGCCCCAAGAGGCCCATGCACCAAGAGATAAGGGAAAGGAAGAGTCCTAAAGGGGGAAGGCACCTCCTAGGTGCCTTGGGGAGGATGGACTCCTCCCTGGCCGCACCCTTCCTCGGAGGAAGGGCCAAGGCTGCGCCCCCCCTCTCCCTTGGCCCTATATATAGTGGGGGGAAGGGAGGGCAGCCTCACCTAAGCCCTGGCGCCTCCCTCTCCCTCCCATGACACATCTCCCTCCTCCCGCAGCGCTTGGCGAAGCCTTGTTGGAATCCCGCTACTTCCACCACCACGCCGTCGTGCTGCTGGATCTCCATCAACCTCTCCTCCCCCCTTGCTGGATCAAGAAGGAGGAGACGTTGCTGCTCCGTACGTGTGTTGAACACAGAGGTGCCGTCCATTCGGTGCTAGGATCATCGGTGATTTGGATCACGACGAGTACGACTCCATCAACCCCGTTCTCTTGAACGCTTCCGCGCGCGATCTACAAAGGTATGTAGATCCACTCCTCCCTCGTTGCTAGATGACTCCATAGATTGATCTTGGTGACACGTCGGAAAATTTTGAATTATTGCTACGTTCCCCAACATAAATCACACAAGACCAGGTTCAAACAAGCATGGCAAAAGTGCAAAAGATATCAGCTTCACAGACTTTGTGAAAATACTAACATGTCAGGAATTAACATCAGGAAGCAATGTTTAGAGCAAGATATTAACATGCTACAGGAACAGAACATAGCAATACAAGGCATGGCATGAATCTAATCAAAGCATATAACAAAAGTCTCTTACTGACCATAAGCCAAAAAGGATCAGAAGATATGATGGAACCCATATAAACATAGCAAGTTTCGTTAACAGATTCAGACTTAGCAGAAAACTAGACATGGCATCAACAGAATTATGAAGGCATCTTTGCAAGCTCGATGTGAAGGAAATATTCCCTAGAGGCAATAATAAAGTTATTATTTATTTCCTTATATCATGATAAATGTTTATTATTCATGCTAGAATTGTATTAACCGGAAACATGATACATGTGTGAATACATAGACAAACAGAGTGTCACTAGTATGCCTCTACTTGACTAGCTCGTTGATCAAAGATGGTTAAGTTTCCTAGGCATTGACATGGGTTGTCATTTGATTAACGAGATCACATCATTAGGAGAATGATGTGATTGACTTGACCCATTCCGTTAGCTTAGCACTTGATCATTTAGTTTGTTGCTATTGCTTTCTTCATGACTTATACATGTTCCTATGACTATGAGATTATTCAACTCCCGTTTACCGGAGAAACACTTTGTGTGCTACCAAACGTCACAATGTAACTAGGTGATTATAAAGGTGCTCTACAGGTGTCTCTGAAGGTACTTGTTGGGTTGGCGTATTTCGAGATTAGGATTTGTCACTCCGATTGTCGGAGAGGTATCTTTGGGCCCACTCGGTAATACACATCACTTAAGCCTTACAAGCATTGCAACTAATGAGTTAGTTGCGGGATGATGTATTACAGAACGAGTAAAGAGACTTGCCAGTAATGATATTGAACTAGGTATTGAGATACCGACGATCGAATCTCGGGCAAGTAACATACCGATGACAAAGGGAACAACGTATGTTGTTATGCGGTGTGACCGATAAAGATCTTCGTAGAATATGTGGGAGTCAATATGAGCATCCAGGTTCCGCTATTGGTTATTGACCGGAGATGTGTCTCGGTCATGTCTACATTGTTCTCGAACCCGTAGGGTCCGCACGCTTAAGGTTTCGATGACAGTTATATTATGAGTTCATGAGTTTTGATGTACCGAAGGAGTTCGGAGTCCCGGATGAGATCGGGGACATGACGAGGAGTCTCGAAATGGTCGAGACGTAAAGATCGATATATTGGAAGACTATATTCGGACATCGGAAAGGTTCCGAGTGATTCGGGTATTTTTCGGAGTACCGGAGAGTTACGGGAATTCGCCGGGGAGTATATGGGTCATATTGGCCCATACGGGAATAGAGGAGAGAGGCCAAAAGGATGGAGGCGCGCGCCCCCCCTCTGGTGCGAATTGGACAAGGGGTGCAGCCCACTTTTCCTTGTTCCGCTCCCCTCTTTCCTTCTCTCCTACTCCAACAAGGGAAGGAGGAGTCCTACTCCCGGTGGGAGTAGGACTCCCTCCTTGGCACGCCCTCCTCCTAGGCCGGCCACCTCTCCCCTTGCTCCTTTATATACAGGGGCAGGGGGCACCTCTAGATACAACAGTTGATCATTGATCTCTTAGCCGTGTGTGGTGCCTCCCTCCACCATAGTCCTCGATAATATTGTAGTGGTGCTTAGGCGAAGCCCTGCGACAGTAGAACATCAAGATCGTCACCACGCCATCATGCTGACGGAACTCTTCCCCGACATTCTGCTGGATCGGAGTCCAGGGATCATCATCGAGCTGAACGTGTGCTAGAACTCGGAGGTGTCGTAGTTTCGGTGCTTGATCAGTCGGGTTGTGAAGACGGACGACTACATCAACCGTGTTGTGCTAACGCTTCCGCTTTCGGTCTACGAGGGTACATGGACAACACTCTCCCCTCTCGTTGCTCTACATCACCATGATCTTGCGTGTGCGTAGGAAATTTTTGAAATTGCTACGTTCCCCAACAGTGGCATCCGAGCCTAGGTTTTATGCGTTGATGTTGTGCACGAATAGAACACAAGTGAGTTGTGGGCGATATAAGTCATACTGCTTACCAGCATGTCATACTTTGGTTCGGCGGTATTGATGGATGAAGCGGCCCGGACCGACATTACGCGTACGCTTACGCGAGACTGGTTCTACCGACGTGCTTTGCACACAGGTGGCTGGCGGGTGTCAGTTTCTCCAACTTTAGTTGAACCAAGTGTGGCTACGCCCGGTCCTTGCGAAGGTTAAAACAGCACCAACTTGACAAACTATCGTTGTGGTTTTGATGCGTAGGTAAGAACGGTTCTTGCTAAGCTCGTAGCAGCCACGTAAAACTTGCAACAACAATGTAGAGGACGTCTAACTTGTTTTTGCAGGGCATGTTGTGATGTGATATGGTCAAGACATGATGCTAAATTTTATTGTATGAGATGATCATGTTTTGTAACCGAGTTGTCGGCAACTGGCAGGAGCCATATGGTTGTTGCTTTATTGTATGCAATGCAATTGCGCTGTAATGCTTTGCTTTATCACTAAGCGGTAGCGATAGTCATGGAAGCATAAGATTGGCGAGACGACAATGATGCTACGATGGAGATCAAGGTGTCGCGCCGGTCACGAGGGTGATCATGACGGTACTTCGGAGATGGAGATCGCAAGTACAAGATGATGATGGCCATATCATATCACTTATATTGATTGCATGTGATGTTTATCTTTTGTGCATCTTATCTTGCTTTGATTGACGGTAGCATTATAAGATGATCTCTCACTAAATTTCAAGATAAAATTGTTCTCCCTGAGTATGCACCGTTGCCAAAGTTCGTCGTGCCCAGACACCACGTGATGATCGGGTGTGATAAGCTCTACGTCCATCTACAACGGGTGCAAGCCAGTTTTGCACACGCAGAATACTCAGGTTAAACTTGACGAGCCTAGCATATGCAGATATGGCCTCGGAACACTGAGACCGAAAGGTCGAGCGTGAATCATATAGTAGATATGATCAACATAGTGATGTTCACCATTGAAAGCTACTCCATTTCACGTGATGATCGGTTATGGTTTAGTTGATGTGGATCACGTGATCACTTAGAGGATTAGAGGGATGTCTATCTAAGTGGGAGTTCTTAAGTAATATGATTAATTGAACTTAAATTTATCATGAACTTAGTCCTAGTAGTATTAGCATATCTATGTTGTAGATCAATAGCTCGCGTTGTTGCTTCCCTGTGTTTATTTTGATATGTTCCTAGAGAAAAACTAAAGTTGAAAGATGTTAGTAGCAATGATGCGGATTGGATCCGTGATCTGAGGTTTATCCTCATTGCTACACAGAAGAATTATGTCCTTGATGCACCGCTAGGTGACAGACCTATTGCAGGAGCAGATGCAGACGTTATGAACGTTTAGCTAGCTCAGTATGATGACTACTTGATAGTTTAGTGCACCATGCTTAACGGCTTAGAATCGGGACATCAAAGACGTTTTGAACGTCACGGACCATATGAGATGTTCCAGGAGTTGAAGTTAATATTTCAAGCAAATACCCGAGTTGAGAGATATGAAATCTCCAACAAGTTCTATAGCTAAAAGATGGAGGAGAATAGATCAAGCAGTGAGCATGTGCTCAGATTGTCTGGGTACTACAATCGCTTGAATCAAGTTGGAGTTAATCTTCCAGATAAGATAGTGATTGACAGAATTCTCTAGTCACCATCACCAAGTTAGTTGAACTTCTTGATGAACTATAATATGCAAGGGATAATGGAAACGATTCCCAAGCTCTTCGTGATGCTGAAATCGACGAAGGTAGAAATCAAGAAAACCATCAAGTGTTGATAGTTAACAAGACCACTAGTTTCAAGAAAAGGGCAAAGGGTGTTGGAAATATGCCCTAGAGGCAATAATAAATTAGTTATTATTATATTTCCTTGTCCATGATAATCGTTTATTATCCATGCTAGAATTGTATTGATAGGAAACTCAGATACATGTGTGGATACATAGACAACACCATGTCCCTAATAAGCCTCTAGTTGACTAGCTCGTTGATTAATAGATGGTTACGGTGTCCTGACCATGGACATTGGATGCCGTTGATAACGGGATCACATCATTAGGAGAATGATGTGATGGACAAGACCCAATCCTAAGCCTAGCACAAGATCGTGTAGTTCGTATGCTAAAGTTTTTCTAATGTCAAGTACCATTTCCTTAGACCATGAGATTGTGTAACTCCCGGATACCGTAGGAGTGCTTTGGGTGTGCCAAACGTCACAACGTAACTGGGTGGCTATAAAGGTGCACTACGGGTATCTCCAAAAGTGGCTGTTGAGTTGGCACGAATCGAGACTGGGATTTGTCACTCCGTATAACGGAGAGGTATCTCTGGGCCCACTCGGTAGGACATCATCATAATGTGCACAATGTGACCAAGGAGTTGATCACGGGATGATGTGTTACGGAACGAGTAAAGAGACTTGCCGGTAACGAGATTGAACAAGGTATCGGGATACCGACGATCGAATCTCGGGCAAGTATCGTACCGATAGACAAAGGGAATTGTATACGGGATTGATTGAATCCTTGACATCGTGGTTCATCCGATGAGATCATCGTGGAGCATGTGGGAGCCAACATGGGTATCCAGATCCCGCTGTTGGTTATTGACCGGAGAGTTGTCTCGGCCATGTCTGCATGACTCCCGAGCCCGTAGGGTCTACACACTTAAGGTTCGATGACGCTAGGGTTATAGGGAATAGATGTACGTGGTTACCGAATGTTGTTCGGAGTCCCGGATGAGATCCCGGACGTCACGAGGAGTTCCGGAATGGTCCGGAGGTAAAGATTTATATATGGGAAGTCATCATACGGTCACCGGAATAATTCGGGGGTTACCGGTATTGTACCGGGACCACCGAAGGGGTTCCGGGGGTCCACCGGGAGGGTCCACCTGCCCCGGAGGGCCCTATGGGCTGTGTGTGGAGAGGGACCAGCCCCTTAGTGGGCTGGGCGCCTCCCCCCTAGGGCCCATGCGCCTAGGGTTTGGGGGAACCCTAAAGGGGGGCGCCCCCTTGCCTTGGGGGGCAAGGCAACCCCCCTGGCCGCCGCCCCCTCCTCAGATTGGATCTGAGGGGGCCGGCCCCCCTCTCCCTTGCCCCTATATATATGTGGGGGTGGGAGGGCAGCCGCACCCAAGTTCTGGCGCAGCCCTCCCCCTCTCCCAAGTCCTCCTCCTCTCCCGCGGTGCTTGGCGAAGCCCTGCAGGATTGCCACGCTCCTCCTTCACCACCACGCCGTCGTGCTGCTGCTGGATGGAGTCTTCCCCAACCTCTCCTTCTCCCCTTGCTGGATCAAGGCGTGGGAGACGTCACCGGGCTGCACGTGTGTTGAACGCGGAGGCGCCGTTGTTCGGTGCTTAGATCGGAATCAACCGCGATCTGAATCGCTGCGAGTACGACTCCTTCATCCGCGTTCTTGCAACGCTTCCGCTTAGCGATCTACAAGGGTATGTAGATGCACTCCCCTTCCCCTCGTTGCTAGATTACTCCATAGATTGATCTTGGTGATGCGTAGAAAATTTTAAATTTCTGCTACGATCCCCAACAGTGGCATCATGAGCTAGGTCTATGCGTAGTTTCTATGCACGAGTAGAACACAAGTTGTTGTGGGCGTCGATTTTGTCAATTTACTTGCCGTTACTAGTCTTATCTTGATTCGGCGGCATCGTGGGATGAAGCGGCCCGGACCGACCTTACACGTACTCTTACGTGAGACAGGTTCCACCGACTGACATGCACTAGTTGCATAAGGTGGCTAGCGGGTGTCTGTCTCTCCCACTTTAGTCGGATCGGATTCGATGAAAAGGGTCCTTATGAAGGGTAAATAGAAATTGGCATATCACGTTGTGGTTTTGGCGTAGGTAAGAAACGTTCTTGCTAGAAACCTATAGCAGCCACGTAAAAATTTGCAACAACAATTAGAGGACGTCTAACTTGTTTTTGAGCATATGCCTTGTGATGTGATATGGCCAAAAGGATGTGATGAATGATATATGTGATGTATGAGATTGATCATGTTCTTGTAATAGGAATCACGACTTGCATGTCGATGAGTATGACAACCGGCAGGAGCCATAGGAGTTGTCTTAATTTATTTATGACCTGCGTGTCAACTTAAACGTCATGTAATTACTTTACTTTATTGCTAAACCGTTAGCCATAGTAGTAGAAGTAATAGTTGACGAGACGACTTCATGAAGACACGATGATGGAGATCTGATGATGGAGATCATGGTGTCATGCCGGTGACGATGATGATCATGGCGCCCCGAAGATGGAGATCAAAAGGAGCAAAATGATATTGGCCATATCATGTCACTATTTGATTGCATGTGATGTTTATCATGTTTTACATCTTATTTGCTTAGAACGACGGTAGCTTAAATAAGATGATCCCTCGCAATAATTTCAAGAAAGTGTTCCCCCTAATTGTGCACCGTTGCGAAGGTTCGTTGTTTTGAAGCACCACGTGATGATCAGGTGTGATAGATTCTAACGTTCGAATACAACGGGTGTAAGCCAGATTTACACACGCAATACACTTAGGTTGACTTGACGAGCCTAGCATGTACAGACATGGCCTCGGAACACGGAAGACCGAAAGGTCGAACATGAGTCGTATAGAAGATACGATCAACATGAAGATGTTCACCGATGATGACTAGTCCGTCTCACGTGATGATCGGACACGGCCTAGTTGACTCGGATCATGTATCACTTAGATGACTAGAGGGATGTCTATCTGAGTGGGAGTTCATTAAATAATTTGATTAGATGAACTTAATTATCATGAACATAGTCTAAATTGTCTTTGCAAATATGTTGTAGATAAATAGCTCACGTTGTAGCTCCCTGTTTCAATACGTTCCTAGAGAAAGACTAAGTTGAAAGATATTGTAAGCAATGATGCGGACTGGGTCCGTAGTCCGAGGAGTGTCCTCACTGCTACACAGAAGGCTTACGTCTTTGATGCACCGCTCGATGTGCAAACCCCTACAACGTCGTCTGTGGATGTTGTGAACACCTGACAGACACATCCTGATGACTACTTGATAGTTTAGTGCACCATACTTTACGGCTTAGAATCGGGATTCCAATGACGTTTTGAACGCCATAAGACATATGAGATGTTCCAAGAGCTGAAATTGGGATTTCAGGCTCATGCCCGTGTTGAGAGGTATGAGACCTCTGACAAGTTCTTTTGCCAACAAGATGGAGGAGAATAGCTCAGCTAGTGAGCATGTGCTCAGAATGTCTGGGTGCTACAATCACTTAAATCAAGTGGGAGTTAAACTTCCAGATAAGATAGTGATTGATAGAGTTCTCTAGCCACTATCACTAAGCTACTAGATCTTCGTGATGAACTATGACATGCAAGGGATGGAGTTGATCCCGGAGCTGTTCGCGGTGCTTAAGACCGCAAAAGGTAGAAATCAAGAAGGAGCATCAAGTGTTGATGGTTTAACAAGACCACTGGTTTCAAGAAGGGCAAGGGCTAGAAGGGAAACTTCATGGATGGCAAACCAGTTGCCGCTCCAGTGAAGGAACCCAAGGTTGAACCCAAACCCGAGACTAAGTGCTTCTATTGTAAGGGGAACGGTCACTGGTAGCGGAATTACCCCAAATGCATGGTAGATAAGAAGGCTGGCAACTTCAACAAAGTATATACGTGTTATTAATGTGTACCTCACTAGTACTCCTGGTAGCACCTGGGTATTGGATACCGGTTCAGTTGCTATTATTGGTGACTTGAAGCAAAAGCTACGGACTAAACGGAGACTGGCTAAGGGCGAGGTGACGATGTGTGTTGGAAGTGTTTCCAAAGTTGATGAGATCACCATCGCACGCTCCATCTGCCTTCGGGATTAGTATTGAACCTAGATAAATGTTATCAGGTGTCTACGTTGAGCATGAATATGATTAGATCATGTTCATTGCAATACGGTTATTCATTTAAGTTAGAGAATAATGGTTATTCTGTTTACATGAATAATACCTTTCATGGTCATGCACCCTATGTGAATGGTTCATTGAATCTCGGTCGTGGTAATACACATGTTCACGCCAAAAGATGTAGAGTTAATAATGATAGTACCACTTTCTTGTGGCACTGCCGCTTAGGTCATATTGGCGTAAGATGCATGAAGAAACTCCATGTCGATGGATGTTTGGAGTCACTTGATTTTGAATCGCTTGACACATGCGAGCCATGCCTCATGGGCAGGATGACTAAGACCCCGTTTTCAGGTACAATGAAACGGGCAAGTGACTTGTTGGAAATCATACATGCTGATGCGTGTGATCCAATGAGAATTGAAGCGTGCGGTGGATATCGCTATTTTCTCATCTTCACTGACGATTTGAGTAGATATAGGTATATTTACTTAATGAAGCACAAGTCTGAAACGTTTGAAAAGTTCAAGCGATTTCAGAGTGAAGTTAAGAACCATCATAACAAGAAGATCAAATTCCTACGATCTGATCGATGAGAATTTCTGAGTTATGAGTTTGGCAATCACTTAAGACATTGTGGAATTGTTTCACAGTTGAAGCCACCTGGAACACCACAGGGTAATGGTGTGTCCGGACGTCGTAATCGAACCTTATGAGATATGGTGCGATCTATGATGTCTCTTACCGATCTACCGTTTTCATTTTGAGGTTATGCGTTAGAGACAGCTGCATTCACTTTAGATAGGACACCATCTAAGTCCGTTGAGACGACGTCGTATGAACATTGGTTTGGCAAGAAACCAAAGTTGTCGTTTCTTAATGTTTGGGGCTGCGATGCTTAAGGCTTCAGCCGGAGAAGCTCGAACCCAAAGCGGACAAACACATCTTCATAGGATACCCAAAGGTGACAGTTGGGTATACCTTCTATCTCAGATCCGAGGGCAAATTGTTTGTCGCTAAGAACGGGTCCTTTCTCGAGAAGGAGTTTCTCTCGAAAGAATTGAGTGGGAGGAAGATAGAACTTGATGAGGTTGTCGAACCTTTACTTCAACCAGAGAGTGATGCAACACAGAAAGATGTTTTCTGTGGCGCCTACGTCTGTTGAATAGGAAGTTAATGATAGTGATCATGAAGCTTCGGATCAAGTTGCTATCGAACCTCGTAGGTCGACAAGGATATGTACTACTCCTGAGTGGTACGGTAATCCTGTCTTAGATATCATGTTGTTAGACAACAATGAACCTACGAGCTATGGAGAAGCGATGGTGGGCCCGTATTCCGACAAATGGTTAGAAGCCATGAAATCCGAGATAGGATCCATGTATCAGAAGAAAGTATGGACTTTGGTGGACTTGCCCGATGATCGGCAAGCCATTGAGATAACTGGATCTTTAAGAAGAAGACGGACGTGGGCGGTAATGTTACCGTCTATGAAGCTCGACTTGTGGGAAAGAGTCTTTTCACAAGTTCAAGGAGTTGACTACGATGAGAATTTCTCACCCGTAGCGATGCTTAAGTCCGTCGGAATCATGTTAGCATTAGCTGTATTTTTCGATTATGAAATCTGACAGATGGATGTCAAAAACAAGTTTCCTTACCAGTTTTCATAAGAAAGAGTTGTATGTGATACAATCAAAGTTTTGTCGATCCTAAGGATGCTAAAAGGTATGCTGGCTCTAGCGATCCTTCTATGGACTAGAGCAAGCATCTCGGAGTCAGAATATATGCTTTGATGGAGTGATCAAAGCTTTTAGGTTTATACAATGTTTGCTAGAAACTTGTATTTACAAGAAAGTGAGTGGGAGCACTACAACATTTCTGATAAGTATATGTGGATGACATATTGTTGATCCGAAATAATGTAGAATTTTTGGAAAGCATAAACGGTTGTTTGAAGAGTGATTTTCAAAGGAAGACCTGGATAAAGCTGCTTACATATTGGGCATCAAGATCTATAGAGATAGATCAAGATGCCTGATGATACTTTCAAAGAACGCACACCTTGACATGATTTTGATGGAGTTCAAAATAGATCAGTCAAAGAAGGGATTCTTACCTGAGTTGTAAGGTGTGAAGTTGAGTAAGACTCAAAGCTTGACCACGGCAGAAGAAAGAGTAAGGATGAAGGTCGTCCCCTATGCTTTTGTCATAGGCTCTATACGGTATGCCATGCTGAGTACCGCACCTGATGTGTGCCTTGCCACATGTCTGGCAAGACGGTACAAAGGTGATCTAGGAGTGGATCACCAGATAGCGGTCAAACTTATCCTTAGAGGAATAAGGAAATGTTTCTCGGTTATGGAGGTGATAAAGAGTTCAACGTAAAGAGTTATGTCGATGCAAGCTTAACACCTATCTGGATAGCTCTGAATAGAGATACCAGATGCGTATAATGGAGCAACAATTTGGAATAGCTCCAAGTGGAACGTGGTATCAGCATCTACGGTATGACATAAAGTTTTGTGAAATACATAGGGATCTGAATATTGCAGACCCGTTGACTACAACCTCTCTCACAAGCATAACATGATCAAACCCAGAACTCATTGAGTGTTAATCACGTAGTGATGTGAACTAGATTATTGACTCTAGTAAACTCTTTGGATGTTGGTCACATGGCGATGTAACCTATGAGTGTTAATCACATGGTGATGTGAACTAGATTATTGACTCTAGTGCAAGTGGGAGACTGTTGGAAATATGCCCTAGAGGCAATAATAAATTAGTTATTATTATATTTCCTTGTCCATGATAATCGTTTATTATCCATGCTAGAATTGTATTGATAGGAAACTCAGATACATGTGTGGATACATAGACAACACCATGTCCCTAGTAAGCCTCTAGTTGACTAGCTTGTTGATCAATAGATGGTCATGGTTTCCTGGCCATGGACATTGGATGTCGTTGATAACGGGATCACATCATTAGGAGAATGATGTGATGGACAAGACCCAATCCTAAGCCTAGCACAAGATCGTGTAGTTCGTATGCTAAAGCTTTTCTAATGTCAAGTATCATTTCCTTAGACCATGAGATTGTGCAACTCCCGGATACCGTAGGAGTGCTTTGGGTGTGCCAAACGTCACAACGTAACTGGTGGCTATAAAGGTGCACTACGGGTATCTCCGAAAGTGTCTATTGAGTTGGCCCGAATCGAGGCTGGGATTTGTCACTCCGTGTAATGGAGAGGTATCTCTGGGCCCACTCGGCAGGACATCATCATAATGTGCACAATGTGACCAAGGAGTTCATCACGGGATGATGTGTTACGGAACGAGTAAAGAGACTTGCCGGTAACGAGAATGAACAAGGTATCGGGATATCGACGATCGAATCTCGGGCAAGTACTATACCGGTAGACAAAGGGAATTGTATACGAGATTGATTAAATCCTTGACATCGTGGTTCATCCGATGAGATCATCGTGGAGCATGTGGGAGCCAACATGGGTATCCAGATCCCGCTGTTGGTTATTGACTGGAGAGTTGTCTCGGCCATGTCTGCATGACTCCCGAGCCCGTAGGGTCTACACACTTAAGGTTCGATGATGCTAGGGTTATAGGGAATAGATGTACGTGGTCACCGAATGTTGTTCGGAGTCTCGGATGAGATCCCGGACATCACGAGGAGTTCCGGAATGGTCCGGAGGTAAAGATATATATATGGGAAGTCATCATACGGTCACCGGAATAATTCGGGGGTTACCGGTATTGTACCGGGACCACCGAAGGGGTTCCGGGGGTCCACCGGGAGGGTCCACCTGCCCCGGAGGGCCCTATGGGCTGTGTGTGGAGAGGGACCAGCCCCTTAGTGGGTTGGGCGCCTCCCCCTAGGGCCCATGCGCCTAGGGTTTGGGGGAACCCTAAAGGGGGGCGCCCCCCTTGCCTTGGGGGGCAAGGCAACCCCCCTGGCCGCCGTCCCCTCCTCAGATTGGATCTAAGGGGGCCGCCCCCCCCCCTCTCCCTTGCCCCTATATATATGTGTTGGATGGGAGGGCAGCCGCACCCAAGTTCTGGCGCAGCCCTCCCCCTCTCCCAAGTCCTCCTCCTCTCCCGCGGTGCTTGGCGAAGCCCTGCAGGATTGCCACGCTCCTCCTTCACCACCACACCGTCGTGCTGCTGCTGGACGGAGTCTTCCCAAACCTCTCCTTCTCCCCTTGCTGGATCAAGGCATGGGAGACGTCACCGGGCTGCACGTGTGTTGAACGCGGAGGCGCCATTGTTCAGCGCTTAGATCGGAATCAACCGTGATCTGAATCGCTGCGAGTACGACTCCTTCATCCGCGTTCTTGCAACGCTTCCGCTTAGCGATCTACAAGGGTATGTAGATGCACTCTCCTTCTCCTCATTGCTATCTTACTCCATAGATTGATCTTGGTGATGCGTAGAAAATTTTAAATTTCTGCTACGATCCCCAACAAAGGGAAGAAGGGGAACTTCAAGAAGAATGGCAAGCGAGTTGCTGCTCAAGTGAAGAAGCCCAAGTCTGGACCTAAGCCTGAGACTGAGTGCTTCTACTGCAAAGGAACTGGTCACTGGAAATGGAACTGCCCCAAGTATTTGGCGGATAAGAAGGATGGCAAAGTGAACAAAGGTATATTTGATATACATGTTATTGATGTATACTTTACTAGTGTTTATAGAAACCCCTAAGTATTTGATACTAGTTCCGTTGCTATGATTAGTAACTCAAAACGGGAGTTGCAGAATAAACAGAGACTAGTTAAGGGTGAAGTGACGATGTGTGTTGGAAGTGGTTCCAAGATTGATATGATCATCATCGCAGACTCCCTATACTTCAGGATTAGTGTTGAACTTAAATAAGTGTTATTTGGTGTTTGCGTTGAGCATGAATATGATTTGATCATGTTTATTGCAATACGATTATTCATTTAAGTTAGAGAACAATTGTTGTTCTGTTTACATGAATAAAACCTTCTATGGTCATACACACCAATGAAAATGATTTGTTGGATCTCGATCGTAGTGATACACATATTCATAATATTGAAACCAAAAGATGCAAAGTTAATAATGATAGTGCAACTTGTTTGTGGCACTGCCGTTTTGGTCATATTGGTGTAAATCGCATGAAGAAACTCCATGCTGATGGGATTTTGGAATCACTTGATTGTGAATCACTTGATGCTTGCGAACCATGCCTTATGGGCAAGATGACTAAAACTCCGTTCTCTGGAACAATGGAGCAAGCCACTGGCTTATTGGAAATAATATGTACTGATGTATGCGTTCCGATGAGTGTTAAGGCTCGCGGCAGGTATCGTTATTTTCTGACCTTCACAGATGATTTGAGCAGATATGGGTATATCTACTAGATGAAACATAAATCTGAAACATTTGAACAGTTCAAAGAATTTCAGAGTGAAGTGGAAAATCATCATGACAAGAAAATAAGGTTTCTATGATCTGATCGCGGAGACGAATATTTGAGTTACGAGTTTGGTCTTCAATTAAAACAATGTGGAATAGTTTCACAAATTCGTGCCACCTGGAACACCACAGCATAATGGTGTGTCCGAACGTCATAACCATACTTTATTAGATATGGTGTGATCTATGATGTCTCTTAGCGATCTACCACTATCATTTTGGGGTTATGCATTAGAGACAGTTGCATTCACATTAAATAGGGCACCATCTAAATCCGTTGAGACGACACCGTATGAACTATGGTTTGGCAAGAAATCTAAGCTGTCGTTTCTTAAAGTTTGAGGTTGCAATGCTTATGTGAAAAAGTCTCAACCTGATAAGCTCAAACCCAAATCGGAGAAGTGCGTCTTCATAGGATACCCAAAGGAGACAATTGGGTACACCTTCTATCACAGATCCGAAGGCAAGACATTCGTTGCTAAGAATGGATCCTTTCTAGAGAAGGAGTTTCTCTCGAAAGAAGTGAGTGGGAGGAAAGTAGAACTTGATGAGGTAACTGTACCTGCTCCCTTATTGAAAAGTAGTTCATCACAGAGAATCTGTTCCTGTGACTACTACACCAATTAGTGAGGAAGCTAATGATGATGATCATGTAACTTCAGATCAAGTTACTATCGAACCTCGTAGGTAAACCAGAGTGAGATCCGCACTAGAGTGGTACGGTAATCCTGTTCTGAAGGTCATGTTACTTGACCATGACGAGCCTACGAACTATGAGGAAGCAATGATGAGCCTAGATTCCGCGAAATGGCTTGAGGCCATGAAATCTGAGATGAGATCCATGTATGAGAACAAAGTATGGACTTTGATTGACTTGCCCAATGATCGGCGAGCCATTGAGATTAAATGGATCTTCAAGAGGAAGACGGGCGCTAATAGTAGTGTTACTATCTACAAAGCTAGAATTGTCGCAAAAAGGTTTTCGACAAGTTCAAGGTGTTCACTACGATGAGAGTTTCTCACTCGTATCTATGCTTAAGTCTGTCCGAATCATGTTCACAATTGCCGCATTTTATGAAATCTGGCAAATGGATAAACAAAACTGCATTCCTTAATGGATTTATTAAAGAAGAGTTGTATATGATGCAACCAGAAGGTTTTGTCAATCCTAAAGGTACTAACAAAATATGCAAGCTCCAGCGATCCATCTATGGACTGGTGCAAGCATCTCGGAGTTGGAATATACGCTTTGATAAGTTGATCAAAGCATATAGTTTTAGACAGACTTGCGGTGAAGCCTGTATTTACAAGAAAGTGAGTGGGAGCACTACAACATTTCTGATAAGTATATGTGAATGATATATTGCTAATCGGAGATAATGTAGAATTATTCTGCAAAGCATAAAGGAATGTTTGAAAGGAGTTTTTCAAAGAAATACATCGGTGAAGCTGCTTACATATTGAGCATCAAGATCTATAGAGATAGATCAAGACGCTTGATAAGTTTTTCAATGAGTACATACCTTGACAAGATTTTGAAGTAGTTCAAATTGGAACAGTCAAAGAAGGAGTTCTTGCATGTGTTACAAGGTGTGAAGTTGAGTAAGACTCAAAACCCGACGACGACAGAAGATAGAGAGAGAATGAAAGTCATTCCCTATGCCTCAGCCATAGGTTCTATAAAGTATGCCATGCTGTGTACCAGACCTATTGTGTACCCTGCCCTGAGTTTGGCAAGGGAGTACAATAGTGATCTAGGAGTAGATCACTGGACATTGGTCAAAATTATCCTTAGTGGAATAAAGGATATGTTTCTCGATTATGGAGGCGACAAATGGTTCGTCGTAAAGGGTTACGTCGATGCAAATTTTGACACTGATCCAGATGACTCTAAATCTCAATCTGGATACATATTAAAAGTGGGAGCAATTAGCTAGAGTAGCTCTGTGCAGAGCATTGTTGACATAGAAATTTGCAAAATACTTACAGATCTGAATGTGGCAGACCCGTTCACTAAACTTCCCTCACAAGCAAAACATGATCACACCTTAGTACTCTTTGGGTATTGATCACATAGCAATGTGAACTAGATTATTAACTCTAGTAAACCCTTTGGGTGTTGGTCACATGACGATGTGAACTATGGGTGTTAATCACATGGTGATGTGAACTATTGATGTTAAATCACATGGCGATGTGAACTAGATTATTGACTCTAGTGCAAGTGGGAGACTGAAGGAAATATGCCCTAGAGGCAATAATAAAGTTATTATTTATTTCCTTATATCATGATAAATGTTTATTAGTCATGCTAGAATTGTATTAACCGGAAACATGATACATGTGTGAATACATAGACAAATAGAGTGTCACTAGTATGCCTCTACTTGACTAGCTCGTTGATCAAAGATGGTTAAGTTTCCTAGCCATTGACATGGGTTGTCATTTGATTAACGGGATCACATCATTAGGAGAATGATGTGATTGACTTGACCCATTTCGTTAGCTTAGCACTTGATCGTTTAGTTTGTTGATATTGCTTTCTTCATGACTTATACATGTTCCTATGACTATGAGATTATTCAACTCCCGTTTACCGGAGGAACACTTTGTGTGCTACCAAACGTCACAACGTAATTGGGTGATTATAAAGGTGCTCTATAGGTGTCTCCGAAGGTACTTGTTGGGTTGGCGTATTTCGAGATTAGGATTTGCCACTCTGATTGTCAGAGAGGTATCTCTTGGCCCACTCAATAATACACATCACTTAAGCCTTGCAAGCATTGCAACTAATGAGTTAGTTGCAAGATGATGTATTATGGAACGATTAAAGAGACTTGCCAGTAACGAGATTGAACTAGGTATTAAGATACCGACGATCGAATCTCGGGCAAGTAACATATCGATGACAAAGGGAACAACGTATGTTGTTACGCGGTCTGACCGATAAAGATCTTCGTAGAATATGTGGGAGCCAATATGAGCATCCAGGTTCCGCTATTGGTTATTGACCGGAGACGTGTCTCGGTCATGTCTACATTGTTCTCGAACCCGTAGGGTCCGCACGCTTAAGGTTTTGATGACAGCTATATTATGAGTTTATGAGTTTTAATGTACCGAAGGAGTTCGGAGTCCTGGATGAGATCGAGGACATGACGAGGAGTCTCGAAATGGTCGAGACGTAAAGATCGATATATTGGACGACTATATTCGGACATCGGAAAGGTTCCGAGTGATTCGGGTATTTTTTTGGAGTACCGGAGAGTTACGGGAATTCGCCGGGGAGTATATGGGCCTTATTGGGCCATACGGGAATAGAGGAGAGAGGCCAAAAGGAAGGAGGCGCGCGCCCCCCTCTGGTCCGAATTGGACAAGGGGTGCAGCCCACTTTTCCTTGTTCCTCTCCCCCTCTTTCCTTCTCTCCTACTCCAACAAGGGAAGGAGGAGTCCTACTCCCGGTGGGAGTAGGACTCCCCCCTTGGCGCGCCCTCCTCTTAGGCCGGCCACCTCTCCCCTTGCACCTTCATATACAGGGGCAGGGGGGCACCTCTAGATACAACAGTTGATCATTGATCTCTTAGCCATGTGCGGTGCCTCCCTCCACCATAGTCCTCGATAATATTGTAGTGGTGCTTAGGCGAAGCCCTACAACAGTAGAACATCAAGATCGTCACCACGCCGTCGTGCTGACGGAACTCTTCCCCGACATTCTGCTGGATCGGAGTCCGGGGATCGTCATCGAGCTGAACGTGTGCTAGAACTCGGAGGTGCCGTAGTTTCGGTGCTTGATCGGTCGGGCTGTGAAGACGTACGACTACATCAACCGCGTTGTGCTAACGGTTCCGCTTTCGGTCTACGAGGGTACGTGGACAACACTCTCCCCTCTCGTTGCTATGCATCACCATGATCTTGCGTGTGCGTAGGAAATTTTTGAAATTGCTACGTTCCCCAACACGATGCACTCATCACAAGGCATTGCCTGACAAGCTAAGCATACTACCAGCAAGAAGACATGTTCAAGAAGCTAAACATAGCAAGAACAATCTCATAGCATGCATGGATCAACTACAACAACCTTGGCAAAAATTGATTAACACGTAAACAATGTGCCAGGAACATTTTATAGCAAAAGTATAGCAAGCTTGAGTCATGCTAGGGCACTCCATAAATGCAAACAGGGGCATGGATCGATAGAGCACTACCATATGCCCGAATCATCCTTACTGAACATACTCAAAGGAAGAATGGATCTCTCTGTAGCAACATGAATACATGGCATAAAAATAACAGCAGAGAAATGACTTAGTGAAATTCTAAGTCTCTGAAATCAGCAATATTATGAGAGCTACTTTGCATGCATGTGCTAGTCACCACATTGATCCCAAAAATACATGGCATACATGCCTGTAAAAATGATATGGCATAGCCCAAAACACATGTAGAGCTCATGCTCATATGAAGCACACAATAATCATGACAAAAATGACAAATGCTCATAATCTGCTCTTTATAGCACTCTTGCAACAACAATTTGGGCATCAAGATGGACTCAAACAAGCATGGCTCAATAGAACAAAATAAAGAGCACATCCTGATGAACATTTTGATATATCATAAATGCAAAACGGATCTACGGATGAGGAGTTATGACATGTTGAACAGTGCTTGAAAATAACACAGATCTGGGACTTGGCAGAAATTTAGACCTCGCGGGAAAAGTCAACGCAGGACGGGCTCGACCCGGGACAGAGGGATCCGGGCGGGGCGAGGCGTTTGGTACGGGGATCTCATGGATCCAGGCTAGAGAGAAGGAGCAGAACGACGCCGAGCGGGACGGAGCGGTGCAACGTACAGGGTCTCCCATTTGGTTCGGTGGATGAGGCCGTGTAGGGACGGCGCCGTACAGATCTGACGAGAACAGGGCCGGTCATGGCTGTGGTGGTGCTCCGGCGAGCTCGAGGCCGGCAGTGAAGGAAATATGCCCTAGAGGCAATAATAAAGTTATTATTTATTTCCTTATATCATGATAAATGTTTATTATTCATGCAAGAATTGTATTAACCGGAAACATAATACATGTGTGAATACATAGACAAACAGAGTGTCACTAGTATGCCTCTACTTGACTAGCTCGTTGATCAAAGATGGTTATGTTTCCTAACCATAGACATGAGTTGTCATTTGATTAACGGGATCACATCATTAGGAGAATTATGTGATTGACTTGACCCATTCCGTTAGCTTAGCACTTGATCATTTAGTTTGTTGCTATTGCTTTCTTCATGACTTATACATGTTCCTATGACTATGAGATTATGCAACTCCCGTTTACCGGAGGAACACTTTGTGTGCCACCAAACGTCACTACGTAACTGGGTGATTATAAAGGTGCTCTACAGGTGTCTCCGAAGGTGCTTGTTGGGTTGGCGTATTTCGAGATTATGATTTGTCACTCTGATTGTCGGAGAGGTATCTCTGGGCCCTCTCGGTAATGCACATCACTATAAGCCTTGCAAGCATTGTGACTAATGAGTTAGTTGCGAGATGATGTATTCCGGAATGAGTAAAGAGACTTGCCGGTAACGAGATTGAACTAGGTATTGAGATACCGACGACCGAATCTCGGGCAAGTAACATACCGATGACAAAGGGAACAACGTATGTTGTTATGCGGTTTGACTGATAAAGATCTTCGTATAATATGTGGGAGCCAATATGAGAATCCAGGTTCCGCTATTGGTTATTGACCGGAGACATGTCTCGGTCATGTCTACATAGTTCTCGAACCCGTAGGGTCCGCACGCTTAAAGTTCGATAACGGTTATATTATGAGTTTATGTGTATTGATGTACCAAAGGTAGTTCAGAGTCCCGGATGAGATCGGGGACAAGACGAGGAGTCTCGAAATGGTCGAGATGTAAAGATCAATATATTGGATGACTATATTCAGACATCAGAAAGGTTCCGAGTGATTCGGGTATTTTTTGGAGTACCGGAGAGTTACGGGAATTCGCGGCGGAGTATATGGGCCTTATTGGGCTTTAGGGGAAAGAGAGAGGAGAGGTTGGGCGCCCCCCAAGGCCTAGTCCGAATTGGACTAGGGGGAGGGGATGCGCCCCCTCCTTCCCTCTCTTCTCTCTTCCCTTGCCTTGACTCCTACACCTACTACTTGGAAGGGGGGGATCCTACTCCCCGTGGGAGTAGGACTCCTCCAGGGGGCGCCATAGGGGTCGGCCCTCTCCCCCTCCTCCACTCCTTTATATACGTGGCCAGGGGCACCCCATAGACAGAACAATTGATCTCTTGATCTCTTAGCCGTGTGCGGTGCCCCCCTCCACCAAATCCACCTCGATCATATCGTAGCGGTGCTTAGGCAAAGCCCTGCGTCGGTAGAACATCATCATCGTCACCACGCCATCATGCTGACGAAACTCTCCCTCAACACTCGGCTGGATCAGAGTTCGAGGGATGTCATCGAGTTGAACATGTGCAGAACTCGGAGGTGTCGTGCGTTCGGTACTTGATCGGTCGGATCGTGAAGACGTACGACTACATCAACCGCGTTGTGCTAACGCTTCCGATTTTGGTCTACGAGGGTACGTGGACAACACTCTCCCCTCTCATTGATGTGCATCACCATGATCTTGCGTGTGCGTAGGAATTTTTTTGAAATTACTACGTTCCCCAACGGTGGCATCCGAGCCAGGTTTTATGCGTAGATGTCATATGCACGAGTAGAACACAAGTGAGTTGTGGGCGATATAAGTCATACTGCTTACCAGCATGTCATACTTTGGTTCAGCGGTATTGTTGGATGAAGCGGCCCGGACCGACATTACGCGTATGCTTACGCGAGACTGGTTCTACCGACGTGCTTTGCACACAGGTGGCTAGCGGGTATCAGTTTCTCCAACTTTAGTTGAACCGAGTGTGGCTATGCCCGGTCCTTGCGAAGGTTAAAACAGCACCAACTTGACAAACTATCGTTGTGGTTTTAATGCGTAGGTAAGAACAGTTCTTGCTAAAGCCCGTAGCAGCCACGTAAAACTTGCAACAACAATGTAGAAGACGTCTAACTTGTTTTTGCAAGGCATGTTGTGATGTGATATGGTCAAGACATGATGCTAAATTTTATTGTATGAGATGATCATGTTTTGTAACTGAGTTATCGGCAACTGGCAGGAGCCATATGGTTGTCGCTTTATTGTATGCAATGCAATCGCGCTGTAATGCTTTACTTTATCACTAAGCGGTAGCGATAGTCGTGGAAGCGTAAGATTGGCGAGACGACAACGATGCTACGATGGAGATCAAGGTGTCGCGCCGGTGACGATGGTGATCATGACGGTGCTTCGGAGATGGAGATCACAAGCACAAGATAATGCTGGTCATATCATATCACATATATTGATTGCATGTGATGTTTATCTTTTATGCATCTTATCTTGCTTTGATTGACGGTAGCATTATAAGATGATCTCTCACTAAATTTCAAGATAAAAGTGTTTTCCCTGAGTATGCAATGTTGCCAAAGTTCGTCGTGCCCAGACACCACGTGATGATCGGGTGTGATAAGCTCTACGTCCATCTACAACGGGTGCAAGCCAGTTTTGCACACGCAAAATACTCATGTTAAACTTGACGAGCCTAGCATATGCAGATATGGCCTTGGAACACTGAGACTGAAAGGTCGAGCGTGAATCATATAGTAGATATGATCAACATAGTGATGTTCACCATTGAAAACTACTCCATTTCACGTGATGATCGGTTATGGTTTAGTTGATTTGGATCATGTGATCACTTAGAAGATTAGAGGGATGTCTTTCTAAGTGGGAGTTCTTAAGTAATATGATTAATTGAACTTAAATTTATCATGAACTTAGTCCTGGTAGTATTAGCATATCTATGTTGTAGATCAATAGCTCGCGTTTAGCTCCCCTGTTTTATTTTTGATATGTTCCTAGAGAAAACTAAGTTGAAAGATGTTAGTAGCAATGATGCGGATTGGATCCATGATCTGAGGTTTATCCTCATTGTTGCACAGAAGAATTATGTCCTTGATGCACCACTAGGTGACAAACCTATTGCAGGAGCAGATGCAGATGTTACGAACGTTTGGCTAGCTCAATATGATGAATACTTGATAGTTTAGTGCACCATGCTTAAACGGCTTAGAATCGGGACTTCAAAGACATTTTGAACGTCATGGACCATATGAGATGTTCCAGGAGTTGAAGTTAATATTTCAAGCAAATACCCGAGTTAAGAGATATGAAGTCTCCAACAAGTTCTATAGCTAAAAGATGGAGGAGAATAGCTCAAGCAGTGAGGATGTGCTCAGATTGTCTGGGTACTACAATCATTTGAATCAAGGGGGAGTTAATCAAGTGGGAGACTGAAGGAAATATGCCCTAGAGGCAATAATAAAGTTATTATTTATTTCCTTATATCATGATAAATGTTTATTATTCATGCTAGAATTGTATTAACCGGAAACATAATACATGTGTGAATACATATACAAACAGAGTGTCACTAGTATGCCTCTACTTGACTAGCTCGTTGATCAAAGATGGTTATGTTTCCTAACCATAGACATGAGTTGTCATTTGATTATCGGGATCACATCATTAGGAGAATGATGTGATTGACTTGACCCATTCCGTTAGCTTAGCACTTGATCATTTAGTTTGTTGCTATTGCTTTCTTCATGACTTATACATGTTCCTATGACTATGAGATTATGCAACTCCCATTTACCGGAGGAACACTTTGTGTGCCACCAAACGTCACAACGTAACTGGGTGATTATAAAGGTGCTCTACAGGTGTCTTCGAAGGTGCTTGTTGGGTTGGCGTATTTCGAGATTAGGATTTGTCACTCCGATTGTCGGAGAGGTATCTCTGGGCCCACTCGGTAATACACATCACTTAAGCCTTGCAAGCATTGCAACTAATGAGTTAGTTGCGGGATGATGTATTACGGAACGAGTAAAGAGACTTGCCAGTAACGAGATTGAACTAGGTATTGAGATACCAACGATCGAATCCCGGGCAAGTAACATACCGATGACAAAGGGAACAACGTATGTTGTTATGCGGTTTGACCAATAAAGATCTTCGTAGAATATGTGGGAGCCAATATGAGCATCCAGGTTCCGCTATTGGTTATTGAGCGGAGACGTGTCTCGGTCATGTCTACATAGTTCTCGAACCCGTAGGGTCCGCACGCTTAAAGTTCGATGACGGTTATATTATGAGTTTATGTGTATTGATGTACCGAAGGTAGTTCGTAGTCCCGGATGAGATCGGGGACAAGACGAGGAGTCTCGAAATGGTCGAGATGTAAAGATCGATATATTGGACGACTATATTCAGACATCGGAAAGGTTCCGAGTGATTCGGGTATTTTTCGGAGTACGGGAGAGTTACGGGAATTCGCCGCGGAGTATATGGGCCTTATTGGGCTTTAGGGGAAAGAGAGAGGAGAGGTTGGGCGCCCCCCAAGGCCTAGTCCGAATTGGACTAGGGGGAGGGGTTGCGCCCCCTCCTTCCTTCTCTTCTCTCTTCCCTTGCCTTGACTCCTACTCCTACTACTTGGAGGGGGGGAATCCTACTCCCGGTGGGAGTAGGACTCCTCCAGGGCGCACCATAGGGGCCGGACCTCTCCCCCTCCTCCACTCCTTTATATACGTGGCCAGGGGGCACCCCATAGACACAACAATTGATCTCTTGATCTCTTAGCCGTGTGCGGTGTCCCCCTCCACCAAATCCACCTCGATCATATCGTAGCGGTGCTTAGGCGAAGCCCTGCGTCGGTAGAACATCATCATCGTCACCACGCCATCATGCTGACGAAACTCTCTCTCAACACTCGGCTGGATCGGAGTTCGAGAGACGTCATCGAGTTGAACGTGTGCAGAACTCGGAGGTGCCGTGCGTTCGGTACTTGATCAGTCAGATCGTGAAGACGTACGACTACATCAACCGCGTTGTGCTAACGCTTCCGCTTTCGGTCTACGAGGGTACGTGGACAACACTCTCCCCTCTCGTTGCTGTGCATCACCATGATCTTGCGTGTGCGTAGGAATTTTTTTGAAATTACTACGTTCCCCAACATGCAGGAGCTCAGGCGGTGACCGGCGACGAGGGGGAAGGCCGGATCGAGGCCTGGCTCACCGAATCTAGAGGTGGTGACCGGTCCCAGAGGCTAGATGCGGCGACAGGCAGAGCATCGAGCTCGGACGCGCCATGGGGGCTCCATGAGAGGTCGCCGACGGCGACCCAACGAACTCCGGCAAGGTCGGCTGAAAGCGGCGGCGAGGGAAACGCAAGCGACGGGGTGATGGAGCTCGAGGAAGGCCCGGGTGCTCGGACAGAGCAGCGGGTGGCGGAGGCGCGGTGTCCGAGGCCGGCGGTGAAGCAG